>NC_054834.1:22525644-22856339 GCF_018345385.1 Vulpes lagopus | reverse complement strand
TAACCTTCTCTTTATACTGAAGGGATGCTGGCTGCCGATCTAGATAAGAATGGGTTGAAGTCTTTGGTTTTTTATCATGCCATGCCGAGATTAGTACAATTTATGGTCCTATAGATTTCTGTGAGATAACAAGATTCCTTGGATTCACTTGTGGCTCCTGGCTCTGTGTGGTTTCTCTCTCCTCTGAGTTGTAGAAATGTGGTTGCAATTTCTTCATGAAACTAACCATATTATGCCATACTGAGCCTCAAAATATGGCTGTTTATGTCAATAATTTTTATGTTCTCTATTGAATTCAGTTTCTCAAACCTTTCTGTGTCATATTTATATTTGTATATCCCTGAAATTAGTGTTTTGCTTATAGATAAACATATACTTATTGAATAATGAGGCAGAAGGAGTACTCTCTTTCTTTTAGGTATTCTGAAACATTTCCTCTTTGGTTGTCAATGTGATTTTGCTCCCTGACTATAGACGGCTTAGTGAAATTGGTTATATTTTATCATTTATGATCTGCAAAACCAACAAGACCTGTGGTTCGCCTTAAAGTTTCCATATATCAGGACACTCATAAACTATTAAATGAAAGTTAGATTTGTAAACGTAACTTCATGAGAACTGTATATTATATTTAAAACCCCATTTGAATTCCTGTGATATGAGCTTCAGAGCATACATCTTTGAGTCTACCTCTCTAAACACATAAACTCTCAGTTTCTGTAAGAAATATATTTATGTCCTGGTTTATACCCCAGTATAAGAAGATACTAGTTACCATTTTGATTTATTTTTATGTTACCCTGGGAAATTTATAAAAGCAGATCTAGCTTGAATGCAAGGTGTATTTCTAAGAATTATTTTACTTTTGCTAAGTAGATTGCATAAATATTAAAATTGTAACTCTTACTGAAGTGTAAAATGTAAAATATCTACCCATCCATTTAGCAAGCATTTCCTACA
The DNA here is from genome assembly GCF_018345385.1 of Vulpes lagopus. NCBI lineage: Eukaryota > Metazoa > Chordata > Mammalia > Carnivora > Canidae > Vulpes > Vulpes lagopus. The sequence goes on along the minus strand of NC_054834.1, from coordinate 22,855,379 downwards.
TGCTCAACATGGCAGGGGGGGTGCAGAAGTGTGGAGATCATGGACTGTGGGTACAGAGACAAGAATGAGGTGCTCTATATCATCTTAAAGAATTTACAAAAAGATGAACAATATCCACTGCACATATATTTCCGTCACTTAAATCCTTAAGTTATGTAAGTAGCCATTCTCTAATGATTTAAGCTCTAATTTACTGGTAAAAGAAAGTTCATTCATCTATTATTATAACTTACCTTCTAAGTAATGTCAACCTAAACCCGTGTTCATTACTCTCCAAGGCTTAAGTTCATTTATTATGTCCAAATATTTCATTTCTAAGCCTGTATCTATGTGGGGAAAATGCTTTAGGAACCAAATGCTGCTTTTACTTAAAGGAGCCTTTAAGAGATCAAAAATATAAGGCAGAATAGTTTTCAGAGAAGTATTAATTAGTGATAAGTCACTCTTACTGCCTTCTCTCCAAAGCTATTTAAAAGAGCTATGAAGTAAATCTGTTAGCATCCCCACTTATAATGGAGGTGGAGGGCTCTCTGGGCTCCCAAAAGCTGTGACAGACCTGGTATATTTGCAGGGGGAGCAAGTGAGCCTTTTCCTGAGCAGGGGAAGCATGTTACACCTCTGCAGGAGTTTCATAGGCTGCTTCTAAAATGGCTTCCAGTCTCCTAGAATTGACACCCTTGGGAAATCTCCTTCTTCAGTGGCTGCTTCTAAAAAAGAGAACACAGTGAAAGTCATGTCAGTTCTAAGATTGGGTTATAAAACATGGTGGTGGTACTCCCTCTCTTGATCTCTCACTTGCATACTCTGCTGAACCCACTCCCAGATGCAAGTTACCCTTTGAAAAGGCCCAAGGAGTAAGGAAGTGAGGGCAACCTCAAGCCATTAGTGTACTATCCCGTAGGGAACTGAGTCCTACCGACAACCAGGTGTGTGAGCCTGGGAACAGATCCTGTCCCAGCTGAAACTTGAGATGACTGCCACTTTGGACAACATCACAGCCACCGCCTGTCAGAGGACCAAGCCCAGCGGCGCCGGATCCCCCAGAGCCAGTAAATGTAAGTTATTTTAAACTACTGCATCCCAGGGTAATCTATTACACAGTGAGAGATGACCAATACACATTCCTATTTCCTAAGGTTGAAAGTAAAGATTTTAGCTGCAAAATACAATGCTGGAGGGAAGTGGAAAGGCAAAGAAACTTAGGATGGCTGAATCAAAGGAGGGCAGATTAGATTCAGGGCCACAGGCATCTTTTTTCTCAATAAAGATTTTAAGAGTCAGGTGAAATAAATGAGTACAATAAAACTAAGAGCTTTGTAACCGTTCAATCAGAACAACTCCCCACACACAGTTAAGCATAGTGGGAATTCTTTTTTATGTATCCTTAAATAATGTGCATCAGCACAATATTTTTGAACATGGTCAGTTCCAGTGGCAATTATAGTTAACTTTTAAGATACTCAAATGACGGGATCCCTGGGTGGCTCAGCGGTTTAGTGCCTGCCTTCAGCCCAGGGCGTGATCCTGGAGACCTGGGATCGAGTCCCACATCGGGCTCCCTGCGTGGAGCCTACTTCTCCCGCTGCCTGTGTCTCTGCCTCTCTATCTCTCTCCATGTCTCTCATGAATAAATAAATAAAATCTTAAAAAAAAAAGATACCCAAGTATCAAAAGATACTTCAAATTGGGATTCATCCAATTTGAAACACACAGATGCACACCTACTATCCTGGTGACTCACTAGGTCAGTAAACTATTGAAAATTATTTTACCCCACCCTAGCTTTTGTTTCTGTAAGTCTAAAAGGAAGACTGTACCGCTCACCACATAGGACTGTGGAAACGGGAAAGTGTATGCAAACCACCCAATGCAGTACCTGGCACATGGAAATTGGCTCCTATCTGTCTGGGTCAGTTTCCCTCTTACATCATATAGAGTATAAGAGCTTCATTCAGTGATTATGGCCACTCAGCATGTAACTTGAATAATGAATGTCCAAGTATTCACAGGAGTTTTGAGAAAGGCTGTGAGGAGGCTGGTGTGTCTGAGCATTAAGGCTTTACCATTTCTATTTTGTTGAGACGGATTTTCTAATCACAGACAGAAGGTTCCTTATTTGCTTCCAACTGTGGAATCTGGAGTTCACATTTCAGAAAAGAAATCCATTTTAACACCCACTCTTCCTCACATATATAGAACTAAGTCTGTGACATGCTATCTTAGCTGAGCTCTGAATTTCCTGTTTGGGGCTGCCTGGAACAGGATCGTTACTTGCAAATAACCACGAAGTGAGTCTCTTTCTTTCTCTTCTATTCTTCTCTTCTTTCCTTTTTCTCTCTTCCTCCCTCCTTCCTCCTCTTCTTCCTTCTCCTTCTCGCCTTACTCCTCTCGTTGCCCTCCTTTCTCCTTCTCTTCTCTCCCTCCTGCTTTCCTTCTCTCCCTTGCTTCCTCCTCTTCCCATGTCTGAGATAATAGCTGATAAAATACTGTGTGCCTTTTTCCACATGGATTTTTTTCTCATCTGGCATCATATTTTCACCTAAATTAATCTTTTAAAATAATCACACTGTCTTTGAAGAAGCCAATACCAGCAATTCAAGTAAGGGAGGACAAAGTTATTAGCTAATGACAAATATTTCTTCCTGAAAAATGACTGTCCTAGGATTACTAATTACTCAGCACCTCTAATCTATAACCGCTGAAAAGCGATGGAAACTAACACTGTAATTTAAGTAGAAAAGGACTTTATTGGAAGGATGTGAAGACTCCTCAAGACTGAGGGAGAACTGAAAATCAGACTTGGAAGAACTTCTCACCTAGAGGGACAGAGTCTCCATAGCAAGGACCCCCAGACTGTCTGCTTCAGGCACCACTGCTGGAATGAATAAGTAAATGAATGCAGTTTTAGTTTTTCTCTCCATTTGTGACATCCAAATTTCTTAAATCTCAAAGTTCTGAGAGTTTGATTAGGAGAGCATAGGTCAGCTGGGCATACCTCTGAGCTTTTCAATGAAGCAAAAAAATAAATGGTTGTGAAAGAGACTCCTGGCACCTCATAAGCTTCTGAGTAGTTGAGCTGAGCATTCCACCTTAATTGACTTGCCTTCCAGGGTTGCACATGCTCTGGAAGACTTAATTTCTCAAGAAAATCTCAGGGCACTAGCAGGAGCTAGAAGTGGATGCTGGCTAGCTTCAAACATCAAATACCAACCACATGTAATTTTTGTACATCGATTTCACAGAAAGAAACTCACTTGAGCTACATGTGAGATCCAGGCTCTGAAATCCTGGCTCTCGTCCTCAGGTCAGGTGAGAAGCAGTGCTTCGTGGTCTCTGAGAACACAGCCTCTGCAGTCGGACAGAATAGACTCAAATCCCAGCTCTGGGCTCAGTAATGATAGTTAATAATGACAACACTGTGATGGCTCGTCTCCCTCCCTGTACCTCTACTTCCTCATCTGTAAAAGCAAGGAGTGAGTGTCCCTACCTCGAGAGGCTGCTGTGAGGGTTACTTGTGCTGCTGTATGCACAGCGGCTGGTGTAGTCTAAGTTATGTTTGCTGTAAAGTGACAGAGTGTAGGGCTAGACGAGTGAAGGGGTGAGACTCAGAGGGGGACTCACTCAGAGCTCACTGGGCTGGCTGGTGGTCTACACCGGGTGTAGCTCAGTGAGCCAAACACGCAAGTGATCAAACTGCAGGTTAGGGCAGTTACCACAGCTCAGGTGCCCTCGGTCATGGGGGCCAGGGCCGGCTGTGAGGGTGACACCATGTGAGCGGGCACAGGGGAATCAGGACGCATTAAGTGGAGGACAAGGCAAACCACTGGGCCACAGGCATGGCAGGTGGGGACCAGAAGGTTTACAGAAGCACTGAGGAAGGCAACACAGATAAAGTGGATGCATGGAACCAACATCAAGGAAACTTATTCAGAGTAGTCTCCTGTCTCTGTCAAAAGCTTCCCATAATTTCACTCTCAATGCTAGCTGAACCTAGGTTTTAGGGGAGAGATTGTGGGCTGAGCCACCTGCACAAAGGGGGACCTGATTACACCTAGAAATAGAGATTGCGAGGGTTAGAAAAGAGGCAGTGACTGAGCATTAGTGCTGTGGAATCCATGCCTGCTGATTAAATAATGGTATGAGTAATGGACAGCAGAGCCAGTAATCATGGCAGATAGCATTTACTTAGCATGGGCTATGTGCTTAGCACTCCACAAAGTGCTTTATATCCATTATATCATGTAATTCTCCCAACAAAACTGAGATAATTGTTAGAAAATAAAAGCCTGTTGCGCATAGAATGTGTTGTCTTCACCACTCTGTCCGCAATACTTAGAATAGGACCCGGAACATGAGAGGTATTTCCAAAGTGTATGATCCCCTCACACAATGTCAGATTGTAGAGATGGGATTCAAGGTTGGGGAGCTTGACTCCAGAGCCCAAGATGAAACTCTACAGTTTTTACCCAACACTACCCTGTCTCCAAAGCATCATCCACAGCCTGTTTCCTACTGACTGCCTCCTCCTTGCTGTACTTCCTTAGTCATTTAGAGTGAAATAGAGTGTTAGGAAAAGAACAAAAGAACTAGTCGATGATAAGCTTGTTTAAAAACAGGATAATGAAGACACAGCACTTGTAGCCTTGAATCAAAGTGATTGGTATTATGCCAACGTGGGAACCTTGAACCAATTATATACAAGGCATTGAACTGGATAATAAAAATATGATCAAGACAAGTCTCCAAACTTGAAAGATCCACATTATAGTGAGAAAGATAGGGGCATAAACAAACAAATGAATAAATAATCTAGTAAGTGCAGAAACTGAGGTGTTAGATTGTTTTTTTTTTTTTTAACCCTGGCAGGTTCTAGCAGCAGTGAAATCATTGAGGCCTAGCAGGCATGCACAGGAGTGATGGGAGGGAGACAAGAAAGGTAGTTTATAAGATGCAAGAACTTGGAAGGGTCTTAAACATGACACCTAGGACATTCTACACCATTTTGTCAAAAGTTGGAAGATGGTGGGACTAATGTGTTAAGTAATAACTGGTTTGATCAGAGCAAAGGAAGATGGGCCATTGGAGGCCAAGCAGTAAGGAAGGACAAATATGATTAGGGCCTGACATGAGAGTGTAGCGGTGAATCCAATGCAGAACCACAGGATTTATTGGCTGATTGAGTTGCATCACGAAGGACAGTGAAAAATCAAACATGACTCTCGAGTTTCTCACTGAAGTAAGCGGGAGGATGATAACACTATTAAACCCAAGAACAGAAATAGGAAAAACAGATCTGTCTAAGGTAGAGAGACAAACCTATTGTGGATACATACACCATCTGAGGGATTTGTAAAAAGTGAAGCAGGAACTAAACTACATCAGATGATGCATAATTCTGTCTTTGTGTTGCATGGTTTTACATGTGGGAATTAATTCTGTTACTTCAGCTCTTGTTTTGTTTTGTTTTGTTTTTAGTTGCTATTTTCTAAAACTTAGCTCCAGGGCTATAATTGAATTTAATATAGTTTACTTGGTTGTGCTTTAATACAAAATCTTTCTTCCTCTGGCTGCTGTTTTTATGTTCCAGAACTAATTGGAGCTCTGTTCATAATCTACCAGACACCGTTTGAGTTTGCAGTACTTAATTTTGAAGTTAGTGGCCAAGATGATCTCATTTTGAAAAGTCTCTGAGAAGATAATTTTTGCATTTGGAATATCATTAGCAAAGTCTCTTCCATAATTTTTTTTTCTTCCATAAATTTTTAACTTGAAAGAGAGTAGCCCTAGAAGAGAGGAAAACTTACCCCAGTTCAGGATCAATGAGGAAAAGAACAAGAAATCTAGATGTTCCAAGGCTCCGACAGTCAGGTGGGTCTTGGATTGGTTAGAATGAAGAGAATTTGCTAGAATGTTGAGAACTATTGGTAGTCAACTGACTCTTCACACCTCATGAGTTCACTGGCCTAATTAGAATTTTTTATACTTTAGGAAGTCTCCTTGTTGACTTCATTGCTTAGGCAACGAGAGATTTTTTTTCTTTCAGCTTTTTTGAGGTATAATTGATATACAAAAAATTGCATACAATTAATGTATACAATTTAGTGAATTGGTACACGTGTACACGCATGTTACTGTACCACAATAAACGTACCCATCACTTCCCAAAGTTTCCTCTGTCCCTTTGTCTGTAGTAAGAACACTCATGAGATCCACCCTCTTAATAAAATTTTAAGGACACAATACCTTAATGTTACCTGTGGGCACTACAGTTAATTGTACAGCAGGTCTTTGGAATCTACCTCTTTTAACTCTAACTTTACACCATTGAACAACTCCCCATATCACCTTCTCCTCATCCTCTGGTGACCAGCAGTCCATTGTCCACTTCTATACCTTTGTTCATTTTGTATTCTTTAAAGTTGAAGATTCTTTAAACCAAACATTAGATACTCCAAATTTGAGAGACTGACAGTATTTCCTAACAAAAGACAAAAGGAATACTACATACACACACACACACACACACACACACACACACACATACACGAGACAGAATTACTAGGTTGCAAAGATGGCATGAATGAGTGAATACATTTATGATTAATTGCTTTTTTCTCTGTATATCTGAGAAATAAGTAAATATTGATTTTTATGTCTAAAAGTATATGTTTTGAGATTTAGCAAGTACTGACCTCGATAAACCTACCATAGAATTTTTGCTGTTGTTTTTGTTATTGATACTTAAAACTTTTAATGTTGTTGTTGTTTATGGCTACTGAGGAGACCTATAACAGACTTTTATATCCTTGAAGGGTATAATTAAGAGAGATATATAGCAAAAGTTATATACATTAATTTTTTTTATTTCTTTATAATAGAGTTATTTCCAATTTGAGCAGTCTGCAAACTCTCATTTTTATGTCAAATATAACAATTAAATATGGAAGGAATAACAACACAATTATGGGGTATTAAATAAACTATCAGGTTTTCTTCTGTCATCCAAGTATCATCTTAATATTTAATGAAGAGAAAATAAATGTACAAATGTACATTGTACAATGTACAAATTTTAAAAGCAGCATTAAATCTAAATATCTAGTCTAAGTGACTACCATGTAGTCAAAAGTAGATCATGACCTACCAGTAAATATTAAGGTCTAAAAGCTTATTTGTCTATGACAGTGACTACCCTTTGCTGCTTGCTCTTTTCTTGGTTTTCTAGTACCCCTAACTGGAATGGGATGCACACATGATCATAGTATGTATTTGTCTTGTAGGTCATAATTTATTTATTTATTTATATTTTTTTTGGAGAGAGAGAGAGCAAGCGAGAGTGAGAGTACATTCTTGTAGGGGCAGGAAGTAGAGGAACAGAGAGAGCGGGAGAGAGAGAATCTTAAGCAGAGTCCATGGCCAGCTGGAGCCTGATACAGGGCTCAGTCTCATGACCTGAGCTGAAATCAGGAGTTGGATGCTTAACCAACTGAGCCACCCAGGTGCCCCTTTTGATCATGATTTTTGTGTTGAAGCCGCACTTTCTCAAAAAGAAATTAGTTGATCTTTAATTTAGTTGAATTTCTTTTTATAGGTGATCAGTTGGGGCCAATTAGCTAAGAAAAAAGTAAAGATGAAGGGTATCATTAATAAGTTACTCTCTGCCTCTTGGAATCCTTTGAATGCTTGATTAATCAGCCCCCTGATTTTTTTCTTTTGCACACACATACACAAAGACTAGAGTTTCTGGATATGAGAATATAGTCTATTAGTGGATATCTCAAAATCTCTCCTCTCCCAAACTCTGTTCCCATTTCAAATCTGGTTGATCACTACTTTCTTAACACATTTTATAAGGGTTTTAGCATAATCTTAATCATTATTGCTATCTTTCACAAGCATTAAACACCCTCAATTAGAAAGGCTGGTTAGGAAAATGAATGTAGAGAGTCAGAGGTCTGTCTCTGAAAAGCTCATGATTTACAAAGCAACAATTTTTCTATGGCAAATGTTACAAGTACCAAACAAAAATTAATCATTTATGTCTGATTCCTGATTAAAATTCACCACAGCCATTCCTAAATTTAGATTGAGTTCCTTAATTGTCATTTGAACATGTAAATTGATAATAACAGACTTAAATTGTATGTTTGGGTACTTCAATGGCAATACAGAATAGCTACAATTTGGATACCTAAGAGAACACCATCTTACAAATATAAAATTTTATTGGAAATAAAATTCTTAAGGACGAATTGCCTAAAGAACCTGCAACCCAAAAAAAAAAAAAAAAGAACCTGCAACCCCTATGTTTCGCTTGATCATCTAAAATATACTCCTCTATGAATCAAAAGCAGTGCGAGTTACTGGTTACAAAGTTTATACACTGACCACTCTATGGAACCCAGTTACTGAGGTAGGTTGGAATTCACTCCTTTGACTTGTGTTGAGGTCCTCCTGGATGAGGATTTATATTATGAAACACCTCTCTAAAACTGTACGGACACATTTTGTTACACAGAATCCTCCTTGTGAGGATTCTCAGAATAAGTTAATTTTTATTATTAGTGTTAGGAATTACTGAGCTTTTTCTGAATAATTGATTTATCTCACAGTTTCTATGAATTGTATAAGTCAGCAAATCCCAAATTAAGATAAGAATCACTGAGGAAAACTTTCAAAATACTGAATCTGGTCTTTCCCCAGATAGACGAACTCACAATGTGAAGGTATAGCTCTCCGAATTCGTGTTTTTTTACGAAGCTCCCCAGGTGGTTGTCTATGAAAAGACATTGGAGTAAGTGATCAATTTGCCCATTTCTCACTGCCAGCTAGAAAAATTAAGAGGTAAAATTCTAGTCTACCCTGTACGAGGAGCCCATATGAGTTCATGTTCAGATCATCTTCTTAAAATATACCGATTTGAAAATAAGTATCCTTACTTTGATTTCTGTCTTAATTTTAGCATTAATTTCTACTTTATACTCTGTGTCATGTTTGACAAATCATTGCTTACCACTTTTTTCTTTTTAATTAGCTAAAATTGTATCCCATAGTACACGCAGATTTTAAGTGTCTTATTGAAGAAATACTGATAAATTACACATGGTTCATAATCCAAATCAAGATAGAGTAATTCCCCAAACTTGCCTAATACCCCTTTCTAGTCATTTCTATTCCATCTTCCCTCTAATGATAGCAATGAATCATCTAAGTCACTAAAATTGATTTAACCTGTTCTGGAACTTCTACTATGTGGAATAATAGAGTATGTATTCTATTGTATTTGGTCTCTCTCACTAAAGAAATATTTTTAAGTATCATGCATGTTGCCATATTTATCAGTGTTCACTGCTTTTTATAGTCAAATAGTAGTCTATTTTCCAGGATGCCCTAAAGTTTATTTATTCTTTTATCTGTTGATGGACATTTAGGTTCTTTCCAGTTTGGGCGGTTATGAATAAACATTCCTGTAAAAGTCTTTTCTGGACATGGGTTTTGTTTTATCGTGGGGAAAATCCTAGGCATGGAATTGTTGGGTCACAGAGTTGTCACATTTTAGAAACTGCTTTTCCAAAGTGGTAATATTATTTTATACTCTCACGAGTGAAGTATGAAAATTCCATCTGCTTATTAGCCTGCCAACATTTGAAATTTGTATTTTTAAAAAATTTAATTATTATTATTATTTGTAAGTAGGCTCCACACCTAGAGTGGATCCCAACATGGGGCTTGACCTCCCAACTCTGAGATCAAGACCTGAACTAAGATCAAGAATCAGACACTTAATCAACCGAGCAACCCAGGTGCCCTGAAATTTGTCTTTTAAAAATTATGATATGGGGATCCCTGGGTGGCGCAGCGGTTTGGCGCCTGCCTTTGGCCCAGGGCACGATCTTGGAGACCTGGGATCAAATCCCACGTGGGGCTCCCGGTGCATGGAGCCTGCTTCTCCCTCTGCCTCTCTCTCTCTCTCTCTCTCTCTGTGACTATCATAAATAAATAAAAATTTTAAAAAAATAAAATAAATAAAATAAAAATTATGATATGTAACAGCATCTCATGGTTTACATTTGCATTTTCCTTATATTTAAGGATGTTGAGAACATTTTAGTGCACTTGATCGTTTGTATATATTTCTCAGCAAAGTGTCTTTTCAAATACTTGTTTATATTTATTGTTTGACTTTATATTACTGAATTACAGGAGTGTATTTCCTATAAAATATTCTGAATACAAGTCTTTTTTTTCAGGTCTGTATCTCACAAATAATTTCTTCTAGTCTTTTGGCTTGATTTTTCCTTTTCAATAATGTCATTCAAAGGGCCAAAGTTATTAATTTTAATAAAGTCAGTTTATCATTTTTTCGTTTTATTCTTTGCCTTTTGGGTCCTGTAAAAGAAATCTTTGTCTCCTCTCTCTTTACAAAGATATTCCCCTATATTTTATTCCAGAAGTTTTATGATGTTAATTTTTACATTTAGGTCTGTGATCTGTCTTGAATTAATTTTTGCATGTGTGAGGTAAGACTTCATTTTAATTTTGATCTATACAAATATCAAATTGTTCCAACACCATTGTTGAAAAGATGATTTCTTGCTCATTAACTTACCTTGGTGCTTTTGTTGAACAACCACCAAAAACATATATTTGGGTCTAGTTACGGTCTGCCAATTTTCTGTTTCACAGATCTCATTATCCTTATGACATTTATATAACATTTTGGTAACTATCTGTACAGTGAAGATTAAAATCAGAAAGAATAAGTAAAATCAGGCAGTATGAATATAATGATCATTTCAAAATTATTTTTGCTAAGTTCTTGGCATTTCCATATAAATTTTAGGATTAGATAATCAAATCTTCCATATAAACTCCTAAGATATTGATTAATACTTTGTTGAACCTAAAGGCAAACTGGGAAGAACTTATATGTTAATAATACTGACTCTATATCCATGAACATGACCTATATCTCCATTTATTTGCATCAGATGTTCTTCTATATCTATTGAGTTGATTATATGGCATCTCTTCTTTAATTTGTTAGTATGATAAATCATCATTATTCATTTTTAAATGTTGAACCAAATATTTTTCTTTTGTATTAAAATAATTGCCATATAACATTATTTTAGTTTTAGGTGCACAACATAATGACTCATTATTTGTATATATTGCAAAATGATGACCACAATAAACTTGAATTCTTGAGGCAAACCCAGTTTCTGATGACTTTTTGTCATTTGGTATTTTCTGGAATCACATTGTTCATCTTCTGTTGAAGATTTTTCAGCATGTTCATGAGTAATATTTGTTTGTAATTTTCCTTTCTTTCTAATATTCTTACTGGGTTTTGCTATGAGGTCTATGCTCTGTTTCCCTTTACTCCCACCTATCTGGTCAGTACTCAGGTGAGATAAAAAGCTGATCATCTTACTCTTCTAACTTGGCAGGGTGTCTCAGTTGCTAGGGTAATGTAAAAAAATTACTGCAAACTTGAACTTGGTGGGTTAAAATAACAGAAATTTATTCTGTCACAGTTTTCCAGGCCAGAACTCTAAATCAAGGTGTCAGCAGGCCTGAGCTCGCTCCCGAGGCTGTAGGAAAGACTCCTTCCTTGAGTCTCCCAGGTTCTGGTGGATCCCATGTTCCTTGACCTCTGTCTACATAACTCCATTCTCTGTCTCCATCTTCCCATGGCTCTCGTTTCTGTGCCTGCCTGTGTCTTCTGTCTCTTAAAAGGAATTGAATTTAGGATCCATCCAGATAATCAAGTATGATCTCATCTCAAGAACCTTAATGTAATTACATGTGAAAAAAACTTTCCAAATACTATCACAGGTTCCAGGGGTTAAGATATGGACTTTTTGGGAGAACCACCATGGAATCCACCATACAGGGATTGAATCTTGATTGTGTTAAAAAAAAAAAAAAAAGAACTCTATATGTATGTTTAATTTTAAGCCTAAGGACTAAAGAATTTATATATTTTTCTTTAGTGGAAAAAATGTTGTTAATACAGAGCATCTCAGGTGGGAATAAAGTCCCTTGATGCTTCAATTTGCGTCCTCTGAGAAGAGGAAGCCAAAAGAATTAGATGAATTAGATCTATAAGAGACTTATTGGGAAAATGCCTATAAAATAAAAGGGAAATCAGAAAAGCTGAGGAGAACTCTGACCCCTGTGAAGAAAAGTGCAAGGAAGCAGGGTTGGATACACAGAGTCTCAGATTCCAAATATTCCCAAGAAAGTATCACCCAGATTGATGGAGGTGCTTTGAGCCAAAATTACCCATCAAAGAAATTCTGTATCCTACAGGAATGGGTATCTCTTAGTCACTGGCTGAGACCAGCCCATTGGAAGTGAGATGATAGGAAAACAAAGTGGTAGAAAATTCAGACAAGAGAGGTAGCTTTCTCTTTCTAGCTTTCTAACCCAGCATTAGTAATCTGGATAATGCCACATCCATCATTAATAACCATTTTAATAATGGATTCAAAAATGTAGATACGTGTGTTTATCTTAACAAACTAGCAGAATTTGAGAAATGGCTATTTACAAATATATTTTTAGAGAGCATTTGATATGTGCCATGCACCTCAGAAAGTGCTTTGTAAAATAAATTTTCAGGGCTGCTACACTCAATATGTGGGAAGTTAAGTTTAACTGGTTTGGGGGCACCAGTGAAGAAAATTATCTTTAAATAATGATTTCTGCCCATCCACTCCCAAGTGCTCTCCCCACACTCTGATGGTTTTAAGGAATTTTAACTTTGTACACAGAATTTATTTTTTCCAAGGAAAGAAGCTGGCTCTTCTCAAGACTAATTTGGACCATTTATTTATCTCACAGATGCTGTCAATGACATTACTTCCATTGATGACTTCTTGGATGTCTCAGGTAATGAGCTGGTTCTCCAGAGAAGCATGTGAGAATGTGCAAAATTACTTTTGTCACAATAATGGACAATCAAAACGCCCCCTAGTCTGAGCAGATAAATTATTCTAGCAATGAAAAAAAAATCTAATTTAATTTAATTTATAATCTAATTTAATCTAATTTTAGAATCTATCTATAAACTATTACAACAGTCTTTTTTTTTTTAAGATTTTTATTTATTTATTTATTCATGAGAGACACAGAGAGAGAGGCAGAGACACAGGCAGAGGGAAAGCAAGCTCCATGCAGGGAGCCCGCCGCGGGACTTGATCCCAGGTCTCCAGGATCATGCGCTGGGCTAGAGGCGGCGTTAAACCGCTGAGCCACCTGGGCTGCCATACAACAGTCTTTTTAAAGACAGAATCTGAAAAAAAAACACAGAATCTGGTCAATCATTAACTAAACAGATGTTTAACCCCTCCTAGATTTCTTTTTTTATATTTTCTTTTTTTATACAGATTTCTTATTTCTTTTTTTTAATACAGATTTGGGCATTTGAAAATTGAGGGTTAAAATATTAAAACATCCCATCTTACTTCCGTTTGTCCTCATTACAGCCTTTTCCAAACCAAAATAAAGAGGTCTGATTTGCTAGGAAAACTTGTGAAACTTTAGAATTTCTTGTAGCTCTGCTGCTGCTGCCACCACCTTTCCCTGGGGCCCCACCACGCTCCACCTGCTGCATCCACCGCTTGGGGCTGTGCCTCCAGAGGCCAGCAAGAGCAGTGCAATGAGTCAGGATGACCTTTAACCTCAGGGGACCACCATCTACTTTCTTCCTTAAGCCCAGTGGCCACCTGAGGCAGGAGCTAAATGCTGTAGGCCTCATCCGGAGGTTAGAGAGCCCCGGTGAGGGAGTCCCTTTTTCTGCATGCTGTGTAATTTCAGAATCCCTGCTCTGTGTCTCTCTGAGATAGAACAGATGTTGTGGGGAAGGTGGTTTGAGCTTCAAGTGATTGTCACAAAAATCTTCGTTCCTTTTTCTGCCTGTTTACTGTAAAATATATTCCATATCACTCCTCTTTCTATGTCTAAATCCGGGGGAGATTGCTTGAAATTTGCAAGAATGAAGTCTAGAAGCATCTGGAGGTTTCTGAACCTAAAAGCACTATTTAAGGTTCCTGGGCTTCAGAGAGTTGCTCTTCTAGGTGAGAGGTAGCTTTCTCTTTCTAGCTTTCTAACCCAGCATTAGTAATCTGGATAATGCCACATCCATCATTAATAACCATTTTAATAATAGATTGAAAAGTGTAAATACGTGTGTTTATCTTAACTAGCAGAATTTGAGAAATGGTTATTTATAAATATTTTTTTAGAGAGCATTTGATATGTGCCATGCACCTCAGAAAGTGCTTTGTAAAATAAATGAGATAGGGTTCTTGTCCCTGGATGCTACAGCCAGTTCTGGGGGTAGACCAGTAATCATGCTTGCAATACATGCACGTGTCCACAGAACGTTATTTAGGATGTGCCACTAATGTTGATTCTGTCTTGGAAATTGAAGACATGACATCTGAATAATAACTTGATGATTACTGTCAGTGTACTAGGAACATCTGAAGAAAAATATATACAGAAGTGAAAGAATAAAAAATGGAAGATTTACATTCTTTAAAAACTTTTTAATAGTTTGGTGTGGCTAGAATGCAACATGCATGTATGTAAAAACTAGAGTTGAGATGGAAAAAGTCAGCAGGGGCCAGGCGGCAAAGGCCTCTATTTCATAGTTAGTAGGTGCTGCTGGAGGTTTCACAACAAAGGCAGGACCTGATGATAGGAAAGAATCCATTAAAAAAAAAAAAAATAACAACAACAAAAAACAAGATTCTAAGAATTTTAAGGACATTTCCTGGGAAAAGTCCTGGGAAAGAGACAAGATAATACAATTGGCAGCTAGGGCTCTAAGAAAACTCACTATTAGAGAAAGCCCATCCGAGCCAGTTCCCGTGGGCATTTGTAGGCAAGCTTGTCCCCAGCACGTGTCAGGTGGAATGAAATGTATTTTGGCTTTTCCAGTAGTGGACAAACAGGATCGCAGGGAATGAGGTATCATCCAGAAAACCCCACCTGTCACACAGCCAGAGCCCGAGGGAGGAGGGGGAGAGGGAAAAGATTCATACAGGTTCTGACTCTTCAAAATTCTCTTTTGCATTTAAGAAAGATTCATATGGCTCAATGATCTCTCACCTGTAGTAAACATAGACCTTCATAATGTCCACATTGATAAGAGTCACTTGTTGGAATCTTTTTAAAAGCGCTTCATCTCTCAACAGTGGCTTCCAAGCATTTTCTCAACATCGCCTCTCCCCGGCACACCTGCTCAGAAACATTCACTTGATTTACAAGTCTTACAAGCTGCCTTTGATTGTTATTATTGTCAGTGTAAAGGAAATATGCACCCTCTCTCCAAGGACCCAACACACTTGGCCTTGACAAATTGTGATCACATGTTATATTTATAGCAGATAGCTTTTTCTGACAAGTATTTAAAAATAATTTTGCACTTCACTTAAAACTCACAGTCATGCTGACAAGTTGTTCATCCTGAGAAGGTAAAACATCTCTCTCTCTCTCTCTCTCACTCCATTGACTTCTTGATTTAATCTGCACTCATCACATGGGGAAAGCAAATAGCAGGGTGAGCACCTGTTGGGGGAGTTGTTTCTAGCACAGACAGCAGATTTGATACTGATCTGGTCTCCTCACAGCCAGGGAAGCTCTTTGTTCCCTGGATCACCAACCCTCTGGAGGTATTTTATGGAACTTAGATCTCTTTTGCGGATTTTACCTCTGCTGCCTTTTCACACTCAGAAAGCTTATGATTCCTGACTGCAGCAGAGGAGAAAGCAAACATTTGAATAGGACATAGAAATGTTGTTCTAATTTACAATTGTGGTGAGGTGGATGTGGGGAGGATCACCCAGATGGAGCACATGTGTGAGCAAACGCTTGAAGAAGCTGCAACGTGCTTCTAAGTGTCGTTGAACTGTCTGGATCACGTGTGACAGGCTGAAGATTAGTGTGGCATGGATTGGAATTTTAGTAGTGTGGACTTTAATATATGTTAAGAACAAAAAATCCAAAATGGTAGAAAGAATGGTATTTGGCTTTCTTTCATTTTCATATTACTTCCAGAAAAGGAGACAGGTAATTTTGTCACCCTTAAGACTTTATGTTGTGAAATGTTATTAGTGAAAATGTGTACAACTTTCACCTTTTTACACACTTGCAAAGCATTTGAGAAACCATCTCATCCAACGCCATCATTTAGTGTCACACATTTTTACTGGAAAAAGTGCTAAGCACAATGGAAATAATGTTGGTTTATCTGTCAGTACAAAAGAATGAAGAAATTTTTTTTAATTTTTTTTAATTTTTATTTATTTATGATAGTCACAGAGAGAGAGAGAGGCAGAGACATAGGCAGAGGGAGAAGCAGGCTCCATGCACTGGGAGCCGGACGTGGGATTTGATCCCGGGTCTCCAGGATCACGGCCTGGGCCAAAGGCAGGCGCCAAACCGCTGCGCCACCCAGGGATCCCTGAAGAAATATTTTAATGGACTTTTATAATACTTTTTTTATGATACACTATGAAAGATATTTACATTCTCTTCTCTATGACCCAAGGCATCATAGTGTGAAATGCACAATTACTGTGTAGTGCCTGAGAATTATTTTTTCCTAAGTAAAAAAAAAAAAAAAAAAAAAAAAAAAGCAAAAAGACCTAAAATACAGTCATGTTGCCTGTAACAATGAAATACTAAATTATTGTTGCTGGGTGATTTATTAAGAATTTAATGAAGAAAGATAATGGAGAGATTGCTGTGAGCTCTGCTTTCACTACTGGAAACCCCTCAGGCAGTAATGCCGTTTCCTCCCTCAGCCCCCACTTTCTACTCCCAAAAGACAGCTTGAGGATTCTTACCTCAGAGAATCGGTTTTGATGCTTCTCAGGCCTGAGTCTGTCCCTCTGGACCATTCACTTCCAAATCTTTCAGAGAGCCAGCAAGCTCTGAGACTGTGAAGAAATTTGGGGAAGAAATTAGAGTGACCTCTGAGTGTTCCTCAAGGACTAAGAAGTATATAGCTTTGTAGGGTCTGGGGGCGGGAGCAGAAAAGTGTGGACACCACCACTTAGCATCAGGTTGCTAGAGAAATAAGAGGATCTCTTATTTCTGCAGGGCAGGGCAAAAAACCCCCAAAGACTTCCCAAGCCTAGACTATGGGCCTCAAGCCTGAGGAGAGGAGGGTAGAGTCAGGGTGTTGAGCTGCTTTATTGTCTATCAGTCTCACACAAAATTGTAAAGTTCCAGACAGTGAATTTTGTATCCCCTTGGCCACAGTCAAGGATTATTGGCTGGATAATCCTTGGATTAATTGGCTGGATATTTTCCCCAGCAATCCAGATGACTTTTCAACATAAAACATACAGAATTATGGGGGAGAAGAAGAAAGAAGAAGAAAGAAGAAGAAAGAAGAAGAAGAAGAAGAAGAAGAAGAAGAAGAAGAAGAAGAAGAAGAAGAAGAAGATACTCTTATGTCCACATCAGTAATTTCACATTTCTCATATTGTCTTTGATGTTCCAAGAGCTTCATAGTAAATATTCATCAGGATTTTTCTGGGTTACACTTGTTCCCAGATAAATAGTAAAGCAAATGTTTTTAAAACTTCTTTAAAAACAAACAAACAATTATTTGAGAGAGAGAGAGTGTGCGAGCATGAGCAGTGGGCAGGGGCAGAGAGAGGGAGAAGCAGACTCCCCGCTGAGCGGGGAGGGGCCTCAGGACAGGATCCCAGAACCCAGAGATCATGACCTGACCTGAGTCACCCAGGCACCCCTGTTTTTAAAACTTCTTGAATTCACAAATAACTCAATAGCCTTGTAAAGGTCCAAAAAATAAAAACTAAGAAATAACACAGATCTAGTCCGTGCACGAAGGCAATGAACCTCCACCCGCTGGATGCAGAGTCCAGTTTCTGGAGGAGCCGAGCAGGTCGTGAGGCTCCGTGGCTCACCAGTTGAAGCCCCAAGCAAGACACATCTCCTGTACTTAAAGAGAAATGAGTCGAACCACCTCAATAGCAAGGTAAAATGGTAAAAGATAAAAGAATTCACCTTTGCATAATGTGGCAAATGAAACCTGTAGAGCAGTGCTTCTCAGACGTCAGCGTGTGTGTGACTCACCTGGGGTTTGTTTTGTTTTTAAAGCAACGATTCTGACTCAGTAGTTCTGGGGTCTAAGGTTCTGCATTTCTAGCAAGTTCCCTGGTGTTGGCTTAGGGAGTAGCAGGAGTCTGGGTGACAACACTTGGGTTGTACGTGACCTTGGAACCAGCCGGCCGTGGTCATTTTAACAGATTTCAAACGTAACGAGGCCGGCGAGCGGTGTTTTGCTTCTGAAAACAAATGATCTGGTAAACTCATGATCTGCCTTAAAATTGTTCCCTTAGATGATGGGGAAAGGGGGGCGCCTGGGTGGCCCAGCGGGTGAGTGTCCGACCCTCGGGGTCCGCTCGGTCGGGCCGGGGCGCAGGGCGGGGAGCCTGCTTGGAGTCTCTCCTCGGCCGCACTCGGGCTCCCCCCGCCCTCGGATCCGCCTCTCCCTCTCAATAAATACGTAGATGAATAAGGAAATAGCTAAAAAACAAGAAAATGGGCAATGGAATACCAGCAGGGAACGCCTGGTCCTGCTCTAGGCCCCGTGCTGCTGTCCCGCTCCGCACGCATCACTCGGCGCGGGCGACCAGCAGGAGGCCGGGGGAGGAGAGGCCGGGGGAGGAGAGGCCCGGGGAGGAGAGGCCCGGGGAGGAGAGGCCGGGGAGGAGAGGCCCGGGGAGGAGAGGCCCAGGGAGGAGAGGCCGGGGGAGGAGAGGCCCGGGGAGGAGAGGCCCGGGGAGGAGAGGCCCGGGGAGGAGAGGCCGGGGGAGGAGAGGCCCGGGGAGGAGAGGCCCGGGGAGGAGAGGCCGGGGGAGGAGAGGCCCGGGGGGAAGAGGCCGGGGGAGGAGAGGCCGGGGGAGGAGAGGCCGGGGGAGGAGAGGCCCCGGGAGGAGAGGCCGGGGGAGGAGAGGCCGGGGGAGGAGAGGCCCCGGGAGGAGAGGCCCCGGGAGGAGAGGCCGGGGGAGGAGAGGCCCGGGGAGGAGAGGCCCCGGGAGGAGAGGCCGGGGGAGGAGAGGCCGGGGGAGGAGAGGCCCCGGGAGGAGGGGCCCCGGGAGGAGAGGCCGGGGGAGGAGAGGCCGGGGGAGGAGAGGCCCCGGGAGGAGAGGCCGGGGGAGGAGAGGCCCGGGGAGGAGAGGCCCCGGGAGGAGAGGCCGCGGGAGGAGAGGCCGGGGGAGGAGAGGCCGGGCGGCCTTGCGCTGCGGGGGTGCGGGGCGGGGCCGCGGGAGGTGCGGGGCGGGGCCGCGGGGGGGATGCGGGGCGCGGCCGCGGGGAGGTGCTGTGGGGCGCGGCCGCCGGGGGAGCTGCGGGGCGCGGCCGCGGGGAGGTGTTGCGGGGCGTGGCCGCCAGGGGGTGCTGCGGGGCGCGGCCGTCCGGCCCAGGCCACCTCCGCACCGCGAGCCCAGACGCGTAGGCCCGGCCGGGGAGGACGCGGGGCGCTGGGCCTGAGCCCGCAGCACTGACGCGGCGGAACCAGGCGCGGAGCTGCCGTCTACACCGCGGCAGGACCGGTGTAGACGCGCGGCGGGAGCGTCCGACTGTGACGCCTACCCCGAAGGCCTGTCCCCGGGAACGCAGCACAGCGACCCGCTGTGAGGTCTACTGGCGGGGGGGGGGGGGGGGGGGGGGGGGGGGGGGGGGGTGCGACACAGCAGGACTTTAACGTGACCGAAATCGGGGGAAATCTGTCCCCAAGTCCTTCAGCCTGTGGGGTCTGTGCTGATGACATGATAAGTGGACCCAAGCTTTGAATCCGAGGCATGAAGGAATCCATCAAACTTCCTGAGATTTCGTGGGCACCCGGGGGGCTCCGTGGTTGAGCGTCTGCCTTGGGCTCAGGGCATGACCCCCAGGTCCCGGGATCGAGTCCAGGATGGGGCTCCCTCTGCCTGGGTCTCTGCCTCTCTCTCTGTGTATCTCTCATGAATAAATAAAATCTTAAAAAAGAAAGACTTCCTTAGATTTTGTGTTTTCCTGAGAGACTCTGTTTCCCTGGCTATCTATTACTTCAAATTCTTCTTTTCCTTCAATTATACATTCCCGTCCCTGGTTTTGTGAGGCTCTTATCCTATTTCTGTAACAGTCTGCCCTATGCCCGGCCACTACCCCTTCTCCTATGTTCCCTTAAGCACCATCAACACAGAGCTTTTGTGTGCGACGACCTCTTTTGCTGGGGAGTTAAAGATAATTCAGTGTTCAAAACACGGACAAATTCAGGATGCTCTCTCTGGCATTTTAAAATGGGGTGGGGGGTAGAAGAGTACATAAAGTCCCACAAAGCACCAACTTCCCTACATGACTATTTGGATCTTTATTTTAAATTAGTTTAGTTTTGAAAAGACAGAGCATGTGGATATAATTGAAAGATGAGCAAGGACATCGTATAAAGAATTACTCTTCCACTCCATTTCCCAGACAACTACAATCCTATTTCCCAGAGGCAACTCCCATTATCTCTTTCTTGTGTATATCTCCAGAAATAATCTATACTTGAGGATTTTGAAAAATAGCAAATGTTCTTTAAAAATTATGTTCTTTGAATGCCTGTCTCTGAAGATTCCTCTCAGCACATTCTTAGCCTTTTTGTTGGGTAGTAAGACACTGGTTAGAGCCCAGCCCTGAAAACAGCTTGGAACTCCCATTTAAACTACCTGTTCAAAAGTGACTTTGCCATCCGAACAAGAAACACACCCACTGTCATCTCTGTCATTCTCCCTGACGCCTGCACCTGCCCTGCGGCTCCTAAGTTTGCCAACCTCTTACTCAGAATCCCCTCCTGTCAAGAGAGCCTCCCTCTCTAGGCTGGTTACCAGCAGATCCTTAGTCCCTCAGTCCACTGGCCTTAAAGTCCCAGCTGAGTTATTACACAGAACAATTTAAATATTCTGTGGCTAGTATTTTCCTCCTGCTGGCTATCTCCAAGGAGGACTGGCCCCGCATAAAAAACAACAGACATCCCCCAAGAGAATTGTTTCTGTCCCTTAAGTAACCCCATACACTGCAGCTGCTGTCACAATAACACTGCATCCAGCACCTCCTAGCAATTCGATTATTTTCTTTCCTTGGTAAAGGTCTTATAAATCATTGACTAGTTTCTAGGACACAAATTCTTTCCCCGAGTGCCTAGGCGGGGAGGAGAGAAAAGCTATCCTTCAATCAGAGCACATGGGCACCTCGCTTGTACCTGACGGCTGGTGCCCCCTCATGCACAGAACGCTCAAGCCTGTGGCTATGGTGCGTGCTCAGTGCTGTGAGAACTGGGAGGGCCTCTAGTTAGAGCAAGTTCCCCCCTCACCTCTGGAAGTCCTGCTTGGCACACTTGACCCCCATCTCCATCCTTCAGGGCAAGTGAGGAAAAGGAATTCTGAGTCAGAGAAAACACCTGGCAGGCCTCAGGGAGGGGGGAGCTCTCCTCTCCTCGATGACGGTAGCATGCGAGGTAGATGATAAGGAAGATGGGTAGGTTCTCCATGTTCCTTCAGCCCTCCCTTCACCTTTCATCCACACTGCTGCCCCAGTGAAGAGGGATCATCAACAGATACTAAGCTGCACACAACCTAAATAAGGTTCCAGTAGGTCAAATCCATCAGGCTATGACAAAAATAAAACAATGGCAAGTTAGACTTTATCCTAGATTCATATTAAGATCATATCTCATTGGGGCCCCAGGTGGCTCAGTGGTTGAGCATCGGCCTTCAGCTCAGGTTGTGACCCCGGGGTCCTGGGATCGAGTCCCACATCGGGCTCCCTGCATGGAGCCTGCTTCCTCTGCCTGGGTCTCTGCCTCTCTCTCTGTGTATCTCTCATGAATAAATAAAATCTTAAAAAGAAAGACTTCCTTAGATTTTGTGTTTTCCTGAGAGACTCTGTTTCCCTGGCTATCTATTACTTCAAATTCTTCTTTTCCTTCAATTATACATTCCCGTCCCTGGTTTTGTGAGGCTCTTATCCTATTTCTGTAACAGTCTGCCCTATGCCCGGCCACTACCCCTTCTCCTATGTTCCCTTAAGCACCATCAACACAGAGCTTTTGTGTGCGACGACCTCTTTTGCTGGGGAGTTAAAGATAATTCAGTGTTCAAAACACGGACAAATTCAGGATGCTCTCTCTGGCATTTTAAAATGGGGTGGGGGGTAGAAGAGTACATAAAGTCCCACAAAGCACCAACTTCCCTACATGACTATTTGGATCTTTATTTTAAATTAGTTTAGTTTTGAAAAGACAGAGCATGTGGATATAATTGAAAGATGAGCAAGGACATCGTATAAAGAATTACTCTTCCACTCCATTTCCCAGACAACTACAATCCTATTTCCCAGAGGCAACTCCCATTATCTCTTTCTTGTGTATATCTCCAGAAATAATCTATACTTGAGGATTTTGAAAAATAGCAAATGTTCTTTAAAAATTATGTTCTTTGAATGCCTGTCTCTGAAGATTCCTCTCAGCACATTCTTAGCCTTTTTGTTGGGTAGTAAGACACTGGTTAGAGCCCAGCCCTGAAAACAGCTTGGAACTCCCATTTAAACTACCTGTTCAAAAGTGACTTTGCCATCCGAACAAGAAACACACCCACTGTCATCTCTGTCATTCTCCCTGACGCCTGCACCTGCCCTGCGGCTCCTAAGTTTGCCAACCTCTTACTCAGAATCCCCTCCTGTCAAGAGAGCCTCCCTCTCTAGGCTGGTTACCAGCAGATCCTTAGTCCCTCAGTCCACTGGCCTTAAAGTCCCAGCTGAGTTATTACACAGAACAATTTAAATATTCTGTGGCTAGTATTTTCCTCCTGCTGGCTATCTCCAAGGAGGACTGGCCCCGCATAAAAAACAACAGACATCCCCCAAGAGAATTGTTTCTGTCCCTTAAGTAACCCCATACACTGCAGCTGCTGTCACAATAACACTGCATCCAGCACCTCCTAGCAATTCGATTATTTTCTTTCCTTGGTAAAGGTCTTATAAATCATTGACTAGTTTCTAGGACACAAATTCTTTCCCCGAGTGCCTAGGCGGGGAGGAGAGAAAAGCTATCCTTCAATCAGAGCACATGGGCACCTCGCTTGTACCTGACGGCTGGTGCCCCCTCATGCACAGAACGCTCAAGCCTGTGGCTATGGTGCGTGCTCAGTGCTGTGAGAACTGGGAGGGCCTCTAGTTAGAGCAAGTTCCCCCCTCACCTCTGGAAGTCCTGCTTGGCACACTTGACCCCCATCTCCATCCTTCAGGGCAAGTGAGGAAAAGGAATTCTGAGTCAGAGAAAACACCTGGCAGGCCTCAGGGAGGGGGGAGCTCTCCTCTCCTCGATGACGGTAGCATGCGAGGTAGATGATAAGGAAGATGGGTAGGTTCTCCATGTTCCTTCAGCCCTTCCCTTCACCTTTCATCCACACTGCTGCCCCAGTGAAGAGGGATCATCAACAGATACTAAGCTGCACACAACCTAAATAAGGTTCCAGTAGGTCAAATCCATCAGGCTATGACAAAAATAAAACAATGGCAAGTTAGACTTTATCCTAGATTCATATTAAGATCATATCTCATTGGGGCCCCAGGTGGCTCAGTGGTTGAGCATCGGCCTTCAGCTCAGGTTGTGACCCCGGGGTCCTGGGATCGAGTCCCACATCGGGCTCCCTGCATGGAGCCTGCTTCTCCCTCTGCCTGTGTCTCTGCCTCTCTCTGTGTCTCTCATGAATAAATAAATGAAATCTTTTTTAAAAATCATATCTCATTGAATGAACACTCAACAATAAAAAAACTCTTAATGTAATTTACCACATGTAATAGACTAACAGAGAGAAAACATATCATCTTAGATATTGCTGAACTGGTCAAATTAAGTACTCTTTTTTAAGATTTTATTTATTTTAGAAAGAGAGAGTTTGCACAAGCGAACAGGGAGGAGAGGCGGAGGCAGAGAGAATCTTAAGCAGACCCCACGCGGAGTGTGCAGCCTGACGCAGGGCTCGAAATCATGACCTGAGCTGAAATCGAGAGTCAGGTGCTCAACTGACTGAGCCACCCAAGTGGCCGAACATTCACTTTTTTTAAAAAAAAACAGTTTATTGTAAAATAATAAACTCATTAAAGATTAACAAAATATGTTTTTGTAGAAATATATTTTCCAGAATAAGTATTAGTGAGAAGAGTGGCATTCCTTTATACTTTTTTGCATATCTTTTTAATATCTGGTTTATAGAACACAAATTCTTCTATCTCCTTTGACATTCAATCTGTTGCAATATGTTACTTTAAATAAAGTGTCTGAAAACAATCTGGCCTCACACAGATATGTAGTTTGAAAAGAGAAGCCCTTTGAGCTTTCTAAAGTGCCTGAGAGACCCTTACAGTTCTTCAAACCATACTTGGAGAACCACTGCTTTAGAGAATCTGTATTCAAATCTCACTAAAATTGATTTAGCACTATTTCATTCTGTATTAACTGAATCAAAACGTATAGATCAGGAACTAAAAAATTATTTTGCAAGAGTTCTGATGAATATATAGATAAATATGTGTCAATATTAAGTAGAAAAGTGGACTGTGATTACTTTCATTATAAGCACTTATTTTTAGAAATTTACTATATGCCCTAATTATATGTATATTTTTATGTCAATACCAAATTGATACCAAAAATCATTTTATAATCAATTATACATAATTTCATATTAATTCATTTAACAGTTATTCTTTGAGCACCTGTATGTACCAGACCCCATCAGAGGTTCTGAAGATAGAACAATAAGAAAGCCAAAGTATCAGGCTTTATAAAAATTATTTTCTAGTGGCAGAAACATAATAAATTATCAAATAATAATAAAAATCACCAGATCAAATACCATTTCAGACTCATTTGTTTGGCAAATATTAAGAGACTTCCGATACTGTTAGAGATGATGTGGGTTGAAAAAATATTTTAAATATGGCTGGTAGAAATGTAAATTGGATGACAATTTGCTTTCCCCTTATAAAGTTGAACCTAACCTAAGACCTAGTAATTCCACTGTGGGTACATAACTCAAGAGAAACCCTTGCATACTGTTAACAGTAGTGGACAACTGGAACTTACCACAATGTTTTACATCTGGAGTGGAAGGTTGGGTTCAGGAGTGACCAATTTGGATTGGTCAAATATAGCATTCATTTCTTATAGGAGTCTTCTAACAAGTTAGAGGTAGTGTCCTAAAACTGATAAAGGGCAAATAAAAACTATGTACAAAAAACACCATCAAAATAACACCAGTTAGAATAATTCCTTTTAAAATCAAGAGCAAGGGGCACCTGGGTGGCTCAGTGGTTGAGCGTTTGCCTTCAGCTCAGGGAGTGATTCCAGGGTCCTGGGATGGAGTCCTGTGTCAGGCTCCCTGCAGGGAGGAACCTGCTTCTCCCCCTGCCTGTGTCTCTGTCTCTCTGTGTGTCTCTCATGAATAAATAAATAAATATTTAAAAAATAAATAAATAGAACAATAAAATAAAATCAAGAGCAAGAAAAGGAAGTTACTATATTGGCTATAATTCAACAATGTTATAAAGATTAAAGTCAATTCCATCAGTCAAGAAGGAGAAATAAACTGTTTTTTATTAGAAAAGTTTGTCATTGTTGCCCCTAGAAATAGTTGTGTCCTATGGAAAATGACTTAAACTACTATAATCCATGAAATACCTGGTTTTGAAATTCATCTAGAAAAGAAAGTATGAAGCAAAAGTGAATAAATCTTGCTAATTTACATAATAAAAATATATTGGAATATAGATATAAAGAGCTGAATGGAATAGACTAGGTAGTGTCTCTTTCTCTTCATATACATATATTTTTTCTTTTAGAAACTGTTTTTTTTCAAGGTAGGAGTAATTACCAGGGAGTGGCAATGAAAAACAAAATGAAACAAAGCCCCCAGGGGTCCGGGATGTGAAACAAACAAGACAGCAATAAACAAGACACCACCAGATGAGGGGGATGCTGGGAGACCGCATCTTTACTGCCCACCCAGTCCCACAGTGGCCCTCAGTATGGACTTTTGGCACATCAGGTGGGGCAAATCTTCTTTTGCAGGACTTGGACCACTGAGGTCATTTAACGTCCCTGACCCCTGTCCTCTATACGCCAGGAAAGTTCTCTGGTCATTGGGGCAGACAATCCTCCAAACATTTGTAGACCTGTGGACTGGGAGTATTTGGGAGCAAGAAGGTGCTCTGGAATCAGGGAAGAAGTCGATCATTTGGGAATTTTGTTTCTGAGAGACCATAATTTAGAGAGAATAGCAGCAAATTTGAGAAATTAGAGCCGTATGGGGCTGGAGTCAGATTAGGTTGTACACATAGAGGCATAAGGCACGAGAGCTGAGGGGCTGAGGCTGGAAGGTTTGGCTTTGGATGATTGATACAACCAAGGATATGGGGCTTGACGGGAGCTTCGTGATTTCTTAAAAAGGCATGAATTATGGTTACTAATGGCAATTTCCTTGTCAAACTCTTTACTCAAGTAATTCTTAGAGTTGTGGGGTGGATAGTATGGGCCTACAGAACTGCATCAGGAGCATTAGGAGACTTCACAGCTAGCACAGGGACAGCCACACTGAGGGAGACATATTCAGAAAAACATATTTTCTGATAAGTGATCAGATTGTTAACATTTCAAAAGAAATATATTCAGTTTATATTATTTTATGATCCTCACCTACAATTCCACTATTTCATATTTGAAGCTAGTGTGAATCTGATTTGAGACAGTCATCATATGGCATATTATAATAATTCCTACCAACCATCTTTACTTTTGTTATCCTGTTTTGGGCTGTTTTATTGTGTCGAAACATTCTGCAAAATGCTACCAAGTCAGGAGAGCCTGATTAAAACTTATTAGAAATCAAAATTTCAGCACTTCATATATAAGGTGAATGTTATGGCTAATTCCGATTCATTTCAGATGCTTCTGAATTTTAATTTAATTGAAATTAAAATAATTTAAATCAAATTGATGTTCGAGTTTAAATGTAATTTAAATTCTTGGTTTAGATGCTTTCCAATTTCAATTTAGAATTTTAATTTATCTCAAATATAAACTGATTTGAATTAATCTTAAAATTCAGATTTCTTTCAGATTCAGTTAGAAAACACAGCATTCATTTTGCTCTGTGGTTTCAGTCCATCAGAGTAGACTAATCAAAATCATTTCCTTTTATCTTCTCTCTGTCCCGACTTCCCTCCAGTGGCTTACCAAAAGAAGACATATTCAGACATTGCCTATGTGCAAGCAGGGAGGGTATGTATTGTAATATAAAATCGATAAGAAAACCAACTAAAGGTCAGTCTGACTTTTATAGTCGCAATGCACCAGCAATTCTAAAAAATTGATAAATTCTAAAAGAATTGTTGATAAGTCATTCCTCTCTGATAAAAGCTTTTATTGGCCTACGTTTTAAATGATGGCTACGTTTTAAATGATGGTTGTGGTTACTATTCAGCTTTAATAATATAAATATAACCCTCAAATTAGCACAGTTTTACTACCCATCATTTAAAAACATTCTTTGCATAGGGCAGGTAATTTGGAGAACTCCCAGTTATATATATGTGGCCTCACCTCCATGGGTTCCCTTGGAGAGTAAGCTCATAACGGTTTAGAATTATTCAAGTTAACTTTGGTTGTGATTCCTGTCTCCACTCCCAGTTGACATTATATATTTCTACATTTAAACACTGGATTCAAAATGAAGAGTGACAGCAGAGTCACTGTAAAGATAAAGAACTTGAGTCACGTCAATTTTGTCATTTTGTGTTACCACGTGGAGTTATTGTTTTATATGTAATTAAAACAGTGAAATAGGGCAGCCCGGGTGGCTCAGTGGCTTAGCGCCGCCTGCAGCCCAGAGCATGATCCTGGAGACCCGAGATCGAGTCCCCCATCGGGCTCCCTGCATGGAGCCTGCTTCTCCCTCTGCCTGGGTCTCTGCCTCTCTCTCTGTGTCTCTCATGAATAAATAAAATCTTTCAAAAAAACAAAAACAAAAAACAATGAAATAGAGCCCCAAATTAAGGTGTAATGTTTCTATTTGGTAACTCCAAATTTTAGTCCAGCAATAAGATATTTTATTGAATTTGAATAATATATTTGACATTAAAATCTGTTTTCAAAAATTATTATTCCTATTCATTATTGAACTATACTGTTATTATTCATAATGATACAGACTAATATATAGGTATAAGTCTTACCCATCTTAGAAAAAATACATTCATGTAATTAAGGAGATTAACCCAGTACTTTATTTTCCCTTATCCTACTGATATTACTTATTTGTTTATCTTATTATGGCATGATTTTATAAACATAAAAGTAAAGATTTACTGCCTATCTTTTTTCTAGCCATTATTTTATTAATTTCTAATGATTTTTGATGAAAGCAATTTTGTGATAGAGTGGGGTGTTTAAAAATGACCTTCTCCACCTCAGTGTCAAATACTCTAGGAATAGCTTTCTGTTCTCCATCTCTTCCTTCAGAGACCCATGGATCCTTTGGCTCACAGCTGGTAGACAGCCTCGCTGATGGAGACATATTCAAAAATATATTTTTTATCATAAGTGATCAGACTTTTATCATTTCAATAGAAATATATTGTTTATATTATTTTTATATTTATGTCATATTTTATATTTGTATAATTTTCCTTTCCCCAAGGAAAAGAAAAATCTTACCTATGTGCAAGAAGGTAGGATTTGGGTGTATTTTGCTAAATCTCTTGAATCCGGAATAAGTTCTGCCCATATAACATTCAGTATGGAATAATGCCATATTGTCCCAATTTTCTTTATTTTTTTAAAAATACATTGGGTTGGGGCTCCGGGGTGGCTCAGTCAGGTGAGTGCCTATAGCTCAGGTCATGATCCCCCACTTCAGGCTCTGCTCAGCAGGCAGCCTGCTTCTCCTTCTCCCTCTGCCTATTATACGCGCACTCTCTGTCAGATCCATGAATAAGATCATTTAAAAAAATACTTTGGGTTATTTTGTGATGATAAAATAATGATGAAATGCCTATTCTGCTTATTATGCATGCTAATATTATTTGGAACTTAAATTTTTTTAGAGAAAATGTAATTATAAGAAAAATGTATGAAATTCTATTCAAAGAATGAAATAGCATCGACTAAGTAAAAAGAACTGTGGACAGGAAGTGTTAGTAAAAAAATAAAGAAGTCCACTGTTTGACTTATACACATACACTTTATCTCCAAGTTCTTAAAGAGCTACAATAAATTCTCAACTCTATGACTATTAATAAATACAATAAACTATTATTTGATTCATAGACTTAAGTAAGTTTTGTTGTGGCCGAGTCTGAACAAATAATTGGAGATTTTTCTGTACTCTAAAAACTAAGGCAGACTTTATAACGTCAGCACCATAACCATTAAGAGAAATGAATCACCAAGACAGTAGCCCCAGACACTAGACACAAGTGCTTTTAAGATGTTTTTGAAAGGTGAACTTCATTTATCTGTAACCTCTACAAGCAGACTCTGGAGATAGATAATTTTGGTCTGAATAATATGTCTGTCATTTTGATGTGTCATCTTGCAAGTTACTTAGCTTTTCCCTGGGAGGGAAAAAAAAAAAAAAAAATATATATATATATATATGTATGTATGTATTAAGTGGATCATATATGTAAAATACCTAGAACAACATATATATGTTTATTGTTATTATTTCACGAAGTAATATATCATTAATGTTTTAATTATTTACTTTGATCCATTAACTTTAACCCTGGGATGTATGATTAAGTGGATTAATCATCTTACTTTTCTTTTTTTTTTTAAGATTTCATTTATTTATTCATGAGAGACACACAGAGAGGCACAAACACGGGCAGAGGGAGAAGCAGGCTCCATGCAGGGAACCCGATGTGGGACTCAATCCCAGGACCCAGGGATCATGCCCTGAGCCAGAGGCAGACACTCAACCAGTGAGCCACCCAGGTGGCCTAATTATCTTATTTTTCTAAAATGTAACTAAATCTGAGATAAGTAAGCGATTTTTCTTTGGATCAGCAAAATGGAATTAGAAAACATATTTTAACTTTTTTATAGTTTGATGTAACCAGTGCCTGTAGAGAATTTAACATTAAGAAATATTTGACTCAGCTCCTTTTTTCCAAAGCCTTTATGTAACCTACAGTTGTTAGTGTTCTTCTTGGTACGTGCTTGTCCACATCCTCCAGGAGTCACAAGGCCTGTGATAAAATGAGTTGTTTTGTAACATTGTGATTATTGAGATTATAAAATTCCTAAGAGAATATCAACAATGATTCTGAAAGGACAAGGACAAGGATACCAGACCACGGTGTTTTTAGAAGAACATACCCAAGGCTACATCCCAGGTACAAGATGACTAACCACCTTTTTTTCTGAGTAATTGCTATCTTTTTACCAAAGATATATCCCCAGTCCCTCTTTGTTCTCCCACCTTAATAACATAAATAAAATGCTGAATGGCCAAATTTCCCCCAATTAAGGATAGGATCCGATCCAAAATTGGTCCTTATCCCTCCTTAAAGAATCTAACTCAAGTCCAAGCCCTATAGGAGACACTGTAACATCCAATTCCTATGGTGTGTGTTATCTCAGGCTGGCAGTAAGTCAACAAACCTGTTTTTTTTAAGCAGATGTGTTTCCTGTGATCTTCAGTCGGTGGGCTTTAGGCCCTCCTTTATCTCAAAGAACATAAAGAGCTGTAAAAGAGAATTGCACACCACAGACACACATACACACTGTTCATCTCAGTGTGTTTGTACTTCTATGCTATTTACTATAATTGGACCATAACCAGTTATTAATTGGCTGTAAAACAGGAAAGTCAAGCAAGACAGTATTTTATGAGTACTAATGTGACTTTAATAGATGAATAGTTGTTTTTAAAAGTGTCCTTTGTTAGACCCATAAATACAGAGAACAAACTGATGGTTACCAGACGGAAGGAGGGTGAGGGTACGGGCAAAATGGGTAAAAGGGAGTAGGGAATACAGGCTGGTTAGGGAATGTGTAAACCGAATGAAAGGCACAGCGTAGGGAACAGTCAGGGGTCCCCGTCCGGTGACAGATGGTGGCTACCCTGTGAGGGCAGCATCACATATGAGCTGGGCCAGTCACTATGTTGTACACCTGAAACGAATGGAACATCGTGTGTCAACTGCTCCAATTAAAAAAATATATATTTTTAAGTGTACTCTTTCATATGACTTAGAAAGATAGATGGATATTTCACTCTAGTTAATCTGCTCAGTAGCCTGTAGGTCATTTGCCGAAATAAATAGAAAATAATTCCCCTTTTTTCCTAGATTTATTTTTATTTTAAAAATTACTGCTAAAACAGCAACCCATAGAAAAAGGCTCATATTAAACTGAAATTGTAGAATCACTGAATACTCAATTACTTGTCAAACAGACTATGGGAATGTGTGATATTATCTAGAAATGCGTAGATTCACTTTTTCTAAAAATAATTAATTTTAGAATTTATGGTCTGTCACACTAGGGAGGGTGCTGGCAATAGCCATCCCCTCCTCCTCTCCTCTGTTTTTGCTGGACACAAATGATGCACTATTGGCAAGCAACATTTCGGTATGCACACCAAAAAAATAAAAAACAGTCATTGCCATATGGCTTCAGTAATGTACCTAAGGAAGAGTGCCATTTAATGGTTCTTTATCTTTTTTTTTTTAATTGGAGTTCAATTTGCCAACATGTAGCATAACACCCAGTGCTCATCCCGCCAAGTGCCCCCCTCAGTGCCTGTCACCCAGTCACCCCGACCCCCGCCCACCTCCCCTTCCACCACCCCTTGTTCATTTCCCAGAGTTAGGAGTCCCTCATGGCTTGTCACCCTCACTGATGTTTTCACTCATTTTCTCTCCTTTACCCTTTATTCCCTTTCACTTTTCTTATGTTCCTTAAATGAATGAGACCATATGATGATTGTCCTTCTCTGATTGACTTACTTCACTCAGCATAAAACCCTCCAGGTCCCTCCACGTCAAAGCAAATGGTGGGGATTCGTCGTTTCTGAGGGCTGAGGAATATCCCAGTGTATACAGAGACCACAGCTTCTCTATCCATTCATCCGTCGATGGACCCCGAGGCCCCTTCCACAGTTTGGCTATTGTGGACATCGCTGCTGTGAACATCGGGGGGGGCAGGTGTCCCGGCGTTTCATTGCATCTGTATCTTTGGGGTAAATCCCCAGCAGGGCAATTGCTGGGTCGTAGGGCAGGTCTATTTTTAATTCTTTGAGGAACCTCCACACAGTTTTCCAGAGTGGCTGCACCAGTTCACATTCCCACCAACAGTGCAGAGGGCTCCCCCTTCTCCACATCCTCTCCAACATTTCTTGTTTCCTGCCTTGTTAATTTTCCCCATTCTCACTGGTGTGAGGTGGTAACTCATTGTGGTTTTGATTTGTATTTCCCTGATGGCCAGTGATGCGGAGCATTTTCTCATGTGCTTGTTGGCCATGTCTATGTCTTCAATTTAATGGTTCTTTATCCTTTTTTCTATTTTTTCCTTTGGTTTGTTTTTGCTTTTATGTTTTATTGGGAATTTCCCTAATGTGCTTATGCTTTCAGAGGAATCCAAAGGGATATCTCTTGCATATCTTTATTACCTAATGAAAATCCCATTGATCTGTAAATATTCAAGAAAAAGGAAATTTTAAAAAAAAAGGAAATAATTTTGACTGCAACAGATTGAAGTCTTCAGAATTGGGGCAAATCCCCCTACCCCACCGATTTTTCTAAGCACTTTTAATTTCCCCAATCCAACATTTTTTATTAACATTTCATTATGTCTTTGATAATGGGAGAGATAGGGGAATTGTGGTGTTTGTGTGTCACTTAGTTGTGAAACGAAGCTCCAGAGCATGCTAAAGCCTTCATTACATAAGCCCTCAGAGGTAACAAGACTTGTAATTCTGTTCCGAATACCAGTGAGATTATTAATCGAGGTAGATACACACTCACTTGAGGTTTATTGAATTTTAATCTGCTTCTGCACTTCCAGCTGTTCAGTCGAGTTACCCAATAGGCCTGCAACTCACTGACAACTGCTGTAAAACAGAAAAAGATCCACCAGCAACAGGAAGGACACGGACCTATTATTTTTAAATGTTGGCATTAAAGCTGAGCCTGGAAGATCCTCCTCACTTTAATTTAAGCCAGAAGCTGAGTGAGCATTTTTGAATCCCAGTGATTGATCTTCACTCTAGATCCTAGAACTTGGACCAGATGACTCAGAAATGGCCACAAAGAGTGACTGGGGGCTTAACGGAGGTACCTAGCCGACCTAGCGTGTAACTTTCTCACAGCAGACATCGCACACAATTAATTGTACTAATATTATTGGACATATTTTCAGTTTTAAATAATGCTCCTTGGAAGCATTAATTTTTTTTTTAAATCAGGCAGACTGAAAAAAAAAAAAATCAGGCAGACTGAAATCCCTTAAAAGTGGCACATCGTTAGTAGGTATTAGGTATTTCTTTACAAAGGAATATTTGAAGTGTAAAACCAAAAAAATAAAGGACTGGAATTCTGTTTGAAGAAGAATAATAAAGCTGAGATGGTGTAAAGAAGTTTAAATAAAATCATAAACCAGTGCTGTGAGAGTGTTATTTCAAATGTTTTTAAATTTCAGATTTTAAATTTTTGAGGTGAAATGCAGATCCTATATTAAATTCTTTGTCGTCATTATTCATGACCCTTTCCATCTGCTGAGGACTTGGCTGTGATGTCGTACAAGTTCAATGGATACTCAGGAATTTATGCAACACACGTCAAGTGCCTCCTGGGTGCCTGGAAGTCTTCAGCTGAAGGACAGAGGGCACTGTCCCACAGAAACACGTGTCTAATATGCATGTGCCCCTGCTTGTGGCAAAGCCATATCCTACAAAGTCAGAATTCTTTTTAATGTCCTAGAGAGTTTTTTAATTCAAGTGTGGCCACCTACTACAAGTCTCAGCTTCAGGATCTTCCCAGAGGCCCTCCCTGTGTCACCAGCCCTTGTAAGTTAGGACTTTACTGTCAGTTATTATGTCAGTTCTCTGTTACTGTCATAAATGGAATCAATATTTTCAAGTATGTATTTAATTTCAATTTCTTCCACTTATTTTCTGTCTTCTCGCTATATTGGAGTTTTCATGAGATCAGGGACCCATTTTGTGCTGTTTACCAGTGTAACTTGCATTTAGCTTTATGTCGCCTGAAAAACAAGTTTACTTTGTCTTCACCTAGAGTCTCGGCACCATTTTAGTCTTGACCATGGCATTATATTGCAATTTGATAATACCATGATGGGTTTCTAATTTCACTTTAACTTTGCTTGTGTTGAATCACAACCAGAGTAGGAAGTAAGGAAGCAAGGTAATAATGTCTGTAAAAGGCGTCCACATGCTTTCGCTTTTTAAATAACAAAATAAACAAAATTATATTCCTTATCAAAGAATAACCACTTTAGAAAACTTGAAACTACAGAAAAACATTTTCAATCTTTTTATTTGGAAACAATTTTAGTGTCACAGGAAATTGCAAAGATGCTACAGAGAGGTCTCATGTACCCTTGACCCATTTCCCCCAATTTTTAACATTTTCTATTACTATAGGATAGCATCAAACTCAGGAAACTGATGCCAGTAGAATATGTGGGAATAGTTCTATATCACGTTAACGTGCTTAGATCTGTGTGGCTAACACCACAACCAAGAGAGAGAACTATTCCATTACAGCAAATATCTACCTTACGCCACCTTTTTGTAATGCGGTCACCCTCACCTCCATCCCACGACCATCCCTAGCCACTGGCAACCACTAATATGTTTTGCTTATTCTGAGAATGTTATATAAATACAACCATGTGATATATAACCTTTTGAGACTGGTTTTTTCACTTATCACAATGACCTTGAGATGCATCCAAACTGTTGTATAGACCGACGGTTTCTTTCTATGTGGAGTGGTACCCCATGGCAGGAGTATAATACAGTTGGTTTCCTCATTCACCCATGAAGGACCCGTAGGCTGTTCCCAGTTTTTAGCTATTACAAAGAAAGCATATATAAATAAGTACGGAGAGGTTTTTGTATAGACATTGTTTTCATCTCTAGTTTTATACAGACATAAGTTTTCATTATTATTTTATTTGTATCTGTATTTACGTTTATGAAAAAAGTAAAAATTATATGAAAGGATGCTCACCAGAGAAAATTCAAAACTACAAAAAAAAAAAAAATTTAAGGGGAGGAAAAGCAGTCCCTTACATTCCCACAAATGAAAGTCAATCGCTATTACTAGTTTGGTACTTATCTTTCTAGTTTTTTTCTATGCCAAAGATTTTCATTGTTGATTATAGATATGATTATGATACATAAGTGAAATTTCATATCTTGACTTTTCTCTATTATCATGAAATAATTGGTGTTACAAAAATGTAAGAAAGAAAAAAAATGTAAGAAAGATAGACCCAATTCATGTAAAAATGTGTATTTGAATTAAAGCATATAGTGAAATTCCCCCAAGCCCACCAGCCAGTGTAAGAAATAGTGTACACTAGTACCACTCACACTCCCTTAGGTTCTCCTTGTGTTTTACCTTTTTATTTCTAAATGTTTTTCAAGAGATCTTATCAGCTATACTGCTGAAAACAGTAAAAACTTGCCTAAGCAAAATTTTAAATGAGGAGAGATAGGAGGCCCACTGATTATCTTAACTAACTGTGGCTGGTACTACGACTCCTCTCCTTCCTCTTTATACTTTTTCAAACAATCTTACTAAAACCTCAAAACATTCTTCCTTCGAGAATCCTATGATTTATGTTTTTTGTGTTTCTATGTGAAGGGCCAGTTAGTTCAAGATTGTAGAAAATCTTTATAAAACCACTGCAATTTACAACCTTACCTGTGAGCATTTTTCACAATTTATGTTTGTTTTGTAATTAAAGCAGGTGGTCAGTCTTTTTTTCTACATCATTATTGAGATGAATGCACCATTCTTGAATTGTTAATATAGTTTTTTTTCTGGATATGAATTAATTTCAGAAGCTCCTTGATGGCTCAGTCAGCTAAGTGTCTGCCTTCGGCTCATGTCCTGACCTCAGGGTCCTGGGATTGATCAGGCCCTGCGGCTGGCTCCCTCCTCAGTGTGAAGCCTGCTTTTCCCTCTCCCTCTGCTTGCTGCTTCCCCTGCTCATGCTCTTTCTCTCAAATAAATACAGTCTTTAAAAAAAATTTCACTCAATGCACTGCATAAGGAAGATAATTGTTTTAGTCATAATTATGCATCGTGAGTACATGATATTTGCTTTGTTCCATGGACTCTAATAAATACAGCAGTTATATACTTCAAACTGTAACTATTCCAACTTCAAGGAGAACTGAAATTTAGATTTACACATACCTATTTATCTTTTGACTTCATTGTCACTGTCAGGCTCTTCCATATTCCCAGAAAAAAACTGCCATTGTTATGCTATTTATTTACAGCATATTAAAATTCTAACATCACTCTTGACATAATTGGAAATATTACAAAATTACATTTGGGAAGATATACATAGATTCTGTTGATTTTCTATGTGTTTTGATCTGCTGGATATTCTGAAAATTTAACAAGAGAAGAGTTATACTGAGATCTGTGTCAATGGAAAGGAAGTGATCTATAGGTGGAAGGGCCAGCTTCCTTACAGAATTCACAGTGAGGCACAGGCATAAGCAACACATTTTGCAGTCCAAGCAATTCTGCTTTCAGCTGCTTCTTGGCCTGGTGATAACCTTAGACTACAGCCCTTTCTGGAAAAGTAATACAAAGACGGTGGCCTATCGATCAAGAAAACTGATAGCACAAAATACACTAAAAAATGGCCATGATGCTCCAAGATGAAAATTGATCCTTACTTATGATCCTAAACAGTAGATCCCAGATGTCCTAGACTTTTACTTTTAGGTCACATTATAGATACACACACATACACACACACACACACATTCATATTTATTTTTAATGAATAAATTACGGCAACTTTAACCCTTACGAGTCTGACTACTAGAAATTAGTTCCACTCTGCGTCGGCCCACTGTTACCAAGAGTGACTTAAGGGGCTTTTCATGTATGCTCAGAACTAGTCTGTCAACTCTGATCACTGTAATAGCCACCCCAGTTTTTTCTTTCTCACTTGTCCACTGCTCTGGCTGTGAAGCCACTGGATAAGGCCCAGTAACCACTGCCTGTCTGTAACTGGTTTCAGGTATGCTCTAGACCTCAATGTGCCAGGGTTCTTCTTCCCCAGGCATAACTACATTTTTGTGTCCTAGACCCTAAAGCAGTTTTTGTTTTGTTTTTTAGTTCTAGGGTCTCATATATTTTTTGTGCTAGCTCCTAACCATATCTTACCTGTATGCTTCCCAATACTCATAAAAATCTGGACTCTCTCCTCTAGCATAGAAGTTCAAGTTCAGCGCATGAGGCTAGACAAGATAGAAACCATAGCTATATCACTTTCTCCTTTGGGTTGTAAGTGAATGTCCTTCAAGTTGGCCCAGCTACCATATGCCCTTGGTGTACATGCTAGTTTATATAGATAGATGGTCGGATGGACCATCCGACTTGGAGGTCGGCTTTAGGGATGGAGGACTATGGCTTTATCTGTACTCATAGCATCTGGGAGCTTGATCAGCAATCTATTCATTTATCAATTATTTATTGCAGGTAACGGTTATGTCCTAGCTACTAGGTAGGATGGAACTTACCCTCGTGGAGTTTACATTCTAGAAAGAAGGACAACATAAACAAGGAATGAAATACACGTGTTTGAGAGCTGGAGGCTGTGCTGATGGCAGGGTAAGAATATTCATCAGCAGATAGCTGGAGAAGGATGTGGAATTTGTTTGCAGAGGGTAGTCACGGAAGGGCGATCCCTGAGAAAAGGTTCTAAAGATGAGGCTTTGGAAACAGCCAAAGAAAGAACATTCTAGGGAGAGGGCTAGGTCCTACAGAAGATAAAGTATGGGTGAACTCAAGAACAGAAAGGAAACAGGTGTGCTGAGGGGGCTTCTCTTGAAGAGAGTGAAACCAGATTCAGAGAAGGTCAAGTACCCTGTTTTCCTGTAAGGAGGAGAAGAGATATTGAATAATTGCTGGATTGGGATGTGGTATTTTAGGAGTAGGGGGCTCTGTACACACTTTTAAAAGTGGAAATATGATGATAGGCTAATCCAGTAGAAAGGAAGAGTCTGATGATTTAAGACAGAGCAGAGAGCAGAGGAAGTCGGGGAAGAGCTGAGAGGGAGGAGAGGCATCTGGAGAGGTTCATGTTTGACAGCAGTCAGAGCACTTTCTAGTTGTAATAGAAGATAAATATAGACTCCAGTAGGTTTATAGGTTTGGTGAAGGGACTAGGTGGGATTTCTGCTGAGCTAGCAAATACCCTTTGTTATATGATAAAAAATAAACAGAGGTAGATATGATGAATTACGATGATACTTGACTAGGAGCCAGGTTTCAGGGGGTTTGTTTTTTCTTTTAATAAAGCAAAGTCTCATGTCCTTTTTTAGATCAACATTCCTTACCACAATTTGAAAAGTCAACTGATTCTTAAATAAAAGAAAGTCTATACATTTACTTTTCACCTGTATTTGTTGGATCATTTACTGTGTATTAAAGACAAAAAAAAAGTTCAGTTTTTCAGTCTGGTAGAAATCTTAAATTCCTTGTATGATATGTAAGAATATCTTGGGCCTGTTTTACTGACACAAATGGTTTGTCTTTAAGCTATAAAATGGCTCAGATCAACTGACATTCCTAAATTATTACCTCCAAGAGCAGACTTATCAACAGGAGGCAGAGGAAAGATAAATTTAATACGGGAATAGAATATTGTTCAGAATTTTATTTTTAAACTCACATAAAGAAGTTTTCATAAATCTGAGCACTTCTATTAAAAATTGTCAGTGAGGGCAGCCCCGGTGGCGCAGCGGTTTGGTGCCGCCTGCAGCCTGGGGTGTGATCCTAGAGACCCCGGTATCGAGTCCCACGTCGGGCTCCCTGCATGGAGCCTGCTTCTCCCTCTCCCTGTGTCTCTGCCTCTCTCTGTGTGTCTATGAATAAATAAATAAAATCTTTAAAAAAATTGTCAGTGATCAGAAGAAATTAGGAGGAAGATGCTTATCACAAGCTAAGAAACGTGGGAAAACCAATGAAATTGGTTTTATGACACAATACTTCTCTACATGTTTCTTTTGCTAATCAACCTTATAATGTATGCTTGTTCTAGAATTAAACTTTGCTTACATTTGGTAGAGCAATGAGTTGATTTTAAGATGACACCTAAGATTTGGAAGAGCATATATAATTGATTGTGTGATCAAGAGGAAAATAGAATGTATATAATACATATTTTATATTTACATACATTTTTAAAATAATAAAATTATAAGAACATGTAAAGATGTCTCCAGAAAGATTATTATATATGTACTGTTGCCTCCGGGAAGGGTAACTAAGTAACAGGGGATGACAGGAATGTTTTCATTCCATTTCATTCTTCATCATTATTGATCCATTTGGAAGTGTCACTTGAGTATAACATTTTGTAAAGCAAGCAAGCAAGAAAGAAAAAGAAAGAAAGAAAGAAAGAAAGAAAGAAAGAAAGAAAGAAAGAAAGAGAAAGAAAGAAAGAAAGAAAGAGAGAGAGAGAGAGAGAAAGAAGAAAGAAAGAAAGGAAAGAAAGAAAGAAAGAAAGAAAGAAAGAAAGAAAGAAAGAAAGAAAGAAAAGGGAGAAAAGAAAGAACACGTACTGATAAATAAGTACTTGCTGTTTATGTAACCATGTTTCAAGTCCCCTCCACCATTTCAGAAATCTTCTGAGGAATAAATACAAAGAACAATATAACTAGAGAGTTAAAATCCTTTATTTTAATATCTGGTTATCTCTTAATTAAAATTTTAACTTAGAACAGAAAGATACTACCATGTTCTATGAAATCAGGAGAGTGTCAAAAATCATACCTCCTCCCAACACTCTCTTTAATAGATAAGATTAACATTGGTGGCAAATTTTAAGAGTAGAAAGCCTTCACTCTATACTGTCTATATTTAAAGTTTATTTATCTTTCCAAAGAGAGAAGTTCCAAGACTAATGTGCACAGAAGATAAGAAATTTAAGAAATTAGGTTAACTGCTAGTGTATTTAAATTGCTTAACCTGGTGGTTACAAGTTGTTAAGTTAGAGGTATGTATCAGTTTGAGAGTGAATGGCGGTGATAAAAATTTATCCGAAATAATGAGTCACAAGATATTTGGACCCTAAAAAGATACCACACAACTAAAAATACTAATTTTTACCTTTTGGGAATGTGTCAGTCTGTTAGTTTATTTCTCAAAATAGTTTTTGAAAACTATCATCATAAAGGGTTTACTCCCCAAGGGACTTACATAGTGAACCACAGCATCAAGCACCCATAAGCACAAATCATCTCTGTCATCAATGTTTGTTCCTCTGCCTTCTACTGCCCCCTTTCTGGTCACCACATAGCCCAGGCATCAAGAAAACTGTCATTTTCATAACCAATTCCCAGACCGTCGGGTCTGTCAAATTTCAGAGGATGCCTGGGGGGCTTAGTCAGGTAAGCCTCTGACCCTTGACTTCAGCTCAGGTCATGGCCTCAGGGTTGGAATGGAGCCGGGTGTCAGGCTCCATGCTCAGTGGGGAGTCAGCTTGAGATTCTCTTTCTCTGTCTGCCCTCCCCACCTGCCCTCTCTCTAAAATAAATGAATTAAGAAAAAACAGCAAAACTCAGCACTCCGGCTGCACCATCCATCCCTCCCCACGCCCACTATAGACGCCTACTGCATTATAAATCAGTACATGCATTGAGCAACTTTAAGGAATTTGAGATGTGTCATTTTTTTTATTGTATTTTTTGAAGTTTTATATAAGTAATCTCTTTACCCAACATGGGGCTCAAACTCATGACCCCAAGAACAAGAGTCCGGCACCGTAATTTCCATCATTCGAAGTATCAAGCAGCTGCGGGTCCTGGGACAATTGTGTTGGAGCTGACGTAGATGCGGGCAGGGGTGGTCCCCGGGCTCTCCGTGGGGAGGGCGCCCCGAGGGAGGGCTGGGGGGGTGTACGGGAGGGTCCCGGGCTCTCCGTGGGGAG
Source organism: Vulpes lagopus (assembly GCF_018345385.1). NCBI lineage: Eukaryota > Metazoa > Chordata > Mammalia > Carnivora > Canidae > Vulpes > Vulpes lagopus. Next base: position 22,814,080 of record NC_054834.1, on the reverse strand, counting down.
GGCGCCCCGAGGGAGGGCTGAGGGGGTGTACGGGAGGGTGCCCCGAGGGAGGGCTGGGGGGGTGTATAGGAGGGTGCCCCGAGGGAGGGCTGAGGGGGTGTATGGGAGGGCCCCGGGCTCTCCGTGGGGAGGGCGCCCTGAGGGAGGGCTCCGGGCTCTCCGTGGAGAGGGTGCCCCAAGGGAGGGCTGGGGGGGGTACCGGAGGGCCCCGGGCTCTGCCCAGCGGTGCCGGCCGAAGTCCGCATCCGGGCGGAGTGGGAGGGGCAGGCCTGCAGCCCCCGGGAGCCCTACAGCGCGTCACTGGGTGACCCCCCACCCAGCCTGGGTGAGGCGTAGGGTCGGCGCCCAGGTGTCCTACTTTGTGTGGGCGCCGCCTCTGCGTCCTGTCCTCGGGGCACCCAGGGATGGGGGGCACCCAGGTATAGGGGGAGAGGGTGCCCAGGGTTGCGGGGGGCACCCAGGGATGGGGGCGCCCAGGGATGGGGGAGAGGGTGCCCAGGGTTGGGGGGATGCCCAGGGATGGGAGGGCCGAGGGATGGGAGCGCCCAGGGATGGGGGAGCCAGGAATGGGGGGGCTCCCCGAGGCAGGCAAAGGCGCCGGGTACCCCGCAGGCCGCAGTGAATGCCCCCTTGGCGCCTACGCCCCTCCGACCTGAGAGTCCCTTCAGTGCCCCGTTTGGCAGCTCCAGGCTGCGACCTCTCTATAGGAGCCAACCATAAAATGGCAGCTTGGGGGTCCCGGGGACTCTGCTCTGGGCTCAGGGCGTGACCCCGGGTCCCGGGATCGAGTCCCGCATCCGGCTCCCCGCTGGGCGCCTGCTTCTCCCTCTGCCCGGGTCTCTGCCTCTCTGTGTGTGTCTCTCAGGATTAAATAAATAAAATCTTTGAAAACAATAAATAGAATGGCAGCCCCTTTCCAGCCCCGCAGGGTAGAGGCCCTTGTCTTGAAGCCTAATAGTAGAGCCGCAGCTCCTGGGCGAGGATGGCGGGCGGCGCGGGAGGAGGCCTCCGCACACAGCCCTGCCGCCACCGCGCTCGAACCTGAGATGAGCTTTCCTGTGTTTTCAGCTACGAAGTCCTGCAGTTGTTTTTTTCTCTTTGTGCTGACTTTTTGCACAGCCGACATTTATTTCACACATTTGACAATTTGACCTTTCTTTTCACTGTTGGATATTCCGTGACTGGGCTATGAAACGCTGACAGAGAATTTTCAATTTTTTGATTCAGAGAATGAACATCTAGCATATTGCTGGTGTCAGAGCAGAGGCCAGTGCTTCCTCAGTCCTATGTCACCCCCAGTGCCCACGCATTTCGGGCCCCTTCTTGTCCATCACCCCGTTACCCCGTCCTCCTCCCCCTCCAGAGACCCTCAGTTGGTTTCCCACGATTAGCAGTTTCTTATGGTCTGTCTCCCTCTCTGATTCTGTCATCTTTTGATTTTTCCTCTCCTCCCCTAGGCTCCTCTGTTTTGTTCCTTAAATTCCACATGAGTGAGATCATATAATTGATCTTTCTCTGATTGACTTATTTTGCTTTGCATAATACCCTCCACTTCCAGCCACATTGTTGCAAATGGCAAGATTTCTTTTTTTCTTTTTTCTTTTTTCTTTTTATTTTTTTTCTGATGGCTGAGGAATATTCCATTGTATACAGAGACCACAGCTTCTCTATCCATCATCTGTCGATGAACACCGAGGCTCTTTCCACAGTTTGGCTATTGTGAACATTGCTGCTGTGAACATCGGGGGGCAGGTGTCCCGGTGTTTCACTGCATCTGTATCTTTGGGGTAAATCCCCAGCAGTGCAATTGCTGGTTGTAGGGCAGATCTATTTTTAACTCTTTGAGGAACCTCCACACAGTTTTCCAGAGTGGCTGCACCAGTTCACATTCCCACCAACAGTGCAGAGGGTTCCCCCTTCTCCGCATCCTCTCCAACATTTGTGGTTTCCTGCCTTGTTAATTTTCCCCATTCTCACTGGGGTGAGGTGGGATCTCATTGTGGTTTGGATCTGTATTTCCCTGATGGCTAGTGATGTGGAGCATTTTCTCATGTGCTTGTTGGCCATGAGGGTCTTCTCTATAGAAATGCCTGTTCACGTCTTCTGCCCATTTCATGATTGGATGTTTGTTTCTTGGGGGTTGAGTTTGATAAGTCCTTTATAGATCTTGGATACCAGCCCTTTATCTGATGTGTCATGTGCAAATATCTTCTCCCATTCTCTAAGTGACACTGACAGAGAATTTGAAAAACGGATAGAGAATAATACTATTCTTGGAGCTGAGCAATATTGCTGTTTCTTGGTCATGAGCCAAGTGAAAATATTAATTTTAATTATAAATATAATACTTTGAAATTCCTGTGATGATAAATTCAAGACTCTTGAAAACTAAAAGTTCACCTGAAGTTGGCACGTGCGGAGTTATTACTGAGTTAGCCCTAGAAAACTGATTTGTGGACAGTACATAAAATTGTACAATTCAGCAACAAATCAGACAAAAAGTGAACTTTTTGTCTTCTTAATATTGTATTATTTCTGTAAAATGAGATCTACTTCTTTGTATGAGTCAGAGCAGAGCTAAAAAGAGGTGAGTTAGCAATATTTATAGTATATTCTATGAGACATAGAGTTTTTTTGCATTGTGAAAGAAAAAGAAGGAAAGGGAATGACTTGCTGACTGCGTGTTTGGGGGGCGGCAAAGGGCCACACTGAAGTGCAGAGGGACGAGGTGAAAGATGGCAGTTGTTGCTCTTACTTCAAGTAGCACCAATCATAAGACATGAGAACCGAAAAGAGGATAGTGCTCTAGGAACTACTGCCTCTATCAGCACAGGGCATTGTAGAATCACAGAGCCTTACAATGCGTAAAATATTCTTTTGGGGGGCACCTGGCTGGCTCAGTCAGTAGAATGTGCGGGTCTTAATCTCAGGATTGTGAATTGGAGCCCCATGTTTGGTGTACAGATTACTTAAAATCTTAAAAAAAAAAAAAAAGACAAAATTCGTCTTCATGGATTTACATAAGTAAATCGGATTTTCTTTGTAAGCATTTGCCTTTTTGCTGGGATTGTGGGCCATTAAAATATTGATTTTGATTTTCATTTCCATTTACAACTGGTTGAATAATAGAAACAAAGTATATGCAACCTATGATCAATCCTTGGGGTGACAGACATCAAGGGGAAAAACAGCTGATGTTAAAATAGAAATAATTGAGCTAGTGCTGCACGTCACATCAAGACAAGTGTGCTACTGGAAATAGATTGAATTTATTAGGGCAGCCTTCCCAACCTCCTGTTAAATCAGTGATGTGATTTCATTTGGTCATTGTGAGAAAAACTGATTTCTTTTAATATCAAGAGTCACTGTCTATGTTTCGTGGATTATGCTGTTAAATAAAAAGATTTTAGACCTTTAAAGCATCCTTAAATCAGGCAAAGTGAGGAAAAGAAATAAAACCTTGGCACCCGAAACAAAGACAGGAAATAATTTAGCATATAAGGGGTATTAACTTTGCTAAGGAAGAGGGTAATTGGGTAAGTCCTGCTGTCACGGGCGCCTGCTGAGCACACGACTTCCTGATGACTTGGGAGTTTTTAATTCATTAAAACTAGTGAGAGAGTGAGGCAGTGGACAGCTTGTTTACAGCAGCAGGAGGGCGTCAGGCCAGGAGCCCCCCCAGGAGCCCGAGGCCAGCCTCAGAGCTGGAGCTGACTACCCAGCTGACTCCTGTCTGTGAGGAGCCAGGTGACTAAGTGCCACAAGGGCCCACAGCAGGTGGAAACAAATTCAGAGTCTGCCCAGTGATGCCACTGGGTTGGAATAAGCAGGGCTCAGGGGGGTTTGAACAACCTGAGATGCTGGTTGAAAACATTACAATCAATTATTTTGAGGTTATGAATAGTCACTAATGTAGAATGTCTTTCAGAGTATGGGCTCTGGACAACGAGCCTCTGGTTCTTCTCTCGGACCAAGCCGGTTTCTGCACTCGGTCCTACCCTAGGATTTTGATTCTTTTCTTTTTTCATCATGGAGAAGTTCAGGATTCAATCCATATAGATTGATGAATAAAGGTCTGTATTTTGGACAAAGAACTATTACCCCAGATTCTAGTAGTTGCCTCTCAAACATTATTTTCAATCATTTTAATTCATTCCTGGTGAAGAAACTTCCCATCCCAAATCCCACCTTATTAAAGGCTAAAAATGCCAGAGATTCATGTTTTCTACTTTCAGCTCATTTTGGATCCGGAGAAATTGAGAATCCTTCTGGAGAGCTTCGGTTGTAGACAATTTCTTTTCTCCTTTTAATGTTTCATGTAAATTAGGGTGCTTAAATTAGGGTGCTTTAGTGTTCATCTTATAGACATCAAATGAATGTCAAGAGAAGCCAGTGCAAGGGGCTGACATCAGAATTAGGTCTAGAACCATCTATTCTGGATTTCTTGTTATATCATATATTAAATTTCCATTGTTTGAGTTACCTTTAATCAGAAATATCGCATTTGCCACAGAAAGAACCTTGACCCAATGTGTAGTCAGCTTATTTATCTCAAATCACCATGGAAAAAGGTAAATTGCCCGATCAGTAGTCTGAATCAATTTTTTTTTCTTCTCTTCCCTGCTGCCACTGCTTCACATAGCAAACAATACACAGAACAAAAACTGTGTAACCTTAACGTATTACTCTTATTTTATAGATCAGTTAGCATAACCATTGATGTCTCATCGGGTATATGTATATGACATAGAATATAACAGAATTTTCTTAAAACAGAATCATTTTTAAAACTGCCACAGTAGCAGAGAATATATAAATTACACTATGCTGTTCTTAAAGATGTAAGGAGGGGAGGGGTGCCTGGGTGGCTCAGTCCATCGAGTGTCTGACTCAGTCCGTTGAGAATCTGGTTTGGACTCCACGCTTAGCACTGTGCCTGCTTAGGATTCTCCCTCTGTCTCCCCCTCTCTCTACCCCTGCCCTCCTTTAGCACTCTCTCTGTCTCTCTCAAAATTTATTTATTTATTTAAAAAATAAAAGATGCAAGTATTCCTGAGGATTTTCTGACCAGGCAATAATTCGAACTTAACCCTAACACTATACAATTAATGCTTCTCTCAGTTTCTCATTCTCCCCCTTTCATCTTAACATATACAACATATTGAAAATGTCTTCCTTCCAAGCACATAAGTAAATGCGGAAAGTTAATGAATTATTATAAAGCAAACAAACATCTTTGCAATTGTCAACAAGGTCAAGAAATAAAATTTTGCTGGAAAATCTGTCCTTTTGGCCCAACACAATTACAAGTACTTTGTCTCCCAGAAAAATCCACTACCCTTTTTAATAGTAATCACTTCTTTGTCTTCTTTTACATTTTGTCACTTTACGGGTCACTCTGAACCTAGTTGAGTGTTGTCCATGTTGAAAGTTTAATATGCCTCTCTAGTCTCTATTCATCTTAATTTATCTCTTCCTCCCTTTCATTTCCTTAAACTTTATTTGCTGAAAAAACTGGGCCAATTGAATTTAGAATTTTCCACAGACTGTGTTTTACCAGATTGGAGACTCATCGGATGATTCAGTATGATGATGAGCCCTTTGTATTTCTTGACAAGTGGCAGCTGGATCCAAAGACTTGATTAGACTCAGATTCTATCCTTTTGACAAGATTACAGGCATTGCTATATTCTTTCATCAGGAACACTGGTTGTCTCTCTTTTCGTGATAGTAGATGTTGACACTCAGTGCAGGAGTCCATTAAGAGGTAGTAAAGTGGTGATATTTGAACCCTATTATTTCTTTTAATTGATTGGCTGGGAAACCTCTGTGAAGGGACTCCTTCACTCATCTATCATTTACTTAAAGTTCAAATACAAAGAGAAGCAATTGCTAGGTGTTTTATTTCTCAATTTTCAAGATTAAAAATTTCCTTTTTTTTCTCCATATGTGACCAGTTACTTTATATTATGGTGACCATATTTGTTGGATTTACCCAATTTAATTACTATTTTTATAAAAAACTCAAGTTGTCCCATCTCTTGACCAGTCGGGTTTCTTGCAATTAGCTCTTGAGTCTTTAAGATGTGACCCTAATAGTCTGGTGGCTTCCTTGCTGTCTAGTATAACAAAATGTATTAGTTTTCTGTTGCTGAGTAACAAATCACCACAAATTTGAAGTCTTAGAACAGCATACATGTTTGTATCTCACAGTTCTGTAGTTGAGAAGTTCAGCGTTGTGTGGCTGGGTCCTCTGCTTAGAGCCTTACAAGGCTGAAATCAAATTTTGAATGAGCTTCGTTCTTATCTGAAGAGTTCAAGAGAAGGCTTGCTCTGGGTCACGTGGGTGGCTTAGTCGGTTAAGCGTCTGCCTTGGGCTCAGGTTGTGATCTCAGGATCCTAGGACCCAGTCCCAGATGGGGCTCACAGCTCAGTGGGGAACCTGCCTCTCCCTTTGCCCCTTCCCCTCTCCTGATCTCTCTCTCTCTCTCTCTCTCTTTCTCTTTCTCAATAAATAAAATATTAAAAAAAAAAAAAGAATTGCTCTCACATTTATTCCTGTTATCAATAGATCCAGTTCCTCCGTGTTATAGGATTGGGGTGCCCATTGCCTTCCTGGCTCTTGACTAGTGGTCACGATCAGGTCTTGGAGTCTTTATGCAGGTTCTTTTCACATGATCCCTTCTCTATCTTCAAGACAGGAGTGACATGCCAAATCTCCCTTGTACTTTGTGGGGGTTTTGTTTGTTCGCTAGCTTTGTTTCCAGCTTTATTGAAGTATAATTGACAATAAAAATGGTAAGATATTTAAAATGTAAAATGTGATGATTTGACATATGTCTCCATTGTGCTTTCAATTTCTGATCTATTTTACAACCTGCAGGAGTAAACTCTGTGCTTTTTGATTAGGTCAGCTAACTAGGATAGTCTCCGTATCTTTGGGATTTTAATGTCATCTGCAAATCCCTTCACAGCAGTATCTAGATCAGTGTTTGGTTAAATAGCCAACAGGAATCTGGGTGTGTGTGTGTATATATATATATATATACATATATATATACATGAAATACATAATATTACATGTAACCTCGTAAGTTCATACTAATATTTTTAATTCAAATTCAGGACTATAAGATTTTTACTTAATTTGCATATTACATTTGTATTTCCATTTTCCAGCCAGGAATTCTGGTTTTCAAAGACACATGTAATGAAAGGAATTAGAGTTTCCCATAATTATTTATTACTTTATAACATAATACACATACAACTTTTTCAGAATGGCAGTGCTAATAGTAAAACCACTGATAAGTGTGCATACTGAAAAAATTTAAACTTAAAACTCAATAAAACATCTTGTACATTCTCTGACCATTAAAAAAAGTTGTATCGTTGGCGTGCCTAGGCAGTTCAGTCAGTTAAACATCTGCCTTTGGGTCAGGTCATGATCTCAGGGTCCTGGGATGAAGCCCTGCTTCAGGCTCTCTGCCCAGGGGGAGTCTGCTTCTTCCTCTCCCTCCGCCTGCTGCTCCACCTATCTGTGTTCCGTCTCTGTCAAATAAATAAATAAATAATTCTTAAAAAAATAATATTGTCTATATTCTCAAATCATATAGCTCTTACTATACTCCTCTTTTAACTCTCATTTTGTCTGAAGTTTACAAGTAAACTGTTTGGAAGTCTTTTGATACCAGTGCACCTCCGTGGCTCAGTTGGGTAAGCATCCCACTTTTGGTTTCAGCCTAGGTCATGATCTCCTGGGTTGTAAGTCTGAGCCCCATGTCAGGCTCCCTGCTCCCTGCTGGAAGATTCTCTCCCTCGCCCTTCCCCCCACTCATTCACTCATTCTCTCTCTCTCTCAAATGAATAAATAAATCTTTACCAAAAAAAAAAAAAAGAGAACTCTTGTAATAACTAAAAGAGTTTTATAGTTTCTATAGAATATAGAATTTTATGTCCAAAAATTTTATAGACTATTTCTTGGTGTTATCCACTTTAAGTCAGTATTTTTAAGTATGCAATGTGATCTTTCATTAAGTAGTTTTAAGGATTTTTTTAAAATTCAGAAAATGTTGGGACACCTGGGTGGCTCAGTGGTTGAGCATCTGCCTTCCACTCAGGCCATGACCCTGGAGTCGTGGGATCGAATCCCACATCAGGCTCCCTGAATGGAGCCTGCTCCTCCCTCTGCCTGTGTCTCTGCCTCTCTCTCTCTCTCTCTGTCTCTCATGAATAGATAAATAAAATCTTTTTTAAAAAAATTTCAGAAAATGTTTGTTTTTTCTAAGTTGAACAATCCCTCTACATTTTACATATATGTATCTATACACAGACACTTACCCATATATACATACATATGCTTGTATATACATACATATACACACACCTGAATAAAAACACACACATATATATTACTTTAATTTTGTTCCTTTAAATCTGTTTCCATTTTTTTAAAGATTTTCCTTCTTTCTATTTCTTTGAAGGCTATTTATTGTATTTGTTCATTTTAATTTTCTTATATTTTAATTTTAATGTTCTAATTTTTATTTTATTATTATTATTTTTAAAGATTTTATTTCCAAACAATCTCTACACCCAGTGTGGGGCTCAAACTCACAACCTTGAGATCAAGAGTCACATGCTCCACTGACTAAGCCGGCTAGGTACCCCTTAATGTTTGAATTTTAAATTTTCTAAGTTTTGTCTGAGTTTTAGCAACTCATTTCTGAGCTTTTCTTTTCATTCTTACTAATACTTTTTTCTTATATTTGTTATCATTTTCCTAATATCTTTTTCCTCATTTTGTTCTGTTCGTAGGTGTGTCTTCTGGTGTTCTTTTATTTGTAGAAATGTTATTCTGTATTTATTGTATTTTTCTTATTGTAATTATGTATAGGGTTGGATATTCATACTTTTATTCTTAGTTTTCCTAAACTTTTATTTATTTTTTAAAATATTTTATTTATTTATTCATGAGAGACCCAGAGAGAGAGAGAGGCAGAGACACAGGCAGAGGGAGAAGCAGGCTCCATGCAGGGAGCCCGATGTGGGACTCAATCCGGGGCCCCAGGATCACACCCTGGGCCGAAGGCAGGCCCCAAACCTCTGAGTCACCTGGGTGTCCCATTTTCCCTAAATTTTTAGAAGGAGGTTTGGTTCAGGAGAGCTTTTCTAACACTATAGGACTCCGTCTTCTCAAGCATGCACATTGTGTTAAAACTATGACAGCTTGCATTCTGGACTTTTCTAGTTCTGTTCCCCTTCCCTACATTTCTCTGGATTTTGTCAAACTCAGGTCAAGTGAACACATACTAGCAAAATGGCTCACGCCTACACGCTTATTCTAAGAACAGAGACCTCGTCTATCTTGTATAACCTGCAGCTAGCATAATGTCTGGCACACAGGGACTCGGTAAATGTCTGAATGAATGAATGTGTACGAACGCATCACCTTCCAATTCCACCAACCTTAGCCCCACACGGCAGCTGAATGGAGTTGATGGCCAAGCGAACCAATCATGACACAAGTTCTTCGCAGCTTCAACCTATTTCTCCTTAGGGCATCTTTAGGTCAGCCCCCAGATTAGTTAAGGTTGGCTATTTTAGGATTTATTCATACAATTCTGTGATAGGTGCTGGTATTAAAGATTTAAAAAGGCAGAGTGCTTGCCATTTGTAACAAGAAACACATGTGTTACCCGTCTGGGTGGTGTGAGAACGCTGAGGCTCCACCTAAGAGGAATGCGGAAACCTTTTCTTCTTTTCTTTCTTTTCTTTTCTTTTCTTTTTTCTTTTCTTTTCTTTTTTCTTTTCTTTCTTTTCTTTCCTTTTCTTTTCTTTCTTTTCTTTTCTTTTTTCTTTTCTTTTCTTTTCTTTCTTCTCTTCTTTTCTCTCTTCTTTCCTTCCTTTTTTCCTTCTCCTTTTCCTTTTCCTTTGGGCTGGGTCAGAGAAATCACTTGGAGTGTTGTTTATGCCCACATCTCAAGCACTGTAGAACCAGGTGAAGGAAATGAGGGGCTGGGTTTGGGGAGTGGTCCAGAGGAGAGCTCTTGAAGGAGCCCTGGAGGGAAGAGGAAGCCTAAGTTTAGGGGAAACGTTAAGAGTGTATCTTGGTTTTTAATTCCCACAGCAGTGTATTATGAATTCATGTAGAGTGCTTACAACATTCGCTGTAATTAAAGTTAGGGTTTTTTTGTTTGTTTTGGTTTTTAGTAAAATTGGTTGGGCTTTGTCTTCGTCCGTTCAGACTGCTGTAACAAATTACAGTAGACCGCCCGGCTGGGAAGCAGCATGCATTCTTTTCTTGGCAGTGCTGGAGCCTGGAAGTCTGAGGTTCGAGGCCCCGCGCTCCAGTGAGCACCTGGTTACCTACTGCCCACCTCTCATTACACCGCATGGCCGCGAGCAGAGAGGGGAAGCAAGCTCTCTCCTGATGGTTGCTTTTAAGCAAAGATTTACTGGGGTCCCTGTTTTGCTAAACGTGGAAATGTTACTATAAAAGGGTTTTTCTGTACCAAACTTCTGTAGATTTTTCCCGTTGGTTTAATACTTCTCTTTTCCTTTGAAGCTCCAGCTGTAACAGTAGCTTTTGGTCACCTGGTTAAAATCATGGGCGCCGTCTTCATGGTTTTTTTTATCCCCCAGGACTTAGGGCAGTGCCTGCAGCAATCCTGGAAATTGAGCCTAGGCCTTATTCTTGTGTCTAAATTAGCTGATGCATTAAAATATTAAATTGTTTAAAGATGAAATTGAGTATCCATGCTTTACATTTTGAATTTTTATAGCAACTTTGGATGCAAGTAGTTAAGTAGAGATGAAACACAGCTGTCCAGATGCTGGAGTTATCAAAAGACTTCATAAGCAAGCAGTTCTTTAGAAAAATGAGCTCTTTTGTTTAATCCCCATAGCAGAGTCCACATTGATTTGTATAGAAAAATTCCATTCCACAAATAGAGTAAGAGTAGAAATTAAGGAACCTTTTAATGCATGTAACACTTTTTTTCTGAGTCTAGAAAAAAATAATCAGAGTCCACATAACTTATGGGAATGATCGTGGTAGATCTACAATAATTTACATCTTTTTCTTGATGTTAAGATCTAAATTCCCTTTAAAAAATTTGTGTTATCCATGAAGTTTCTTCTGATGCCACCATCAGAATTTTAGACTACTGAAATACTCTTTAGTAAAAACATATCTTTAAAATTAAAACATTTAATAGTTTATTAGAATGAACTCATAAGTTTAATCTATGTAATCAAAGACTTATTCTATTTCATTAGGGGGGAAAGAAATGGTCTGATTGTTCCCTGCTTCCATGGTCAACATTTCGAATAAACTGATGTTTCTTCCTCTTTGAACCTACTCACAGAAGGAATTACTAAGTTGAAGCACTATCCTATTCCATCCAGTTTTTTGCGGGAGGTCAAAACAGGCTAGATTCTTCCTATCGGCGTTTGAGAATGTTTTGACTAAAATAGCTAAACCTCGAAGATGATGTTTCACATGATGCATACATTTGAAACCATATTTAGCAGAAAACTGTTTCCCACCATTTTAAAAGAAAATATTTCTCTTCTGCTGAACTCAAACTTTTTTTTACATATATATTTTTAGAATGTGTTTTCTAGACAGAAGTGCTAAGTGGAGCAAGATCTGTGATAACAATTGAATCAGGACCCTGTGTTCAAAGTCATGTAGTCAGGAACTGCCTTTATCCCGTGAAGTACGGTGCATGTTTAGTTGAGAGAAATCGTCTACTAGGAATTATATTCTGAAAATCAAGAATGTGCTTTCTTAGCTTGCTGCTGGAGGAGGTCTTTGGAAGTTTTATCACTAGCACTTTCTCCAGCATAGGATAATCTAGAAACTTTTACCCCGGGGAGATGCTAAATTTGTAAGCCCATCTTGTAGCCTCTAATGTGTTTTTGCATTGACTTAATATACTTTTTAGCATTTTATGGTCGGCAGGCTATAACTTTCTAGAGAAGATTCTTAAAATTGACTGATGTAAGGGTTATTGTTTTTAATTTCTGACTTCAAATTGCCACGGAAAAAATTAGCATGAAAACAGCACGATACTCCTATCTGCTCCTCACCGCTGGCTGGCTTCAGAAAACCTCTCAATTTTGGTGCATATTATGCAAAGCAGCAGATGCTCTAGTCACTAGAACAATTTGCTTCCTTTGCCACGAGATGGCGCTGCTCACAGGGCTAAGGGCGCTCTTCCCGCAGGAAGAAGTGTCGCCGCGTTCAAGGGGGGCAGAGCCTCTGGGCTCCCAGACCTGCTCCCGGGCCCGGGACGCGCCACCGAGCGCGCGCGCGAAAGCAGAGACGGCCTTGCAACTGCAAGCCTGTGATAAAAATAGAGGGATTAAGATCCATCCTCCAAAATAATTTTAGTTTTTTTTTTTTTAAGACTTTATTTCTTTATTCATGAGAGACAGAGAGAGAGAGGGAGGCAGAGACCCAGGCCGAGGGAGGCTCCATGGGGCAGCCCGACGCGGGACTCGATCCCGGGACCCCGGGGCCTGGCCTGAAGGCGGCGCTAAACCGCTGGGCCACCGGGGATCCCCCAAATAATTTTAATGCAGAAAGAACGAATGGTAGAGACAGAGTAGGGTCTGTAACTCCTCCGCTGCAGCACCCCTGGGCAGGGCAGAAACACGGAAAGGCCCGGATCGAGGAGGGTCGCCGCGAGGAGCCCGAGCAGCTGCAGCTGGCCTGCGAGCTCCCGGGGCACGAGGCCGCCCCACGCCGCAGCGCGGGAGGCGCGGGCCTGGGGCGCGGAGGGAGGGAGGGCGGGGGGCAGGCCCGGGGGGGGGGGGGGCAGGCCGGGGGGGCGGGACGGCCCGGGGGGGGGGCAGGCGGGGGGGGGAGGCAGGCCGCGGGGGGCAGGCCGGGGGGGGGGGGGGCGGGGGGGGAGGCAGGCCGGGCGGGGGGGGGGAGGCCGCGGGGGGCAGGTCGGGCGGGGGGGGGGAGGCAGGCCGCGGGGGGCAGGCCGGGGGGGGGGGGGGTAGGCCGCGGGGGGCAGGCCGGAGGAGGGCAGGCCCGCAGTGCCGGGCCCGGGACCCCGCGGATTGCCCAGGTCGCAGCCGCCGAGCTCCCCGCCGCCTGGGCCGCAGCAAGGCCGGCTCGGTGGAGGCCGTGGGCACAAACCGCCTGTTTCTGAAATGCCTTTGCCTGATTTCTTCTCGTCCCTCCTGCCGCGCTGCTGACCTCTCCGAGGTATTCCCAGGCCACTAGGCTGGAGTAAATCATTGCATTTCATTAGCAGCCTCTTCTTTTTTCTGTTATCAAAATGTAACTCCCTGGGGATCCCTGGGTGGCGCAGCGGTTTGGCGCCTGCCTTCGGCCCAGGGCGCGATCCTGGATTCCTAGGATTGAGTCCCACGTCGGGTTCCCTATATGGAGCCTGCTTCTCCCTCTATGTCTCTGACTGTGTCTCTGCCTCTCTCTCTCTCTCTCTCTGTGTGACTATCATAAAAAAATAAAAATAAAAAAGAATGTAACTCCCTGAAGGATGTACAGGCTTCACGTTTCAAACAGATTTGAAAATGGCATATAATGGGCCCTCTAGTGACTGACATAGTACATTGGCCTATGATAGATTCTGGAAGGTTCTATTCTTTTTTTTTTTTTTTTTTTTAATGATTTTATTTATTTACTCACAGGAGACACAGAGAGAGAGGCAGAGACACAGGAGGAGGGAGAAGCAGGCTCCATGCAGGGAGCCCGACGTGGGACTCGATCCCGGGACCCCAGGATCAGGCCCTGGGCTGAAGGCGGCGCTAAACCGCTGCGCCACGGGGGACTGCCCTGAAAGGTTCTATTCTAAAGAAACTTACAGAACTTTATTTAACCCCGAGCTTCCAAAAATTACTTTTTAGTATTAACATTTCAGGAAACTGTCCAGAAGACCCTTTAGATAACACTCCTCAGATTCATCCAAGCTCCGCATTTTATAGAAGAGGAAACGTGTTGAAGTTAGTGGTTGCCCGTGCAAGAAATTTAGTTAGCAACAGTCTTTGATGGACACAATCCTATTGACAGTGGATTTATTTCCACGGAGTGACTGATCCCACTCCTGTCATTATTTTTTTTATTGCTGTTGTCTTACTATATTTGGGCTGCTCTTTAACCAGACTTTATGGCAGCAGCTCTCTTTAAAATCATCACAGACGAAATGTTATCATTATATCCAAAATATTTATTTGGATTCATGCTTCTTACTTTTCTCTTTGTTTCTACCCACAAAAAGCGGTTATTCATTATTCAGTTGCATTTTGGCAGGTCTCTATTAGAGCATGGATCAAAGAGAATAACAGATTTATTTCAGTATCTTCCTCCCCCTTCTAATTTAAACTTTTAAAGGGAAAGGAATGTATTATTCCTTCTCATATCTCTTAGAAATAAAGGACCCCAAAGAAATAAAGAGTAGAGGGTATAAATACGAAGACTATTTCTCTGCAGGTAGTCCAGGTCTAGGGGAAATTGTCATAAATACCAGCAATTACAACGTGTCAGGCTGTGATAGAGAGAGGTTGTGTGACAGAGAGGTTAGTTGTGAGGGTGGGTTCCAGCTCTGCTTTTCTAAAGTTAAGTTAAATGGGACAAACAGGGCCTTGCCACGTGGAGGAGGAAAAAGGCAGAGATAATATCACAGCATAGTCGCACTGTATTTCCCACCTCCAGAATGTTCTAGCTTGACATTTGGTCCTTGCAGACCTTAGGATTAACTGTCGGTTCCACAAAGACGCCTTTCTGGGACTCTCACAAACCAGATCACCGCCCGGACTGAGATCACCAATTACACCTTTCAGCTTTGCCTCATAAAATTTCAATCTAATATAATGCATGAAATTATGCGATTTTATTGATATCTCCTAGTAAAACGTAATCATCATAAGAGGAAGACACTATATTATCATTGGTGTTCCCCTTAGCACCCAGCAAAGTGTCCTGTATATAGTAGATTCTCGATGATTATCTGTAGAATGTGAAAGAGCAGAGAAGTCAGTGAACTGCTTATTGCTAGTTTTAAGGGGTGATAGAAGATGGAAAAAAATGTAGGAGAAGAGGTAGATTTTGAAATTTATGCTGGAAGACATGGAGTTTTATTCTATTGCTTATAGGAAGTCATTGAAGTTGTTTGAGAGAAAGAGTAAATTAATAAAGAAAAATAGTCAAGGCTTTGTAGTAAGTTTTCTGACTCCCTAATGAATAGTACCACAATAAAAATCACTAAATCTGTTAGAATATGCTATACAAATAGATGAATAGAGTATATGCATGGGTATTTTCATAATGTCAGTCAAGTATAGAGGTTTTATTAACAATATAGTTGTAAAATATAGGTAACAAATATGTTAACAAGTTACATTCTTAATCTGAGGTTTTAAAAATGACATTTATTTTTAGGAGAGCTGAATCAGAGAAGGCTAGAAATTTAGGTGTCGTTAATTCTTATCTCCTCTAGACTAACCTGCACTATCCGGTTAATGGTTGATTATTTGCAGGTGTTTAAAAATATCCTTGAATGGGTGTCTGGGTGGCTCAGTTAAGTGGCCGATTCTTGGTTTTGGCTCAGGTTGTGATTTCAGGGTCCAGAGATCAAGCTCAGAGTTGGGCTCATCCTCAACGTGGAGCCTGCAGGAGATACTTTCCCTCTGCCTCTCCTCTGCTAGCACACAGGCTCTCTCTAAATAAATAAATAAGACTTACAAGCAATAACTAATATAACCATTTAATGCCCTAGAGCTGTGCAGATATGTTAGCCACTAGCTAGATGTGCCATTTTAAAGGCAAACTAATTAAAATCAAGTAAAATTAAAGAGTTAGCTCCTCACTAATACCACATTTTCTAGTGCTCCTTTGATCACTGCAGAAAATGCGACTGGACAGTATAATAATTGCTTAGAGGGCAACAACTAAAACAAACAAAAGCGTCATCATAGTAGCTTCCATGTTTATAGTACTACATCTATCCCAACACCCTTGTTTTCTATACTATCTTACTTGACTCTGGGAATGAGCTGTTGAGGTAGGAGGCACGGCAATCCCCACCCCATCCGCATCCCCATCATTACCATCACTAAGAAGAGGGAAGTGGGAGAGAGCAACTCCAGTGACTCATCAGCTCCACGTTGGTAGCAGCACCAGGGCTGAAATAGAATTTTGACTCAACTACAGACACCTTTCCTGGATGAGAGCTACAAAAAAAAAAAAAAAAGGAAAAAGAAACAAAATATCTGTCATAAATCCTGAGAAAATCCCCTTCTAAGAGAGAGCTAGAAATGAGGAAGAGTGGGATGGATTTGCCCCCTGACTGAAATCACCGCTCCTGTGATTCTGCATGCCAGTGTCTCAGCAGCATCCTGTAGAACTACATGGCAAGATAAGATGGTAAAAGAAATACATGCAATTTAAGGTAGGAAAGGGACTGTCAGCAAATCACGTCAAGAGCTCAAACCCCCCTAGTCATCCCATGCAGGCTGTTTATCTGATTGGCTGTGACGAAGGTTAATTTGTGGTGAGAGCAGCAGCAGCCTCCTAGCAACGTCGGTAGAGTCAGGTGTTTCGTAGCCACTCAGGCATCCCAGCAACGCTGCCATTTGCTAGCTCTCTATCCTACTTTTATTTACAAATACAGCCAAATGAGGGGAAATAAATAGGGAAGGCTGTAGTAGCAGCTCTACTTATGAGGATGCTCTCCACAATGCAGATTAACGGGAGAAATATGTTTAACCAATAAAACAGAGTGTAAAACCTTCAGCTTAAAACCCAGAGCTGTAAATTACACAAAATTCATGGCTTGGAGGACAGTGTGTTACTCATAAGATTTCAATTTGTGTAAGTGGATGTTGTTCCCTACAGATAAAGACAGAGCTGCAGGATGATTTCCACAGGAGGCATCTCCAGGATGCCTGTCTTCACCTTACAAGCAGCCCTGGCAGTTTCGATTGACAGCTTCAGGGTGCACATTGGAGGATGCTAAGGACTGTATGTGAGTCCTGATCCTAAAAGGTAAAGTCCACTTGCTGTTTATTAAGTTTAATAATGCAGCATAAAACTTAATAAAGCTGGGTAGGAGCTAGGCACTTTTTAAGTAAGCGTGAGTAGTAGTTGAGTAGGTACATTCTAGAAAATGTCTCTTTTGGGTTATGTCATGGATATTCATTATTTTATTATTCATCACAATAGAAAAGCTTCTTAGTAAAATAATAAGATGTATTGGATGACACGCTGATGTTCTTGAACTTTCCCACCCTCATTTCCTCCCTCCCTCCTTCTCTGCCCAGCTAGCTCCCATCCCCATTAAAACAGTTGCTCTACTTGTACTATTGCCAGGGTCGAGAACTAGTTGGCTATTTTAACTCAAAATTTGTTCTTTAGCATAGATTGTAAGAAAGAATAAGAATTAAGAAAAACTTTTTCTGAAGGGAAAATAGGAGAGATGAGGTCTTTCAATTGACAATAAAGCCCCTAATTTCATAATCTATTTGGAGATGTTTTGATAGCAAGGGGATGATTATTTTTGCTATATATAGAGCAAGCAAGAGCAAGCGAGAGCAAGTATTCATCGTTCTTCTAATTTGCATTCCTTATATTGATACATGATTACTAACCTCCCTAAGGAAGTAGGGTGACCATAAAACTTATCTTCCAAGCCAGGGAACGCTTCAAGGGGAAGGGTGCTATTAAGGGTTAATAGCACGGACCATACAACAGTACCAGTATGCAGAAGCAGTACCAGGCGAGCTGTGACGTATGATTGTCCTACTCCAGGTCATACAAGGTCATTATGATCAAAAGCATAACACTTTTCCATATATACTTGCTGACAAAGTTAGGATGTATCTTCTTGGTAATAAATACTGTAGAGTACAACCAACACTTTTTGCCTGCATTCTTCAAAGGTGCTCTGTTTCACCTCTTGGTGAAATGTAGAATACTGTTATTTATTTATAAGGACCTAAGGGCTGAGCTAGTTAGAAAGCAACTTTTCTCTCCTAACTCCTCTCAGTAACCTGTGGCAGTGGTTTCTAGTCTCAAATTATGGGGCTCTTTCCTCAGTGGCTCTGGCCTATCAAGAATACATGTCTCATTTGGTACATTATCGCACAGCTAGAGAACTTTGAAAATTATCCTGGGCACTTGGCTCAAATATTCAATTTTCTATCTGCTCAGCAGGATTTGAGATGTATTATTATATGGATATTTTACGATTCATGTTGTAGCTTCTCACTGACTAGCAGAAGATTGAAATACAGTCTAAGGTTATATTTTGTGATTTTTTTTTCTGATACCATCCATGGTATCCCGGAGTACATTAATAATTATAGAATGGGTTTATTAATTGCTTAATAATGTTTTGAGACTAGAAAGTGAACAAATACATTCATTAAAATACAGACATGGAATTGAAATAAGATTTTTTAAAAAGATACATAAGATAAAGAACTGGAAGTATAGGAGTAGCAGCAATGAGAGAAGACCAGGAGAGGAGACTGAAGATATGTATAGATATATATATAGGGATGTAGATTTAGAAATCTGATATATAGGGGATCCCTGGGTGGCGCAGCGGTTTGGCGCCTGCCTTTGGCTCAGGGCGCGATCCTGGAGACCTGGGATCGAATCCCACATCGGGCTCCCGGTGCATGGAGCCTGCTTCTCCCTCTGCCTGTGTCTCTGCCTCTCTCTCTCTCTCTCTCTGTGACTCTCGTAAATAAATAATAATAATAAAAAAATTTTTAAAAAAAAATTTTTTAAATTTAAAAAAAAAAGAAAAAAGAAAAAAGAAATCTGATATATAACCAGAAATTTGTGTACTGGTTCTTTTTCAGGATAATAATTTAGAAAAAGAAAAAATTTAGAAAAATTCAAGAGAATTTCTAAATAAATAAATGCAAATAATATGCCAAGTTTAACTTTTAGCTCCTCTGCCTACCATTCCTGTTTTTCCTCTTCCCCTTTATTTCTATAAGTGTGGGTGCTTCCAACTGAAAGAAATATAAAACACAAGCCAAACTTAATAAAATATTAAGGGGAAATTTTTGGATCCTATGCCTTGAAGTTCCAGAGGAAATAGGGTGTGCACGAATGGCTTGGTTGGGGCTCTAGTGCCTACTTACTGTATTCTCTTGGGATGCACACCTCTGCGTGCATCTTCAACCCCAGCTTTTCTCATGGTGGCAACTTGGCAGTTGTTCAGATGGAGGTAGATGTTCATGGTATGGCATTCCTGGCCAAAGCTTCAAGTTCTTTACTGATTGCTTGGCGTGAGTAACCAGAACAAATTTTTTTGGTAAGAGATACACTCTGTTCCCAGAACCAAGAGTGAATTCAATCTTACCTCCAACGGCATGGTTGCAGGGCTGGCACACCACTAGGTAAATGTGAGGTGAAGGATGAACTAGTGTAAGCGACACTTCCCCGAAGGAAACCTGCCACCACATATGGAGGCACAAAGGAAGGAATAGGTAGGCGTGTGGTTATTACTTATTTATTTCTACCAGATGCTCCTCTTCCTTCATATTTTGCCATCCTTCTTTCACCAACGGACTTTGATGTTCTCATGTTCCCATTTAGAGGCCATGTTATAATAAAATTTTTACTTCCATGTTTAAAATGTATTTTTCGAGAGAAGATTGCTATGAATGAGCAGCCGTTCCATTTGTTTCTTTATATTGTAAATAGTGTAGATTTTTGTCTATCTAGTCCTTGACATTCAGGCTGGCCTATTTTAACATAGTCCTATTTTCTTTCCTGCCAGTCTCCTCACCCTCCACCAGTTATTTCCCAGGTGGATTGAATCCTACTGCTTTCTACTATTTTAGAGAGATGTTGAAATATAGTTATTTTTATAAAAAACAAGATTAGGTGCAAGAAACAAATCCACACATATTTCCCAAAATAACATGGATATGTTCAAAGTTAGTAGTAACATTTGTGGGGGTATTTTGTTCCTGCCAGATTTTAAAATGATGGAAGCAAATGTGAAATAGAATATGTTAAATGATTACAATAAAAACACCACTAAAAAATGTTCCAATATCTTTTCTTAGAGTGATATCAGTATCAGAGAAAGATTTTTTTAAAAAAGTGAATTCATAAAATGTTCAGTTATAAAAACTGAAGGACCTGTTTATATACTGATATGGAAAGAGGTCCACAATATTTTGTTAAATAAATTTACAAAGTCATAAATAAAGCTGGGTATCCTCCATGGGGTTTTTTTCCATCAAAAAAATGAGGAAGATCATTTATTTACTGGAGTATGCATAATGGTCTCTAGAAGGATACATAAAAACCTGCAGCACAATATTGAGTAACATAGGAATTAGGCAAGTAACGGAAAGTTTATGGAATTTAGTTTTTGATTTTATGTTAAATTATGCCATACAAATGATCATGTAGGTCTATATGTAGTCACAGTGTAAAAATGTATTAACTTTGGAAAAGAAGTCAGTCTAAAAATTGTAGCCTCATGTTGCCAACTATAGCATATTTAACACTACATTGTGTTAATGTCTTAATTTTTGGATGTTTGAAAATTTTGAATGGCTTTGTGACTTTGTTCTGAAGATCGATTCTCACCTTATGAAGCCCTAGAACAAGATGTTGGAGGAAATGGTTATTACTTTTTGTGCATCACCTACTATTTCTTTTTACTCAGGTTTTTCATTTCTTTGGCACCTTCATTATTCTCTTTGCTTTACTGGCTAGAAATTCCATGAGGTAGGAATGTTTTCCCTTTTTGTTCTTTGCTTTATCATGACACTAAGTCATGACACCATGCTACCTTTAATAAAACTGTTTGCTTATGCAAATATCCTTGACAACCCATTTCAAGGTTAGCATTGTTTTGTCCTTAGTATGTCTCAAGACTTCCTCTTATATCTATAAATGATTCAGGAGGCAAGTTATTTCATTTCACCTAAAATGTTATCATATAAACTTTAGCAATAACTTGGAGATGAATCTAAACCCCCAAACACTGCTTTGAGATCTGTCTCTGAGGGCCTGGGTATATTGCAAGTTCTGTAGTATCTTGCACATTGCAGGGGGCTTCAAAGTGGAATATGAAGCCCTCTTTAAATTAATGCATTTTCAAGAAGCCAATAAGAAAGTGAACAGAGAGCATGAGCGTAGAGTTAAAAAAAAAATAGATGTTAACAATGTGAGCTATTCATCAACACTCAAAGAAAAGCAAATTGAATCATCCATGAGCTATTTTTGAGCAGTGATGAAATATTTCAGGATATAAAATAATGCTAAGGATGTTGGAGAAAAATATTTGTGCGTTGTATGTAAAGATTTGATAGGAAAAAAACTTTAATCGCAGCTTTTAGTAATGATAAAGGACTATCAAAATCATCATCAATAGGACACTAACTGAAGTATAATGCGTTCATCCATTCGAATGCTTTATAACTATTAAAAAGAGCAAAATAGATCTACATGTGCTGATATGAAAGTGCCCCCAACATTTATTATGAAATGAAAAATACAAAGTGAAAAATTGTAGGTACAATATTCTTTCATTTGGATTCAGAGGAAAACTACATATCTATGCAGTCTCAGATAGATACAAGTATTTCTAAAAGAATATATAAGAATATTAACACAGTGGTTTTCTCCAGGGAAATGTACAGAAATACTATGATGGAAAGGAGAATATCTTTTTAAGTCTGTTAGACGTTTTTTAAGCCAGGTACACATATTGTCTTATTTTCTTAATATGGAATTTATATGGCTTAAAGATACAAAATCAATGTTTTGTGAAGTTTTCTATGTACTTCAGAGCTCATATAAGCCCAGTGTTCCTTTTTGATTCATCTCTGTCTCATGAAAATTGAATCAATATTAAAAAATCAAAAGATGTTAGCTTGTTAAAGGGATGTTCTTTGAGTCGAGTAATGGGGGGCGGGGTGTTACTGTTCCAATAGTGGAAGAAAGTGTAGAACAACGCTGGGTGGGGGGTCATCAGAATCTGAGGTGGGGAGAGAGTGCTGCAGTGTTTTAAAAAGTGCAGTTTGTGGATGTTAAGTTTTCCTAGGCACAAATTAAAAGGATTTCATGGCCATATATACTTGGAAAATGATGGGTTAAAATTTCTTAAGAAAAGGGATACAAAAACATTCTTGAGACTCTCTTGGGCATTCTGAAATTTTTAAAAAACATTTTATTTTTATTTACTCATGAGAGACAGAGAGAGAGGCAGAGACTCAGGCAGAGGGAGAAGCAGGCTCCCTACAGGGAGCCGGAACTGGGACTCGATCCCCAGACCCGGGATCTCGCCCTGAGCCAAAGGCAGATGCTCAACCACTGAGCCACCCAGGTGCCCCCTGAAATATTGATAGAGTCTTATTTTCTGAAGGTTTTTGGTATGGGAAAAGGAATAAAACTGTGGGCACATGGTTTAACGCTAAGCTAGTAAATTTATGTATCCACTAAGTAAAACTTTAAAAACCATTTTTTGAATATTTAGTGGTGATGAAAACTAAATTAAATTTCTTTAAATATTTAAACTAGTGGCAAATTGAGTTTGATCAGTTCTTTTAAATTTTTCAAATATTTCAAACACAATATTTACAAATATAACTATTAGAAATTTATTACTATATTGACACTGAAACCCTTTTAAAAATATCAACACAAGTATTTTTATTTTTTTATGCCAACTTCTTGTTACCCGTTTTTAGGTTTAAAACTACACCTATTGAGTTAGGCTTTCAAATTTCAAATAAGTTTACTCTTATTTGAAATAAGAGAAACAATACTTGGGATTCAGTATGGGTTATCAACCACTTATGGTCAGTTGGCTGTAGCACTTGGTTATTTTTTCTGAACTCTTGGATTTAAGGTGAGTCCCTATTTAAAAGTACATTATATTGGTGTTTTATTCTGTTTTTTGGGGGGGAGGTGAGATTTTGAATTTTTAAATAAGGTATTTTTTTGTGAAATTTCACTTATTTTTTTATTTTATCATTGCCAAGATTTTGTTTTATATCATTGCCAAGTCATTCTGTCTTGGCTTGGTGTAATTATCTTTGGAGATATAAGTTTGTTTCTCTTATGAACATTTCAGTATAATTAATAGAAACATCTCAAGCAGTGTTTTTCAACCAGGGGCATTTTTGTCCTATAGGAGACATTGATTATTTTTTGTTTGTCAAACCATGGAGAGGGGACTATTGATATATACTAGATAGAGGCTATAGGTGATGCTAAACATCTGATAGGGCACAGGGCAGCTCCCCCAAAGAGCTATAGGACCCCAGATGTCCATAGTGCCAGGCTTGAGAAAAGAGTCTTATATGAAAATCAGTAGAATCTGTATTTTAAAGCACTTCTGAAAGTTTAGTGTGCAGTTGCATTTATAAAAGCAGATTCTAATTCAGTAATGAATATGGGAAAGAACCAATTATAGTCACTTTACCCTTTTTGAGCTGCTCTCAGTTTCAGAGGCAGTCGGCGGGCCGGATACCGTATAAAAACATGAGGGCAGGCTCTATCCTGAACCAGCCACGGTCAATGTGTTTAATCTAATTTAAGGAGAGAATCAGCCAACATATTGAGCTGTACATTGGATTCATTATTCTGATTGGATTTATTGTTAACAGTAAAATTGATCATTTGAGCTCCAGCAGATTGGCCTCTGTGCTTTTTTTTTTCCTTAAAGAGGAAGAACAGTCCTATTTGTTGCCCCTTCACAAAAATTCCTTTTTTTTTTTTTTTTGTGATCTTACATCATCACAGGTTGGCTGGTGGTCATTTTAAGTTAGCCCTTAATCCTCTATCACTGGCTCAGGTAACATAAACCTCATTTTTGTTTTCTGGTAACAAAAGGCCATTCTAACTAATCTACTATTTTTCTAGTTTTGAGCATCAACTACCCTTGGGAGTCCTGTTTGATTTCTAGTATCATATTGTACTAACATTATATTACATCACATTATATAGGTATTACATTATATTGTATTTAATATAGATTTTGCAGTAATGATGCAAATCTGAGGGCTGGGAACACACTTCAGAATCGGTCACGGGAAAAGTGCTATTGATGATTTTGGTGTTGGGCTATTGTCAGGGCAAAGCAACAAAAGTTTTCATTTACCTGCTGATTGTAATACATTAATATTAATATATATAATATATTCCTTATACTTTAAATTTGGTTTGCTCAAGGTTTATTTGAGGTAGGAGATCTTTCACATTTTTAAATATAAGCATTTATTGCTATAAATTTCCTTCGGACTATGGCTTCTGCTGCATCTCACAAATTTTGGTATGTTGTATTTTTATTTTTATTCATCTCAAAGTATTTTCAAATTTCCTTGTGATTTCTTCTTTGACCCATTGGTTGACAGTATTGATTTCTACACATTTATGAATATTCCAGATTTCCTTGGGTTATTGACCTCTAATTTCATTCCTTTGTGGTCAGAGAAGCTGTCTCACGGGATTTCAATCTTTTCAAAATTTATTGAGACTCTTTTTGTGACCTGACATTTGGTCTGTCCTGGAGAATATTCCACGTATGCTCTGGAGGACTGTGTATTCTGCTATTGTTCTTCACAGGGCTTTTGATCTAGTTGTTTTACAGTGTTACCGGTTATCCTGAGGATTACAGTTAACATCTGAATTTATAAAAATTTATTTTGGGGACACCTGGGTGGCTCAGCAGTTGAGCATCTGCCTTCAGTTCAGGGTGTGACTCCAGGGTCCTGGGATTGAGCCCCACATCGGGCTCCCTGCATGGAGCCTGCTTCTCCCTCTGCCTATGTCTCTGCCTCTCTCTCTCTCTCTCTGTCTCTCATGAATAAGTAAATAAAATATTTAAAAAATAAAATAAATTCTTGATTGACAGTTGTTTCTTTTTTAAGTACTTGAACTGTCTCATCCCATTGCCTTCTGGTTTCCATGATTTCTGATGAGAAATCAAATGCTAATCTAATTAAGGATCCCTTACCCAGACGAGTTGTTTCTCTCCTGCTGCTTTCAAGATTCCTTGTTTTGGGCATCAGTACTGTGGTTATAATATGCCACAGTGGGAATCTCTTGGATTTTATCCTACTTGGAGTGTGTTAGGCTTCTTGGATGTGTATGTTAATGTTCCTTATGAAATTATGAAGGTTCAGCCATTATTTCTTCAAACATTCTATCGCCTTCTCTCTTCCTTTCCTGGGAATCCTCTTATGCATATGTTCATGCCCTACATGTAGTTTTCTTTGTATTTATTTATTTATCCTCTAAGAGCTTTATTTACTTAATTTCTTAACTCTTTGGTTTCATAGTTCATCAATATTGAGAAATTTGCAGTCATTAATTATTGAAGAATTCCTTCTGTCTCATTTTCTAAAATTCCAATTACAAGCATGTTAGAATTATTATACATTCTTCCATACATCTCCCATGCTTGTTTCACTATTACTACTACATGGCTGTTATCACTATTATTTTCTCTTTATGGTTATGTTCAAGTAATTTCTTTTCTCTTTAAGTACTCTGGTTGTTTTTCCTACTGTGTTGGGCCTTATGTAATGTATCTCTAGTAAATTCTTGTATTTTTGTAGTAAATTCTTATTTTTAAAATGCTGTATTATTGGGGCATCTGGATGGCTCAGGGGTTGAGCGCCTGCCTTCAGCTCAGGGCATGATCTCGGGGTCCTGGGTTAGAGTCCCACATCGGGCTCCCTGCATGGAGCCTGCTTCTTCCTCTGCCTATGTCTCTGCTTCCCTCTCTCTCTCTTTCTCTCTCTCTCTCTCATGAATAAATAAATAAAATCTTTTTTTAATGCTATATTATTTCTATGCTCTTGTAGTGCAATAATTTTTTGATATCATGTCTTTTGAATTTTTCCACCTTGATACTTATTTTTTCTAAGTTTTACTGTGATTTCTTAAAAATATTTACATCAGGGACACCTGGGTGGCTCAGCAGTTGAGCATCTGACTTTGGCTCAGGTCATGATCCTGGAATTCTGCAATCGAGTCCCACATTGGGCTCCTATGAGGAGCCTGCTTTTCCCTCTGCCTATGTCTCTGCCTCTCTCTGTGTGTCTCATGAATAAATAAATAAAATCTTTTTTTTTTAATTACATCAAAAAATTTTATGTTAATTCCAAATTCTGAGCCCTTTCTTGAAACTGGCCTACTGGGGATCTCTGGGTAGCTCAGCAGTTTAGTGCCTGCCTTTGGCCCAGGGTGTGATCCTGGAGTCCAGGGATCGAGTCCCACATTGGGCTCCCTACATGGAGCCTGCTTCTCCCTCTGCCTGTGTCTTTGCCTCTCTCTGTCTGTCATGAATAAATAAATAAAACCTTAAAAAAAAAAAAGAAACTGGCCTACTTTTTTTTCCTCATCCTTTTGATTACTGGTGATACTTTCTGCTTATACCTTACAATATTTTATTATTTTCTGAATCTTGTGTTTAAAAGGCCCATAAAGACGGAAGTCCATAGGACTTTAACCCAGAGGTGACATTCTCTTCCCTCTTCCAGGAGGACAGTGTAAGTGGATAAACATTTTTTACTTGATCCAGTCAGTAGTTAAGCTGAATTTGTGAATGCTATGGTTTCTTTTTATCTCCTGTTTCAAAAGTTATTAAGGGCTACCTGTGCTGTGTATCTATCAGAGGCCACCTTCTCTAGCAGGAGATTTAAGAATTGGAGATTCTTTGCTTTCTAGCAAAGACACCAACCTCTTTGTTATATCTCTGCTGTTACAAACTCAATAAAAATCCCATGCGGGAGAAATGGAAGTAAAAAGATCTAGCTCTTCACCTAGTGCTCTTATTTATTTTGATCATTTACAGTGGCCACAGGGTTGATAAGAGATCGTCTGGAATCCAGTAGAGTTCCTCTCTAGGTGGCAGATGCAATCCTCCACTCAGACCCAGACTATGCAAACAATGGCTACGGATTACTGCCAGCCCAGAGAGGATTTAACACTCATTGAAACTGAGTTCCTTTTGGCCTCTTTATGTTTATTGCTCTTTGCTGCTTTTTATAAATATATGATTTTTTTGTTGTTGTGGTTTATAGGTATAGTTGATCCTCGACTTACAATGGTTCGACTTAGATTTTTCAACTTTACAATGGTGCAAGAGTGACACACATTCGGTAGAAATAGTACTTTGGATATTGAAGTTTGGTATTTTCCCAGGCTAATAATCTGTGGTGTAGTAGTCTTGTGATGCTGGTCAATGGCAGCAAGCCTCAGCCTCCAGGTCAGTCACGCAATTTTGAGGCTAAGACAACTGATGCACTTACAACCATTTTGTACCCATGCAACCATTCTGGTTTTCACTTTCCGTATGGTAGTCAATAAATTACAGGAGACATTCCACAGTGTGTGAGGGCATAGGCTATGTGTAGGATCATTTTGCCCAATTGTAGGCTAATGCAAATGTTCTGAGCATGTTTAAGATAGACTAAGTGATGATGTTCAGTAAGCTTGGTGTAGTAAATACACTTTCAACTTACATTTTCAACTTACAATAGGGTTATTGGAACATAACCCCATTGTAAATCGAGGAAGATCCATGTATTTTTTATTATTTTGAGCAAAGGATGTTCTGTTTAGACTATGTCCCTCTTACCTGAGGCAGAAATCTACAAAGATTGCCTTTGGAGTACTGAATTTATTACTGCATTAATTTTATTCCTGGAAATAAATTGAAAAATATTGGAAACCTTAGAATACCTTCTTCATTTTATCAAACTCTGTTGAAATACAAAGACATTAGAATGCATATTATCATTTCCTAGTGGCATATTTTGAGTCTTCATTTTTTCTTTTTTCAAAGAGAAAATTATTAAGGCAGTTGAAAGATAAAAGTTTGTGAACATAACATTAACTTATGCTAGTCTCTGAATCACTAAAGTTTATTTTTGTTATTTAATAATAGAACTTACATTTTATACTACCTTTATTTTAGTTTAAGAAGCCACTGGATTTGAGAATTATCTGACTCCAACATTCCAATCTACATTTTTTCCCCTTATTTTAGAGGCCATTATCTTTTCCTGATTTTACTTTCAAAATTTACTTACTCCAAGTTAGCAAAGACATTGTTTCTCCCTTTTGTTCCTTTTAAATTGCTTCTTCATGAAACATTCAAATTCGTTCTCCATATAAAAACAACGGAAAATTATTTTTGAATAGAATGGCTTAATCCTACCAACAGAATCATGTTTATTTAGTCTACTAAATTTCAAGAAAATTTTACCAACCTCAATGCAAAACCATTTCCTGCTCAGTCAGCTTTCTTATTGGATAATTGTCTTTTCTGATAAGTATTCAGTCAAATCCTTTTCAACTAACATACTTCAAATCTGGAATAAAAGAAAAAAATCTGTTTTATAGTTTAATGGCTCATGAATTTTCCTTTTAACTAAATATGTGATTCCCTCATTTGTGTCACCTGATAGACTCCTCTTTACTTCCTGTAAATTTATATTCGACGATCGTGGTCCCCTTTCCCTATCACTATACTTCAGTCAGGTCCATTACAAAATAACCAAAAGCCCCTAATGATTGTTGAAGTGCAAAGGGGACATTTAGGGATCTTAACAATGTCTCTCCCAAAGCTTTCTTAACACCTAATAAAAATAGCTCCAATTTGTTTAGCTATGTATATATTTATTTAATCCACAATAATCCCATGAGGTAGGTACCATTGCTGTCTAAAATCTGCTAAGCATATCAAAGGATATTGGGAAGGGATGCTTTGCCAATACATAAACCAAAAAAAAAAAAAAAGTTATTTCTCTTGGTATTGCATTCATATAATAAGTATCCCTTTAAATCTCTTTCCAGGTACTTTGCTCTCTCTACTCTGTAGGGATGGTGAGGGAAGCTACCCAATTTCACTTTTTAAATGGCACGTTTTTGTTGTTATTGTTAAACAGTCCCTTTTCCAGGCACCCTCTTATATATCACTGATTCAAGATTCTATCATCGTCATATTCACATCACATAAGGATTGTTGAATACATGAAACTTAAGCCAGAAGCTATAACTTTATTTAGGTGACTAATTGTTGACTGTAAACATCAAATTATTTCTTGTTTTTTTTTTTTTTTAATTTAATGGATCATGATTTTTTTCATTATTTTAAAAGTTAAATTCAGTGTAGTTCCATGTCCTCATCTCTAGGAGTTAAAGAGATCTTCAGTTTCCATGATTTGGGAGTTTGTGTTTGTCTGTTCATTCTAATGGGGGTAGTCTTTTATCTCCTTCAGTGTGTAATGTCCTGGGGAGATTTTTGGCTGACTTAAGCAAAGAGGAATTTATTGGAAGGTAATTGGAAGGGGGCTCGAGTGACAGACTAAAGACAGACAGGGATACAGGGAGACCTAGACAGAAAGAGGCAGGAAGCCTAGCAGCCAGGACATCTATTACGACTGCTACTGCCACCAGAGTCACTATGGTGAATAGTCTCCAAATTCTTTCTATCCTGTTGTCACTGGTTCAAGACTTACAGCTCCTTCCTTACAGAAGAGACCATGTACGGGTCAGGGCTTAGTCTCATGCCTATACCAAGGTATGAGGAGAGGGGAAATCTGACTTCTATCTGTAATGAGGGCCTGGGCACATGGAACCTTCCTTCATGCCAAGGTTACGCAAACCAGAGTTTTCCCAAAGATAAATAGCGTTACTGGACAAACAAATGACTGCACAAGCTGCCTTAAAAAGAGGAAGAACTTTCTGTACTTGGGGCATCATTTAGAACTTTTGTCCTTGATATTCCAGTTGCTCAAGCTTTTCTGTTTCCATGAGGGCATGGATTCAGGTCTATCATCCCAAGCTGCACTGCCTAAATCTTGGCAGAGGCAGAGTATCTAGAGCTCACTACCCAACCTTCTGAGATCCTACTATCCCCCAGAGACCTTGCCAGGGAATTGGGTCAAGCTGATTTCTGCTGTTTCCTAATTGTGGAAAATTTACTTTCACTGTCTCTCCATGAGCCCTCTCAGTCCCAGAAAGGTACTCTACTTTTATTTCTTCCCTTCTAGATTATGGTTATGAACCTTTTTTCCTCTTTATTCTCCTAAAATTATTGAGGACCCCTGAAAACCTTTGTTTATGTGGGTCCTATCCTACTGATATTTATCCTATTAGAAACTGAGAACATTTTACAGTATAAGAATATGTGAGTACAGATTCTATTAGCTGTCAAAATAATGATATCACCTATCAGGTAGTTCGCAAAAAGAAATTATGACCTTGGGCAGCCCAGGTGGCTCAGCGGTTTAAAGCCACCTTCAGCCCAGGGTGTGAATCTGGAAACCCGGGATGGAGTCCCACGTCGGGCACCTTGCATGGAGACTGCTTCTCCCTTTGCCTCTCTCTCTTTCTCACTTCTCTCTCTCTCTCTCCCTCTCTCTCTCTCCCTCTCTCTCTCTGTGTCTCATGAATAAAATAAGTAAAATCTTAAAAAAAATAATTATGACCTTGTAGACCCCCACAAGAGTCTCATGGACCCACCAGGGAATCTCGGACATATTTTGAGCACCAGTGACCTAATCTAAACTTCCCACTGACTTTAAATCTTTTTGACAACTAGAAGCTTTTTACGTAGACCATGAATTTAAGCTCTTAGAAGAAGGTTGTTTTGACAAGCTTCTGTATTATCAACTCCACAAAAAATCTGGTTACTTTCTTGGAACAGAGGGAGAAGAATACAATGAAACACAAATAATCAACATTTCTTCCAGATGTTTAAAACAGCAAAGATGGAATACAATTTAACACAATATGGCATATTAAACTTCCTCTCCTGATAAAGCCTCTTTATTAGTAGTAGTAAAATATTTAGACCTGTTTTCAACAGATAGGCTGATGTCAGATAAGTAGCATTTTGCCTCTATAGATACACTTGGAAAGTACCTAAAACGTAGATAAATTAATGACAGTTACTTATAGTTGTATTGATCTATTTCTTCATTACAATCTTTGAAATTATTCCATTTAATTACCAATGAATTGTGAGCTACAATGTAATGAAGAACACTTTTTTTAATTTAGCAATGTTGAAAACATATAAAAATATTGTTAACAGTAAAGCTTTACAGATATGAGAATGCTTCCTTGATTCTTATTTTAAGTACTGACATACACAGGGCAGTTCTATATAAACTGTTGCTTGCTTTATATTTAACTTGGGAAGTATATGGTCATATTATTATTATCATAGGCCAAGAGGAAATTTGAGTGCCAACGGCTTCAAGGTGACTGACGTCTATGTGGGAAGGAGTACTTAGACACATGTAAGAACCACATGTAGCTTTTTTTAGTCACAAAAAAATTCACCTAATTATCACATAATTATAGATTCAGATATTAGAGTAAGAGAACAAAAATGATAAAGAAAATATCTTCCTAAGACTTTTACTTCAAAGGGTCCGTTTGAATCAGAGGTGACAGAAAATGATTACTTCTTGGAGGATTTTTTTCTACTCAGTTTATTTCTCTCATAAGAGGGCTGCAGATGAAGTTTTTCATGGCATATGCTCCGTAAACGCACCAGGGAAATGGAAATGCCATTTCCTGATGAGTTCATGGTCTGCTTTCCTCTAGAACTTTGTTTTTAAAAAGCTCCTAATAATGTAGTTCTATGTCTATAATTTCATTGTTTTGATTTATTGAAAGCTTTCTAAAGTCTTTTGAGAAACCATTGGTAAGCTTAAAAAAAAAAAAGACAATGGGGCTGCACTTTTATGTCTGAAGATTAACAATGGCCGACTCATTAATCGAGAAGTAAAGGTCAAGATAACTGCTAGATTCTCCTGGGGCATATATATATTATTTAATATGTTAATATTAAATATGTAATATGTATATTAATGTCTATACGATTAATGTATATTAAATACAATTAATGTATTTAAATACATATATAAATATATATGTTTATAATATATATAATTAAATACAATTAATGTATTTAAATACATATATAAATAATGTATTAAATACATTAATGTAATTAATATACAATTAATGTAATATTTAATATAAATATTACATATTTAATATGTAAATATTTAATATGTAAATGTGTTTATATAGATGTGTGTTTATATATATGTATATATAATTAGTGAAACAAAGAGACCTCTTGACAGTGTTCTTTGGCCTCTGTATTTCTTCTGTGACATGAGTGAATATGATATTGTGATGAAAAACCTTAAAACCCGAGCTGATTTTTTTTAATTTGTAAAACGTTGGAAAGTAATATATTTGCTGATGTATATCTGACTACTTAAATTTTTTTAAATATCTGATATTGCATATAATCAGTGGTTACTTGATGGTTTCTGTATGTTCTAAAGGATGCATTATGCTTTTTATTGGTGAAAACAAAGATGTGGGTTGACATTGTTTCTATATCTCAGCAGTTAAATATTTTCATCTGTCAATTTACCCATGACTCATGTCTTTCTCACTGTTAGGAGATATGTATCTATCTAAAGATATATATACACATAGTAGGAGATCTACATCTACCTCTACATCTACATATATATATCCCTTAATCAGTTTTCCATATTTATGCAACCTTTTGAGTTTCAGTTCTTTTTCTCCAGCTACCAAGTTTTTATTCTCTAGATAGCTTCTATAGTACTTTCACAATATGCTGTTGAATTTTTTTTAATTAACAAATAATTCTTAGTGATTCTATACCAAGCATTATTCTCAGTGGGAAAAGAGACAAGGGAAGGAATGTGGCTATTAAAGTCAGCCATTATATCTTCTCCTGGAAGAATTTTCCTTCCTCCTTGGATGATAAGCATGCCTAGATAAAAAGTTCAAAGTTATGAACTAAACTAATTTGTTTATTTTAAGGGTTTATGGGGGCTGGCTTTTGGTAGATTCTTCATTAAAACCCACCAGTACAGAGAAGCATTGTGATGTTGGAGATGGTTGACATTCACATATATGGTGTGCTCCCATGGGAAAACCCAGATTAGCATTTTGCATAGATTATATAGACTACAGGTCATGTGTGATTCACATTGAAATTGCTTGGCAGTTCTCAAACTTTTCAGTCTTTACACTCTTAAAAATTATTAAGGACTTCAAAGAATTTTTGTTTATATAAATTGTATCTCTTGATATTTATCATAGTGCACATTTAATTTGATTTCTAGAATTTAAAAACCAATTTACTCATCTATGTCAACAACACTAAGATTAGGGATGCCCGGGTGGCTCAGTGGTTGAGCATCTGCCTTTGGCCCAGGGCATGATCCTGGGGTCCCGGAATTGAGTCCCACCTTGGGCTCCCTGCATGGAGCCTGCCTCTCCCTCTGCCTGTGTCCCTGCCTCTCTCTCTCCCTGTGTGTCTCTCATGAATAAATAAATAAATCTTAAAAAAAAAATACTAAGCTTATTATGTGTCAACCTAAATGGCATATTTTGGCAAAAGATCTTCGTTTTCCAAAACAAGACAAAAATAGAAGAATATTCTTGTTTACGCTTGTGCCAATCTCTTTAAAGCCAATTTTATAAGAGATAGTTGAATGCTAATATCTGCTTCTGCATTCGCTGTGTCAGGGTGTGTTGTATATCTGTAGTATATTAAATATAATCCAGTGTCACCTGGAAATGAATTTAGAAAGGAGAAACTTGCAGACCCTGAGAGAACTTGGGAGCCATCAGAGGCTTTAAATCATGCTTTGAGAACCACTAATCAAACTGTACTTCTTTTTCCCCCAGTCAGAGAAGCCTGTGGAAATATAAGTAAATGAGGACAGCAGTTTTAAAATCAAAATTTTAATTTGTTTAAAGTGCTTATTTTGCAGTATTCCATGACACATAACTTCTGACACAGGTCACATCTGCTCATCTGGTGGAGCCTCATCTGTCGGGACACTTACGGTGACCTTGGCTGGTGCGGGTGAGGGTGGGCGGTCCACTTAAATCCTTCTTGTGAGTGGAGTGCTGTAGGCCTCACTTGCCTTTGGCTATTTGCTTCATTTCTCTAAAGCCAATCACTCCCTACCCCGGAAAGGGCAGGAGATAATTATAGAATTAAGCCTCAATACTGATGAGGTTTAAATCCTTTCTGACTTTCAGCCTCTCTTGTTATTTAAATTATTTACTTCTCAGATTCAGAGCCTGCTGGAATCAAGTGAAATTCCAAGTTGAGATCGGATTTGCTTCTTTAATGGGGACACTTCTCAAAAAGATTCCCCTCTTCCACCCCCCTCCCATGAGCTGAGTGCCTTTTTCCTTTCTCTGCTTAGTAAGTGCCCAGGACTCTGTAAGCAGCTCAGACCCACAGGTGCAGCAAAGTACACTGACATGGCTTTTCTTAAAGCCGGGATTTCAGGTTCTGAATATCTGGCTTGCCATAATCCCTCAAATTGACTATATAGGGTTCTGTTTTCACTGAGGAGTGAGGTGCTAATATTTTCTGGAAAACAGATTGTGAAGTTTATAAATTTGTTTATAGGAAAGTTATTTGACTTTCCCTCTAAGTACCAAGTATTTTTAAACATCACTGACTGGTCCATGAAATGAAGGTCTATGCAAAATGACCTCCAAAGGCCGAAGGAGCCATAGGACCAAAGAAACAGGCCTACAAGTCCAGCTTGACCAGAAATAGTTTATTATGGGTACTTGCAGACAGAGGCTTGTGTTGGGCAGCTGCAAAATGAGTAGATCTCACTGACCTCATATCCCATAGGACCTGCTTATATAGCCCTAGAGGCTGGGTGTCCAAGCTAGGGGACTACCCCAGAGGAGAGTGTTTAAAAATAGGTATGTGTCATAGTCACACCCCTGAGGCAGCTAGAAGGCCATTAAGCCCCAATGAGGTACTTAAGAGGATGGTTAAACATAAGGAAAGAAAGTGGGGTGGGAGCAGTGCTCAAAAAAGTTTGAGGTCCCAGAAAGGGTTTCCTTCACGGAGGATTTGCCCAAGATGGCATTAGTCTAGTTCATACTAACAAGATCTATTTATTTTCATTAGTATTTAACAGCTCCTTCACTTATCTGCTATTTTTTTTTAACACTATCTTGAGTGTGGCTTCAAAACTTCCTTCAATTTTCTTTTTTTTTTTTTAAGATTTTATTTATTTATTCATGAGACATACACACACGTACACACACACACAGAGAAAGAGAGAGGCAGAGACCCAGGCAGAGGGAGAAGCAGGCTCCCTGCAGGGAGCCCGAAGTGGGACTCGATCCCTGGTCTCCAGGGTCACGCCCTGGGCAGAAGGCAGGTACTAAACCCCTGAGCCACCCAGGAATCCCCACCCCCAAATTCCTTTTTGACTTCGTTTTCTTTTCCGGTGGGCTCCATGTGGGGCTTGAACTCATGACCCCACCACCAAGAGCCACATGCTCTACTGATTGAGCTGTCAGGTGCCCCAAAACTCCCTTTACATTCCTATTCTTACCTTCACCCCCTCTATTGATAGCAAATATTCATACGTGATCTATTGAAACTGAAGCCATTCAACAGAAGTCATGCTTTTCCATCTATTTGACCTCTATCATCGTGTCTTTTATCTCCAAAAACTCTTCCTTTAACCCCGTTGTCCACTTAGGCTGCCTTCACATGTCTCCATTTGCTCATTCAGCATGATTTGATGGATCAAGAAAAATGTTTCAAGCATTTTGATGGATTCCTAGAGAGACCTCCTTTCAAAGAGATATATTTATCAATAGAAATTAAAGTGTCAATGTTTCCCAATTAAGAAGCTGGAGTTATGGGCAGCCCAGGTGGCTCAGCGGTTTAGCTTCGCCTTCGGCCTAGGGCGTGATCCCTGGGTCCTGGGCTCGAGTCCCACATCTGTCTGTCTCTCTCTCTCTCTCTGTCTCGAATGAATGAATGAATGAATAAATAAATAAATAAATAAATAAATAAATAAATAAATAAATAAATAAATATTTTTTAAAAAAAGAAGAAGAAGTTGGAGTTACTACTCCAACTCCCAGGGAATATGGGAGGAAGGGAAGAAAGGAGGAACAGGTCACCTGTCAAGAGGCTCTTGCTGGGTATGTCACTGGGCAGTGGATTATAAAATTCCTCAGTTCTTGTCTTCTCAAAGCAAAGAATTCAATTGAGACATTAGATGGAGAGTTAAAGCAGCAAAGGTTTTATTCAGCAAAGCACAAGTACACTCCAGAGATGTGGGTGCGGGCTGACTGGAAAGTGGGCAGCGGCCTGCTGAGTTTTGCTTTTTTTTTTTTTTTAATGGGAGTTCTATTTGATCTCCTCCTTCCCACCCTGTAATTATCACATCACTCTCTGGGTCCACTCTGGTTTCCTCCCTTCAACCTTTACCATGAGATTGTGTCTGCCATCTTCCCATGAACGGCTAAGCGACACCCACAGGGCCAAAATTGCCATGCAGAAACAGCCTGGGGGTGCTGCTCAACACCTATTCCTTAAACACGCATGCTCCCAAGTTGGGCCAGTCCCTGTGGCCCCCGCCTTCGCGGATCAGACTGTGCTAGACTGCACAAGAGGCTGGCCTGAGGGAGACCTGAGGCTATGGGTGGGTAGTGGGTGGTCCCTGGAATTTCCCATCTGCCATCCTTCTTTTCCCCTCTGGCTCATGTGTCTCTAACTGCCTACCCTAACAGATACACAGAACTTCCACATACTAGATTGGGGGCAGCATATTAGATGGGGGAAAGCAAGAATATTAGTTTGCTAGGGAGGCCATGACAAAATAGTACAGACTGGATCATTGAACAATGAATTTATTTTCTCACAGTTCTGGAGGCTAGAAGTGTGGAATCCAGGTGTCAGCAGTTTTGGTTTCTTTTGGGGTCTCTGTCCTTAGCTTGCAGATGACCTTGCTGGGTCTTCACATGGCCTTTCCTCTGTGTGTGCACACTCCTAATATCTCTTCCTCTTTTTCTAAGAACATTAGTCATATTTCATTAGGGCTCCTCTGGAATGGCTTCATTTTAACCACTTCTTTAAAGATCTTATCGCATAAAATAGAGTTGGAATTGCAGCATATGAATTTGCAGAGGACACATTTCGGCCCATAACAGGCAGGTTAGGGTATCCCAGGCTGAAGGGGAAAACAAGTAAAAATACAAGGACAAAAAGTGGTGAAAAATAAAAAATGAGCAGATTTTTTCCCCTGCTTATATACAAAAATCTTTTTTAAGTAAGAAAATAATTAAAAATTATATACAAAAAATTTAAATTTTGTAAATCATAAATTTTGGTAAATATTTTCTGATAATGATGTATATGACTGAACTAGAAGAGTTGTCTCTATTGATAAAATGCTAAATTATTTAAAAATTGCTATAATGTATTTTATAATGATAAATTCATATTTACAAGATAAGCATAGGATAAAGATTAAAAATGCTTAAATATATTTATTGGGCTTTATATAGTAATTTTTCTTATTTTATCTTATTTGAGTTTCTGACTCCTCAATCTCCTTCAGACAATGTTTATAATGAATACATGAATGACAGGCAATCATGAGGCAAGAATCCAATGTATTATATAATATTTAGTTGGAATTCAATCTCTTGTCAAAAGTAGTCTATATACTGAATATAATATAATCTACATCATCTTTCATTAAAATGTAATATGAAAAAAAATAATAAAATGTAATATGTTTATAAAGTTTATAATATGAAAATATTCAAGAAAAAAATGGTGCAAGAAATATTCTTTAATTCATCAGTTATATCTAAGAATTTTGTGAGAATATACATGCAAATTGTCATATGTCTATGTATATATATCTCACTATGTCTATATGTACATATATGTAAGTACATTTAAACCTTAAAATCATACATAAACTTATATATCTGGTTTCCTGTATGTTGACCATTTTAAATGAATATGAATTTCAGGGCACCTGGATGGTTCAATGGGTTGAGCATCCAACTCTTGATTTCAGTGCAGGTCATAATCTCAGGGTCCTGGGATCGAGCCCCACATAGGGCTCCATGCTTGGTGTAGAGTCTGCTTGAAATTCTCTCTCTCCCTCTGCTCCTTCCACCCCCTACTCTCCCCCCCCCTTTCTCTAAAATGAATACAAAAATCTTTAAAAGAAAGTGAATATGAACTTTAGTAGTTTGAATTCTTAAATGAAGACTGGAT
Organism: Vulpes lagopus; assembly: GCF_018345385.1. Taxonomy (NCBI): domain Eukaryota; kingdom Metazoa; phylum Chordata; class Mammalia; order Carnivora; family Canidae; genus Vulpes; species Vulpes lagopus. The sequence continues at coordinate 22,775,960 of NC_054834.1, read as the reverse complement.
AGATTTGCATTATATTTATTTAAAAAAGTTTATTGTAAAACGTGTTGTCCTTAAGAGGCCAAAGGATTTGAAGTAGCATAAACCACCATCTCTTTATCATGTTCCTTCAACTTAAGAAATACTTCATAAAAACATGGAAGAACAACCTATTGATTAGTGATATTTTGTAGATAACTTTGCTGATTATAATACAAATATCCCCCTTAAGTACTTAGTTAGGCCTCTCTTTAGTAAAACAGCTGTTAGAATCAAGCATCTTTTGTCTCTTAACTAGCTGGGGACAGTTTGGAAATATTAATTTGGAAGTAAATCAGACTTATATTTGTGAAGTCAGGATTGTAAAAATTTTAATAGAGCTCTAATATTAGTAGAGCTACTATAAAAGATATACCTGTACACAGGCTATCAATAGATTGTAAATCTTGCTTTAATACGGAACACTACTTTTTCTTGTTTCTTCTCTTTATTTGAAGTCCTAATGACTGTATTCAAGTATTCATCTTCTTAAATAGTAAGACTTATTATAGACTACAGTATAATAGATTTAACATGTTTAAATTCATGTCAGATCCTTCAGTGAGTCATGAGCAAAGTTGGTAAAAGAAAATGAAAATGCATTTTGGATAGTGAAGTAAGACATTCCATTTTTCTTCCTGTACCACCCCCGCCCCTACCCCCACCCCTACCCCAGAATTTCTTTCTATTAAGTTTCCACTCTGTTGCCTTCACTTAGTAAAGAATGAAAGATGGCGGAGTAGGACGTGGCGTCTATGATTCAGGGCATGACTGGTGCCATTCTTTCAGTTTAACAAAAAAAGTTGAATTGTTATTTTAGGATTTTTTATTTCTTGAATAATAAGATTAAATGACATTATTCTGTTGGAAATGAATTCAGAGGAAGATTAAGTCAAATCTAGAAAATTACTGTTTCAGCCTAGTACTTAGGGGATTAAAAAAAAAAAAACCCAAAACTTAGGTATTTGAGCAGTTTCCTGCTGTGAACATGTCTCATTTCCTACTCCTACATCCTTTCTACTACAATTTCACTATATATATAGGAAGCCATGGTAACTGTGGGTATTCTGCCCAGCATGGTCTTTTTTCCTTTTTTTCCGATAACAAAATATTTCTTTGCAAATAGTGGATAACCGTTTCCTCCAGTTTGAGTATGGCAGATATAGGGGCATTCACATATTTCAAATCTGGACAATTAGACTACTTGACTTTGATTGCTGCCATTACTAGTTCAGGGATTGGTAAATAATACAGATTAGAACAGAAATAAATTCATTGAAAAGTAAGCTGAATAAGACTATATCTGAAGATTATCTGTGTCATTCAGTTTTTAAAATCTTTAAAATGCTTTTTAAAATCCACTTTTGTAACCTGATAATAAACAGGCATGATTCACAAGTAAACTTGTTTTCACAGACTGGACAAAAGTTGAGAAAAGACAAAAGATGAAAATAACTATAATCCTTGTGGAAAAAAGCATTAGAAATGGAGACATTCAAGGGAATAGATATCTTTTTAGCAAATTTTATTAGTTTTAAATGTGTCATTAGGGTTTTATAAAAAATGTTTCAGGCAAAGGAGTTGAAGAATGACAGCAAATGCCAAATGACTATAGATCAAAACAATAGGAAATAGAATTCTCAACAATAGAGCAACCAGCAAGTTTAGAGCAAAATGGGCTGCGCTCTATTCATGATAGTGCAAATGGAGAAATTCTCTATCTTTACAGTGAGTGAGATGATAAGCATCCACACAATAAGAAATGGGCATCTTAGGGCAAAGAGAGTACTTTAAAAATTGTATATATACCAATACCTAAATTATTATCAAATATAGCTTTTTGTCAATTGAGTTTCTTACTCTAACTCTTATGCCAAGAATGTAGGATAATATAATAGATTAGACATAATGACCATAAGATTGAGATATTAGAAGACCTTAATATGACAGTTGGGCTGCGATGGTTTATTTTAGCAGGACTAAAATTCAGATGTTTTACTGAAATGAGAATGTACCAAGCACTGATGCCTGGTCAAAGCATAACTCATACTGATTAATAATTTTGCTTTGTGGGCAGCCCTGGTGGTGCAGTGGTTTAGTGCTGCCTGCAGCCCAGGGAGTGATCCTGGAGGCCTAGGATCGAGTCCCACGTCGGGCTCCCTGCATGGAGCCCGCTTCTCCCTCTGCCTGTCTCTCTGCCTGTCTCTCTCTCTCTCTCTCTTTCTGAATGAATGAATGAATAAATAAATAAATAAATAAATCTTAAAAAAAAAATTTTGTTTTGTAATCATCTGTCTGAGGAGCCTGGGAGCAGTTTATATAAGCTTAAGAGTATTATTTATTGATACAGTGAGATTAATTACTTGCAGCTGGTCTCAGTGAGACATCTTGAAAGCTCTGTGATTGAGGCTGACCATGTAATAGTCATGCCTAAAGGACTAGCAGGATATAAGAAACCCTGGTCGAGGCTCCATATGGGCTTCCTGATTCTGAGGTCTTCTCTGCACACCAGTGATTCCTGATCTAAGAGAGAAAGTGCGTCCCAAGTGATCTCTACAAAGGAAGGTGATTGGATCTAACACTTCTAGACTGGAGCTTGGCCTCTCTAGATTCATTACTGTGAGATAGCCACTGGCTGTGATGCATATCCTTTTTTTTTAAGATTTTTTAAATTTATTTATTCATGAGAGACACAAAGAGAGAGAGAGAGAGAGGCAGAGAGACAGAGACACAGGCAGAGGGAGAACCAGTTTCCACGTAGGAAGCCCGATGTGGGACTCGATTCTGTGGCTCTGGGATCACACCCTGAGCCAAAGGCAGACACTCAACTGCTGAGCCACCCAGGTGTCCTGAGTGTATCCTTATTTTAATGATTCTGCTGTGTTATTTTTTTATAATAAGCCCTTGATTTGTAAGCATTGTAATGTGAAGTCTTTAGCAATTGAGTACAGACTCATTAGCACAGTTAGTTTCAAAAGTAGGATTCATTAAAAGACCGCTGACTCATTGTTAACTAAATATATGACTAAACTATTATTTAGAAATAAAATAACATATCTGTAAAGAAGATTAAAATGATCCATTGATGCTGCATGGTTGCCTAACAAAGTTTTATAATCAGTTACTGATAATAAAACTTTCCAGTAATCTGGAAATGGTGGAACTTGAACGTAAGGAGCTATCACAATAAATTAAAAGGAATTACAGATCGAGGCAAGTTGGCTAAAAAAAAATCAGTTCCATGATTATTTCTTTTAGAATAACTCAAAGCAGCGGTAAGTTTAGAAAATCTTTCACTTGAGCTTTACCCCCAGGTGCTAACTCTAAAAATAAAAGTGTTAGTTATTTTACTAGCAGAAATGGGTTTATCACTGGGGAGTCCTATTCCTGGTCCTTGGTTCTTGAGTTTGGCCAAGAAAGAATTCAGAGCCAAACTCTTTTTTTTTTTTTTTTTTTTAAGTTTATGTATGTAGGTATATGATCTCTACACCCAAAGCAGAGTTCGAATTCAGGACCCCGAGACCAAAAGTCCCATGCCCTACCACCTGAGCTAGCCAGGTGCCCCCTGAGCTAAACCCTTAAGCAAAGTTTTAACAGCAGTTTAAGCAGAAGGATGCTCTCAAGATGGGAGAGTAGGCAGGCCTAGAGGTGGCACCTGTACCCAGGATCAGGGTTATCTTTTCTTTTAATGTTTGGATAGGTTATGGGTCATAACATGGGTGATTTTTTACTAAGCTTACAGTCCGTCATCTAAGGGACTCATCCTATCAGTTGGGAGGGGAAATTTTTGGCCCTACATGATATGATTCTTGTCAGAACTGTCATGGTGGCCATTTTCTCCTGGGGAGAGATTAAAACCACAAAGTAAATGTATTATAGTGAAGCTCTAGGGTACTTTAGGGCAGTGGTCATAAGGAAGACTGCCTGTGTATCCCCTGGGTTCTGCCCTGGCAGCTTGGAACTTGGCCTCTGCCCTTTATCAGTCCAAGAGCACTTGGTTCCTGTTGATATCTAACCAACTGCCCACTCTGTCAGGGTTATTCAGGAAAAGGAGAGAATTGCTAGCAAGCTATGGCAAAGCATTGGTAAATCTGGAAAACAGAGGAGACAAATGCTTCTTTATAGAGAAAAGGGGGCAGCAGTTGAGACTTTTAAAACTTAAAAGTCCGTTGGAATAAACTGGGGGTTCAGAGTATAGTGGCTTCTCATTGGTGAGGCCATGACTGTCTCTTTTTGGCCATGCTCGTGCCGGGCGGTGGGGGGGAATCACCCTTCCTCTTGCTGGGATAGTAGAGTGTATCTACTTGCAAGGGCCCACCTTTTCTGTTGGGTTCTGCAACTGGCAAGTACTGGGCATGAAAGCTCCCTCCGTGGGCCTCCCGACTCCATTCTAAATGAGATTTCCTTTTATTTTCACACAAGCCAGTGGAGCTCCAACTGAAGGATCTTGAGAAACAGTAACATTTGATAAATAGACTGACATGAGACTAATTATAACTAAAATGGTAAAGTAGGGGAAAGTTGATAATGATGTAGGAATGAGTTAGGGATAGACAGGGCTAGGCAGGGAAAGATAAGGGAAAGGCCCAGAGTCAGGCTCCCATAAATCTGTGGGCTCCCATAAATCCCAAGGATACCAAATGGTCCAGAGTCAGGTGCCTACCCATCCCAAGGAAACAGAGATAAAATGATAAAAACAGAGAAGAAAGTAAATTAGACTCCCTAGCTCTGAGGTGTTAGGGAGTATCTTGCTCTGATGGTTACCAGACAATCCCAGAGATTCACCAGAAGCCCAAAGAGCCATATGTCAATCATTTAAGACAGCACAAAGAAATCTCAAGGCCTTGAGTTCCCTAGTTAGGTTCCCAATAAAAGGCCAGCCAAAAAGCCCCCAGTGGCAACCCTGTGAGGACCCCTCTCACTTCTGAGAGCTTTCTCTGTATCTTCATCCTTCCACTCCATGAGACAAGAACCAAGCTCTCCCGTATCAATAACAAGGGAAAATAGGTGTGAACATAGGAGTACTAGGAGACAGTCAAGTCACTTTGTAGACCATTGTAAGCAGTTCCTTTACGAACCCTTTAAAATGGCTTCTGAGAATTTTAGAGCAAAAGGCTTATCTCTGGCTTTAAACCCTTCTGAGAAAGGGGAAAGGTTTGGGCTTACCTGGATCCTCAGTTGGTTGCACCCTTTCAAAGTGTGGTTGTGATACTATGTTTTACAATAAAAAATAAGTATTTGGTCTTTGGCTGTAACAAAGAGCTCCTAAAACCTTTGGAATTTCCTAAATGATGAGAATGATAAAGGTGTCTTTTGTTATGTTAATCAGGTGATTTTTGAAATGCTCCTAAGTTACAGGTTAATGGGGACTGATTGCCAGGAAACCAACCCTGAGACTGAGGTTTAGAATTTTCAATTCTGTCTCACTACTCATCTACCCGGAGCAGGAGAAAGAGGTAGGAGATTGAGTTTAATCACCAGTGGCCAATGATTTAATTAATCATGCCAGTGTAACAAAGTCTCCTTAAAACCTCCAAAGGACAGGGTTTGAAGAGATTTCAGATTGGTGAACATGTGGAGGTTGGGAGAGTGACACACACAGAGAAGGCATGGAAGCTCTATGCTCTATCCCCACACCTTGCCTTGCTCTATGCATCTCTTCCATCTGGCTGTTACTGAGTTATATCTTTTTATCATAAGCCAATAATCTAGTAAGTAAAACATTTCTCTGAATTCTGGGAGCTGCTTTAGCACATTAATCAAACCCAAGTTGCGGGTAGTTGGAATCTCTGATCTATATCCTATAGGTCAGGAGCCTAGTTGACAGCCTAAGCTTGTGACTGAAGATTGGGGGCAAAAGGGACAGTCTTGTAGGACTGAACACTTAACCTGTGGGATCTCCACATAGCTAGTATCAGAATTAAGTTGAAGTATAGAACAGCTTGTATTGGAGAATTGCTTGTTGGTATGGGGGGAAAAAACTCCGACATATTGGATATTGGTGATCGGAATTGTGATGGCTCACAGCAAGTGCTCCTAATTTACTAGCATGGATTTAGAGAAGGGCCCATCACGTATATGCAGAGAAAAGCAGTAGTCCTGCTTCTCCATTGTCATATAGACAAACACTATTACTGTGCTTTTTTAAAATGCTAGACCATGGTGGATTTTTTTTTACATAAGCTCTCATTTATTCTCATAATAGTCCTTCAAAGAAGTTATTATTATGTCTATTTTCTAGAAGAGAAAAGCAAAGTTCAGAGAGTTTAATTTACTTCAGATCAGGAAAGATGAAGATCAAAAAGATTATAGCCTCTTGTAAACTGTAGGGATATATGGAGTGTTATATTTAAGATGTTTGAAAAAAGTTACTGTTGAAAGAATAATTCTGGAGAATAGGCAAAAAAAAAAAAAAAAGTTGAAAGAAACGAAACTCAGGATTGTCTTTTAGTTTTATGTAAGAATATGTATTATAAAGTTTTCCAGACACTTAGCCACAATGGTTCCCAAGTTCTTGGCTCCCTCTCTTTTTGGTCTTTTCCCTACAATATCTGGTCCTTTTATATGTAGGTCCTCACTTAGATGAAATGTTCCAGACTGACTCCAGTCCTTGTGCCTTTATATAGTTGGTTTTGCTCTTGTTATTTCTGTGTCTTTATTTGAAAGATGCTCAACTCCAATTTCACTTATATCTTCTAATTCTCCCTCTTCTGAATGCCCACTGTGCTATGAAAGCTCTGTATCTGCAAAAATACAGGTACTCTGTATTTTTCTGTAAATAAAGATACTCTGTATCTCATCCCCAATAGTAAGAGAAGATTGTTTTTAGGAAATAAAGTGATTATATTACAAAGCCTTCTTCTCTGGAACTAGAATAGACTAAATGTTTGGAAGTAAAATTCTGTATAGAACATTGAAAAAAGCTGAATGAAGTATTAAAAGAATCATTTTAAAAGGAAAAGGAGGAATGAAGAATATAATAGGAATCCAGCAGTGACAAGAAAGTGCTGAACCAGAGAGCAGGAGATAAAGAACAGTGTACACCTCGAGAAAACGTGCTCCTTCTTAAAATCCTAGACATTGAATTTTAATGGAGTGGCCCCTGAAGGAACCAAAGGCCTATGCTGACATGATACCCACCACAATAAAGCCTGGGGGGGAGGGTTAATAAAATTCACAAGAGAGACAGAGTTTGAAGATTGATCCAACAAAGTAGAGGGATTTGGGAATACCCTGGTCTTTTCACAGATTTGATTTCAGGAAGAAGTTATACAACCAAGCATTTTCAAGTTCAGGGTGATCCACTTTAAGTGAAATTCCTGTTAACACTGAATCAGTCTATCATGTGTATTATCCACAGTATTCTGAGTTTTTGATCAGTAATCTGTAGACACATAAAGGAACTGGGAAATAGCCAATAAAAATCAAATCCAAGAGGATACAGTTGTTAGACGTATCGACTTTGAAACATTGTCTGCTATTAGAATTTATTAAAAGAGTGAGAGAGAAATATGTGGAAATTATTAGCGAAAACCATGGTCTTAGTAAATTATGAATTTTCAACAGAGAAATGAAATGAAAACTATAAAATAAATGGAAATTGTAAAAATAGAGAGTAAAATTGTTGTTCTTAGCAGTAGCAGGTCCACTTCCTATTGGTGGGAAAATCATGATTAACTCTGAGTGAACAAGCCTTACGTGGGCACCCAAGCTCACCAACCACCACCTGAGGGAGGAGAGTCATGTCCCGTAAGTAGCTTGTTGCTGAAAAAAATCGTTAACCAAACAATGGCCTGAACTTATACCATATGTTTGGATTATAGACCCATTCTTAAACACAAAAAACATGAGAACAGTTACTCTCAAACTCCTAGGTTAGAACAATATTCTTTTCTTTTAAATTTTGTCTTAAGAACACTTAACATGAAATCTACCCTCTTAGCACAATGTTGTTTTGGTTTTTTACTTCATTTTATCTACCTGAGCAAAAAGAAGGTGAGGACTGACCATATTTCAACAATAGTTAGTGTTACAAGAAAAATCAGGAAAGTGATCTAATATAAATTTAGGAAGACATCATAGAATAGGGAATAGAACACTAGAAAAAAATTAGAGGATCTGAATTTTGGTCATAATTCAGCCACTTAATAGCATATGACTGTAAAATTCTGAGAGACAAATGTTCCTTGCCTGTGAAAGTTTAGCAATGGATTCAACTTCTAAGGTCTTATCCAGTTCTGACACACAGAGATGTGTACTTAATGCCCTGTGTACTCACGACTCTTTCATGGTAAGGAAAACACCTCTTTTGAAAAATAAAGTTTCAGGGGCCTGAAGGACAATATCAAAAATTTATAACCTACATGTAATTTGGAATCACAAAGAAAAGTATTGATTGAGATAGAAAAAGAAAAACTATTTAAAAAATAGTCTGAGGGACACCTGGGTGGCTCAGCGGTTGAGAGTCTGCCTTTGGCTCAGGGCCTGATCCTGGAGTCCCAGGATCAAGTCCCACATTGGGTTTCCTGCATGGAGCCTGTTTCTCCCTCTGCCTATGTCTCTCTCTCTCTTTCATGAATAAATAAAATCTTTAAAAAAAAAAAAAAATAGTCTGAAAACTCTCCACATTTGACTTCTAAAAAATGTAACTCTCTCCCTCTTTCATGAATAAATAAAATCTTTAAAAAAAATAAAAAATAGTCTGAAAACTCTCCACATTTGACTTCTGAAAAATGTAACTTGTAGATCAGAGAAACTTATCAACCTACAATCAGAATAAATAAGAACTACAAGTAGGTATATAATAATTGAGTTACTAAAAAGCAAAGGAAAAGTGAATGTAACCACAAGGAATAAAAGACATTAAATACAGGGAAACAATATGAAAGATGATTGAATTTCATCAGAAAATGGAGATTGAGCATCATTTTATATTGTCATGAGGCACTTCATTTGTTTTTCCTATTAATTTCTCTGATTTTCATCCCAAAAATGATATATATTTGTTTTTCTTTATTTTCAGAAGCTCTTTATATTTTATGGATATTAAACCTTTGTGAAGTAAGTATCAGAGTTTATACACAGTTTTTCACTTTTTATTTTGCTTATAGTATCTTTTCCATTTTTTTACTTTTTAAAAAAATTTTATGCTTCTGTATTTTGTATCACAGTTGTGCAAGTTTTGCCAATTCCAAGGTTGTATAGAAAGTCATATTTTCTTCAGATGCATCTACAGTTTCATTATTTACATTTATTTTTCCTTCCTGTTTACCCTGAACTATCATATGAGTTAGGCATTGCATTTTATTTTTTTTCCATCAAGCTATCTTATTATTATGGTAGTTCCATATTCTTATTAAAGAGATAGTTCCATATTCTCTAGAAGTAGTAATAAATGTAATTTATTTGTGAAACAAAAAATTCTTAGTATATGATCATGTTGGGTAACAGTGAGGACTTTCAAAGCCTAGTAGTAAAAAAAAAAAAAAAGGTTTATCATCCAAATATTCTGTGCAATGGAATGGCTGCCTAAAATTAGTGTTTAAACAACATTCATTTGGTCATCTTGTTCAGGATGTTAAGTTTAATCAATTGTAACAGGAAGCATGAGGTCTATTGATCAGAAAATAGACCATTTACTCAGAGAGCATTTTAGCTGCACCACACCCCAACTTCCCATGTAGAGCACAATGAGGATTGGATGTCTTTTGTGCATATAGTGTGGTTTGCATCATAGGGAAGGAATCTTCAAATTCTCAGATTTAGCACTTTATAAGAAAGTGGGAGAGAGAGAGAGAGAAAGAGAGAAGGAAGAAGGGAGGGAAGAAGAGAGAGACTTTTGCTTTATAAAGCCATAATGTAAATAAATCTTTTCCAGAGAGGGGCAGGGTGCCAGTACCCTGGAAGTAAGCAAAATTCTTTGAAGGAGAGGAAAAACGGCATCTCTGGGTTTTATTACCTTTAGAATGGAAACAAATGACTTTCGAGGTATATCTTTCAATCATTCTAGAGCAATTCATTATCTTCAATTTCCAAGACTTGTTTACCACTCAGTCTCCTTTCATCCAGGCTGTCAGTACTCTGTGCAGAAAGCCCAGATTGTGCAGAAATGTGGAAATATTCACAGATAATTGTTTTCCTAACAAAGGCTGGTTGCAAGAGAGACTAACATTAGGAATCTAGCTAGAAAGATGCTTAACATTTAGGTTCTAGGAAATTATCCAGATTCAGATTATTTCATTGGGCATGAAGAGGATGGAATAGATCTGAGAGGCATATTTTATACGAAATTTGACAGGACTTTGTGATTAAATAAATATTAAGGAGAATGAGAATAATGAGTTAAAATTAGTATGTACTTTCAAGGATGGATGATAAAGGAAAATTAAAGGAAAACTTTTTTTTAATAGTGGAAAATAGGAATAGATATGCATGTACAGTGTTTGAAATTGTTGGGAACAGAATTAGAGTGGCAGATCAGAATTTGCTCTATTGAGCACTATTACAAATAAGGAACTTCTGAGGCACAAGTGTCTGGTGCATGTAGGTGGAGAAAAGGATCTAAAAAGTGGCAAAGACTTTTTTTGTGAAACAGAAGGAATAAGAAAATGGTATTTGTCAAGACAGTCCGGGGTCATGCATTCCTATGGAGGTGTTTTCCAGAGAAGTAGATTGCATATAGCACAGACGGTGCTGAGAAAAATTACAAACAGAAGGTTTTTAATTTAGCATTGGTGGGGCCATCGGTGACTATGTGACAAAAATCCATTAGAGCGATTGAGGAAGATGCAAGTAATATGGTTAAAAGAGAAGGTGAAAAAAAAAAGAGGAGGTGAGTGGAAAAGAAATGAAAATATAAATGTTATTCCATTATACAGAGGAACCACTATGCACTTGGCATAAAAAAATAATTCCTCGCTGTTCTGACAGCTTTGGCTTTGCTTCTCTTAACCATCCCTTACTCTCAATGCCTTGACTTTGTTTACTTCTGAGACCTCCAAATACAAATGCATTTAGAGAAATTTCATGTATTGAACCAAAGTGCCAGCATTTTCTTTTAATATGTTTACTTTGTTTTTGGATGAGTACTTCTGAGATTGTATGGGATCTTTAAGGTTTTTTCATTAACTTAATTTATTATTAAGTCAGCAAAATACAATTATAATGGGTCATACTCCAGGGCATGTAAGTAGCTCCAGGAAACAAAAATTTACATTTAGAATATGTTAGTTTAAAATGTAATTTTTCCTGCAAATAAATATATATACATATAATATATATATTTAATTTTTCCTGTGTTTATTGTATTACTCTCTCCAAAAATCCTTGACTTGGACAAAAATCATTTCAAGAGAATCTTTTTTTTTTTTCAAGAGAATCTTTAAGCAATCTTTAGACATAAGTAGAGCTGAGGATTATTTATAATTATAATTATAAAGAGAATTTCCTGCTTTGAAGCAAGGGACTAATATCCAAACAAAACTAGAAATCTAATCAGTGGATAAGTGGTAGCAGTGCCAGGTGAAAGTATGACACAGCCATCTGGTTGTTCCCTGCGGTGAGAGGAACATTAAAGCCTATCTTGGCTCCGTATTTAGTTCAGATTAATACGCACTCTGCCATGATTCTTGAGAAATCTCATAGTAAAGATTTCACGTGTCTAAAATATTCAACCCCTGCACACTTTGAAATTGTATTAAAGTAACTAGTGAAACCTTTGGAATTCATTTGGATGCCCAAACAAGTATAACATTTGGCTTTTCTGTGCCAACTAATTAATTCTGTCCAGGGAGTTTTCAGAAGGAAGTTCATAAGGTTCCAAGATTTCTAGACAGAAGCATATGTCAATATGGTGTGTAAAGCAGCTAAGTTATTTCCATACAATATTGCTCAATCCTTTTATCACTATAAAAGAGAACAGAGAAGGAACTAGATCTATTGTGATTTTTTAAAGGTTTTCTTGATGTTAACTGGAATTTAAATAAAATCTTTTAAAAAGAAAGTGTTGGGATTTTTTTCCCCCTCAAATAGTGGCAAGTAGTTTGTCTTTTAAATAGTGTCAGAATAATGAGGGAATGGTAAATTTTAAGGAAAAAAACCTAAATATTATTTTAGATGTCATCCTAGAAAAGATTTATACTAAGGAACTTTGGGATTAAATCTGAATTTATACCAGGTACATATGCAAGTTACTGTGTTGTATCTCCAATAAAGTGAAATATCCAATTATACATTTGTATCACCTGATGTCCATCAGATAACCTAAAAGTCTCTCACAGTAGACTGTGATTAGCTGAGACAGTGATCTGATGCCCTGTGACTAACCCTGCTTTCTCTTCGGGCGTGAAAGCTGTGTCATTCCCTGATTATACCTGGTTATGGATTACTAATAGTAAGAGATTTCATCAGCAAAATTGTATTAGCTAGCTCTATTCTGTGAGTTTTATATGTATTAATTCACTTACTCATATGTAACCTCATGATGCAGTTGCTATTATGATACCTATTTTTATAGAAGAGAAATTGATGTGACTTGCCAAGAAGAACAAACCATAATCAATTTACAAGTTACTAGGAAAAGCTTGAATGCAACATGGTTGTTTATGGAACAGTTGTAACTTTGGTTCCTAGCTCTTACGCATTAGCATTTTCTGAGTGTTTTTTAAAAATGGAAATTCTTAGCTTTGTCTCCTCAAATCAAAGAGTCCATCAGGCTCCACCTGAGGTTTTCCTTTGCCATCCTGGGCACTCTGTCAGGGCAGTTGGCCAGGGCACTCCTACAGACCAGTTTATTTCCCTTCCCTCAGGTTCTCTGACCTTCATTGACTAATGGCCAGAGTCTTGAAACCCAGTAGTTTACATGTCTTGTCTGCTTTTTTGTTACTTAAGGCAAGAGAGTAAGTATAGTCCCTGTCTATCCCTTCATCTTGATGAGAAGTAGCTGTTATGTGGAATTAAAAATATACATACATTTTATTGTAATCTGTATACATACAGAAAAGCATATCTGCCATTAAGTATGCAGTAGCATAATTGTTTATAATCTGTAATCAAAAGATGATAAGACCACCACTCAATATCTAAAATAAGATTGTTGAATGCATTGCCTATTTTAGGAAGGAGAGTTATACCACTCAGACACAGTGTCTCTGAGCAGAGCAGATGGTTCATCTTATATAAAGTTCTAGGGAAAAGTGTAGAATTTTGGTATTGACACTTGGTAGAGGTTAAGTGAATTTACATTATCTGCAGTATTCACCTGGGTGAGGTTTTTTTTTTTTTTTTTTAATTGATTAGTTGTCAGAGGCATGCTTATTGCAGAGAATCCATTTCTGATTAACTGACTTTTAGAAGCAATAAGCTGTCACTTCTTGTAAAAGCACATTCACAGAGTGGAGTTTTTGATCAATTGAACAGGTTTAAAGCCAGTTCTGGTGGCTATACACAGCCACGGCTATCGAATAATCCATCTTTGCCTGGGAGTATGAAAACTTCTTTTGTCATTGAATATACCTCAGTAAAGAACAAGGAAAAACAAAACAAAAATTTGGAACATTGCTAGTTCCCAGAAGCTCTACCTTGGGCTCTCATCTGGTTCCTGTCCCTCTCTTGAGAAAAGCCATTATCCTGACTTCTAAAAGCATAGATTTGTTTCGCCTATTTTGGCACTTTACATAAATGGAATTAGTATCTATTTTTTCTTGTTCTAGTTTGTTTTGCTCAGCATTACATTTTAAAGATTTAGCCATATTTAATATTAATTAAAATACAGATGAGCATGTATACCCAGTTGTGTTGGCTGTATACCAAGTAATGGGATTGCTGAATCAGAGGGTAGGGTAGGTATGTGCTCCACTTTAGCAGATACAGCTACCCCATTCTCTCTTGTGTTCCACTTGATGCTCCCATCAGCACTATATGAGAGTTTCATCAGCCTTCACTTTCACCAATACATGCTACTATCTGATACATGTGGTAATGGCACATTGTAATTTTAATTTGCTTTTCCTTGTTGATGAGTGAGATTGAATAGCTTTTTTTTCCTGGTGATTAATCCCCCAACTCTGTCCTTATCTTGGATCCTAGAGCCTTGAAAACTAGGTTTTTTTAATGTCTAAACAAGCAACGGGGGAATTATTCTCTAGGAAATCTAGCAGAAAACATTTGAGATATTGATACTGGTGGTAAACCCTAAAGGAGTCCAGTCATATCATTCTATGTGAAGCATTATTTGACAAGTGTGTCCATGCACTCAAAGCTTCCAATCACCAGTCTAAAGTCGAACTCAGTTATGAGTAGACAACCAAAGAACACTAAACAACCAAAGAACACTAAACATTTTAGAGAATTAGCTAACTTGCGATATAGACCCAAACTGAAAAAAAAAAAAAAAAACAGAAAATAATTGGAAAGAAATAGTAACTTAGTCAAAGAAAAGCACTTATTGTCATAATGATATAAATGGTAAATACTGGTCTAGGCAAAATTATGCTGTAATTCTCCAGGGAGGATGGATGCATATTTGCAGTGAGTGCATGCGTGGGGTATATGCAGTGGGTGCAAGAGTGTGTAGTGGTGTGGGAGAAGTTATACAAACGATCTATGCTTTCATTGTGAAAAGTAAATACGTGATGCTTAAAATTGAAAAAAAATAGAAAAGCTTAATATCTGATTAGATGATAAGGAAAGAAAGAGCAAATAGATGGCTGCCACTGGGATATAACCTAGTGCTGGGTAGGAAGAGCTGCTTCTTGGTAAGAGTCTTTGTAAAATTGTGTAAGTCCTAAAACCGTGTTTGGGTAAATATATGAAAAATAACCCAAATTGAAAAATTTCTCCTTTTAATCTTAATGGTTAAGGTAGTAGGTTTTTTGGATTTTTAAAAAAGATTTTATTTAATTATTTGGGACAGGGAGAGAGAGAGAGAGAGAGAGAGAGAGAACAAGCACAAGCATGAGCTTGGGGAGGGATGGAGGGAGAGGGAGAAGCGGACTCCCCACTGAGCAGGGAGCCCGATGCTGCTTGAACCCAGGATCCTAGGATCATGACCTGAGCTGAAGGCATATGCTTAACTGACTGAGCCACCCAGGCACCCCAAGGTAATAAGTTTTACGTATATTTTATCACAATAAGAACAATAGAAAGAAGCTTCCTTAACCACAATTTTGGTGAGTGCCTCAGAAGAAAGAGAAGGTAAATATGTGGATACGCTTGGCCATATATAACCAGTAGAGCTCCAATAGATGTTATAAGTACTCACCCCAGAAAAAGAATATCTAAGTAGGAGGTAACAGAGGAAAATTGCATTGTTTTTAAATAAAAACAAATTCAGCATCACTATATTAATACTCATGTCTCTGCAACGAAGGATACATTAATTTTATGAAAAGATAATAGTAAAATAATACCACCTCCTAAACTGGATTGTTCATTATCTCATCAAATATTTATGCAGTATCTGCTATGTGCTAGATGGTATAATGATTACGATACTTTTTTTAAATTTTAAATTGTTTGATCTAGTGGAGGAAATAAAAAACCACGTAATGACATTGCAGGGAGTACCACACATAGGGCGAATGAGCACACCTAGCATGTAAACAAACCTCAAATAGCTCTGAACACTTCCCCAAAGAGCAGACGTTTGAGCAAGTCCTAAAGATTAGGTAAATACCATTACATAAATTATGGAAGGTATCTATTTATTTGATTTTTTTTAATGTATTTGGAACAGTTACTATGAGAAAGAGAAAGCCAAAAGTAAGAAGTTAAGTCTATAGCTAAAGGCACAAACTCTCTCTCTCTCTCTCTCTCTCTCTCTCTCTCTTATATTATAATATTACTGAGTTAATTCTCAGGTCAGCCCCTCAAAGTTGGCTATACATTGGACAAATCCAGTGAGCTTTAAAAGATACTGATACCTGGGAACCACAATCACAGGCTCTGTTTGAAATGGTCTGGCGCATGGCCTGGGCATACCATATGACTCAGCAATCCCACTCTTTTCCAAATACCCCAAAGAAATGAAAACATATCAAAACATATCTGTATATGCATGTTCATTGTAGCTTTATTTACAATAACTAAGACTTGGAAACAACCTAAAGGTCCATCAATGGGTGAAAGGATAAAATATATACGCAGATATACACACACATACATATATATCCACACACACATACACAATGGAATATCATTCAACCATAAGAAAGAAGGAAGCCCTACGATTTGTGATAACATGGATATTCCTTGAGGGCATTATGCTAAGTGAAAGATAAATGTTGTATTATACAACCGATACATGGAATCTAAAATAGCCATATTCCTAGAAACAGTGAAACTGTGGTTACCAGGGCCCTGATGGGTGGTGGACTTAGGGAAACATTGGTCAAGAGGCACAAGCTTGCAGTTAGAGGATGAAATAATTCCAGAGGCCTAATGTACAACACTGTGATTATAATTAACAGTACTGTACTGTATACCTCAAAGTTGCTAAGAGACTAGATCTTAAATGTTCTCACAATAAAAAAGAAATGATAATTATGTGACTTGATAGAGGCGTCAGCTATGGTAATCACAGCGCAATATGTAAATGCTCTAGATCAACAGGTTGTACAGCTTAAGCTTAGGGTTGTATTTCAATTATAACTTAATTTTAAAAAGAGATTTTTGATATAAATAAATAACTCCATAGGAAATTCAAACATGTAGCCAGGGTGAAGAACCAACGATGTCAGCTGTTTTCAAAGCTAAATTTCAGTGGGAGGATATCTCAAGAAAACGGACTCATTGAATAGGTTACAGCAGAACTCCAGGACCCCCACCGGAGCACATAATTTATGTATTATTTTCAGAGTCAATGGAAATGGTGCGTTTTGTAGTTGTGATATAGGAGTAGCAGAGACTAGGAACTTCATCATCTCTGAGAAGATCGTTTGGCTTTTAAACTTGAAAGTAGTAAAATTTCAGAAATCATCACACTGAATTTTGGGTTAATGTGAATGTTTCTAGAATAGCTTCAAGACTGGGTGTTTTGAGTCGTTTCGTTGGCACAGCAGACGTCGGGGAGTGCTGTGGTTTGTCTCAGGGCTGCCCTGCCCAGCACGTCGGTCCCCTCCCAGCTTTCTGTCCTTCTCACTGGGACACTGGCTCCTTCAGACGCACGTTTATCCTAGACACCTAACTACTGAGTGCGTTTCCCCATAATTAGCCATTCTGTTCGCCATAATTTACTCCATTTCAGTGATATTTCTTTTTTTTCAGTGATATTTCTTACCTAAAAGACGAATTTCAAGTAATTCTTAAAGAGATTTTACTGTCAGTATTATTTCTTGGTTTTACAATGAAATACTGTGAAAAATTCATACAGACAAGTACCTAACACAATGTAAACGGTGTGTTGATACACAGACTTCTACAGTGAAGCAGATACTATTTTTGTTTTCTTTATACTTATTTCTTTCCTTTTTTTTTTCTTTTTTTTAGATTTTACTTATTTATTCATGAGAGACACACACACACAGAGAGGCAGAGACACAGGCAGAGGGAGAAGCAGGCTCCATGCAGGGAGCCGGATGCGGGATTTGATCCCAGGATCCCGGGGTCAGGACCTGAGCAGAGGGCAGACACTCAACCACTGAGCTACCCAGGCGTTCCTTTCTTCCTTTCCTTTTACAGGAATAAGATGGATGCAAATTTCTCCCATTGATTTCCTTCTCTTTATTCCCAAATATTTTTTATTCTAATATGCATTTTTGTACTCTACTGAGTGTAAGCATATAATATATGTATGACTTCAGGTGTACATATAATTTTGCAAATGATTCTCCACCACTACCAATGAATATTATATATACATGTTGATATATGTAGAATAGTTAAATTATTTTAACTGTGTTTTAATAATCTGAATGGATAGGGGCACCTGGGGGGCTCAGCGGTTGAGTGTCTGCCTTTGGCTCAGGACATGATCCTGGGGTCCTGGGATGGAGTCCCACCTCGGGCTCCCTGCATGGAGCCTGCTTCTCCCTCTGCCTGTGTCTCTGCCTCTCTCTCTGTCTCTCGTGAATAAATAAATAAAGTCTTTTTAAAAAATCATCTGAATGGATAAAGTATAGTTTTTCTACTCTTCTCCAGAAGAATAATTTTTTAAAAATATTTTTTCACAATTATAAACTACTTCTGTGAACAGTTGCATTAATATTTTTACTCTATATTTCAGCCATTCTTTTCGGTGCTTGGCAGTATCACAGTGTTGCTTGAACTTGTTTCCCTAATGAGTTTTCTATGTGATTATTGACCAGTTAGGTATTATGTCTTGTGAAGTGCCTTTTCATGTCTTTTGTCTTCTATCGTTTATTAAGTTGTTTCTTATTTTCGTATTTCTTGGTAGGAGTTCTTTACATATTCTGGATATGAGCCCTTGTCAGATAAAAGTATTTGGAATATCTTCTGTCTCTTGCTGCTTCTGGTGGGCAGAATATTAAAAATATTTATGGGGTCCAGTTTATCAGTCTTCTCTTTCATAGTCAGGACTTTGTTTCCTGTTGGAGACAGATATCTTTCTTTTCCCTAAACTCATGCAGATATTCTGGTTTTTTTCTTTCTTTTAAATGGTTAATGGCTTCACCCTTCACCTGTAAGCCATATGATCTGCTGCTTATTTACCTTTTGATATAGTGTAAGGTAAGAATCAAGACTGATTTTTTTTCTTTTTTCTTTAGAAAAGTCCATATTTCCCCCCAAGTATTTGCAATGGCAAGATTGGTATAAATCAGGAGGTCATATGTGTGTACATTTCTTCTGAACTCTCTTTTCTGTTCCATTGATTTGTTTCTCCTTAGAGATACTGAACTGTCTATGAGCCTTGGTCCCTGTGTAATTCCTCTTTCTTCTTCTTCAAGATGAAATAATATTTATTTATTATAGGTCCTATGCATCGTTAAGTCAGGTTGTGTGTATATATGTGTTTTCCTCTGCTGAAAAATCTGGACCATATATATAATTATATGAAATTATATATGAATGTATTTTTATTATTATGTTATCTAACATAGCAAATATTATATATATTCATATTTTTTTAAATTGTTAACTTCTAATGGATGAAACTGACGTTGTTTCTGTTTGAATTGTGTTCTATTTCCCTGAACTAATAAAACCTGGTGATCCTATGAGCAAGTGGCTAGGAAAAACTATGTGACTTAGTTCCTTAATGCATTTTTTCCCTTCTTCTTCTGTTGTTATAGCATAGAGCGCTTTCTTTTAAAGTGGATAGTGAATTTTATTATGTTTTTTCTCTTCTGACTTTTTGTATTGCTTTACTCAAGAATTTCCTTCATCTTTAACCTCCTTTTGTCCCTTCACCAATACATTTCCAAGAAATATGGTGCCTGTAGGCTATCACTCTCTGTCCCGGAAGCCAGGCATCCCTGAAACTGCCACATTAGACCCTGTACATTTGCCAAGACCCTTCCCCTTAGGTCCTCACCATCCAGTGCTATCATCTCCCGTAACTTGTAAATGATTTCACTAGCGTTTACTATGAGCTGCTCTTTTCCTTCAGGGAGTAAACCCTAACTGCTGTTCCCTGTGTACCCCTGCTATGAGAGTCTGCTAATCTTCCCTTTCCTCTGCCCAATCCCTTCACCACTCCCTCCTGTGTATGGGTGGGTTCTGGTGCCATCTCTGCTGCTTTCCTGATGATTTTGGTGTTTATTTTCTCAACTCCATGTAGCCCGGTGTGTATAGACTCTTATGGCTTCTGTTTGTGCTAAACGTGTGAGCTGGGGTGATTTTCTTTACTATCTTAATCTATATCGTCTACAAGAGACTTTTTGCAGTATTTGGAATATATGTGGTCACCATTATCTCACAGGATTCTAGAACACATCTTTCATTTTCAAACTACTCCAAAATAAGCTGACAAATGGCATATTTATATAGATTTCTTGCTTTATAATGGCTTATTTTATATTCCTCCCCACAGGGATAAGTGTGAGCTTATCTATTACTAAAGGCTCCTATATAAGTTAGCTCATAAGACATTCTTTGGATTGATGGAATTCATACCTCAGAATACATAAGAATAAAGTCAGGAGCTCAAAATTACATATCTGCCCTTACTTTCTGGTCCAAGATAGGGCCCAGAAATCTACATTTTTAAGAAGCCCCTATTCTTTTTTTTTTTTTTTAAGATTTTATTTATTTATTCATTAGAGACACAGAGAGAGGCAAAGACACAGGCAGAGGGAGAAGCAGGCTCCATGCAGGGAGCCTGATGTGGGACTTGATCCTGGGACCCCAGGATCATGCTCTGAGCCAAAGGCAGACGCTCAACCGCTGAGTCACACAGGCATCCCAAGAAACCCCTATTCTAACACAGGTGGAAGAAGAGTAATATTTTCTGATTCTCCTCATATATTATATGATGAGATATGTAAGTCATTATCTTCTTAGTGATAATCACAGTACCTTATACTCTATGAAATATCTTCAGGCATATAAACCTAAACTCTAATTAAAGAGTAAAATATAAAAATAATTTTTTAGGCCAAGAATTATTTGTCAAAAAATTCAGAATTTCTGCCAGCTAAGTGCTCTCTGATCTTATTCCCAGAAATGCTCCATGCTGACAGTCTATTTTCTAAGAACTGGTTTAAAAGAGATAACATATGATTCAGCAGTTTGTGATCTATGTTCTGAATGATCTGATTTTTAAAAATTAATGATAGTGGAGTTATACCTCATTTATAATTAGTACCTGAAAAAAAATTGCATGTGTCTTACATTGCACATATCTTTTGTAGAAGTCCACCAAGAGGTTATGATTTAAAAATATCAAAAAAGGACTTATATCCAGGAATGTGAATGCCTCAGCTTAAAGATGCATGTTTAGGGGTGCCAGGGTGGCTCAGTGGGTAAAGGATCCGACTCCTGATTTCGGCTCAAGTCACGGTCCTGAAACTGAACCCTGCATCAGGCTTCACACTGGGCCCTCCAGCTCTGTACTGGGCGTGGAGCCCTTTCTCTTTCTCTTTCTCTCCATCTGCCCTTCTGCCAACCACCTATCCCTCCCCAGGCACATGCTCTCTTTCTCTAAGAAAAAAAAAGTTGAAAGTTCTATTATGATCATAAAATTTATTGTTCTTCTTCTATCTTTAAAAATGCTGTTGTTTTTAATAAGATCCCCTTAAACAAAGCACTCTTTATTATAGAATTTAATTCTCTACCTCAAGAATGGAGTAATTTGCCTAAATTATATAACCTTTAAAAAGTGATTTCACATTTCTATATAATGATTTCTTTCACATAGAAAAATGGCTATGTATTATAGTGCTGCTGTACATCAGGAGAAATTTAAAGTTAAGAAGACTTTAAAAACAGCTTGCCTATTAATTTTCTTAATCTAATTTTAAATACTATATATATTCACTTATTAGTTGACACCAAATATAAGTTAATTCTTCATTTTTCTAATTAGAACATTCCAAAAATTGTTGTGATATAACTTCTCATATATCTCATATAATGTTGTGTTTTCACTATTACAAATATATTTAAAATCCCATATGTGAAATATTTAAAGAACTTTTTTTTTTTTTTTTTTTTTTTTTTTATGATAGTGAGAGAGAGAGGCAGAGAAACAGGCAGAGGGAGAAGCAGGCTCCATGCAGGGAGCCTGATGTGGGACTCGATTCCGGGTCTCCAGGATCGCGCCCTGGGCCAAAGGCAGGCGCCAAACCGCTGCGCCACCCAGGGATCCCTAAAGAACTTAATTTAAAAAAAAGAACTTAATTTTTTATCCCCACTTTTAATGAAACCATTTTATTTAACGTCTTAACACATAACATTGACCTTGGTACCGTTGTAATGACTATAGTCACTCTTGAATTCATCTAACAATTTTTAAGAACCTGTTGCTTTTCTTCTGACTGCCTAAATTGTTTAGATTCATCTCTTTTTAAAATTGGCATGTATGCTATCTTTGGAAGTTTTATACCAGCCCAGGTACTGATTCACATAACTTTAGGATAGTTTGGGTTTTGTTTTTAATATTTTCTCAGTGGGCTATATATTGGTACCTCCAGTACATTCTACTTAGTTTATGGCTTTAGAAAGGATCACTAAAAGGATTTTTAAAGTAGTGATATCCATCATTTGGACTCATGAGGTTATGCCTCTTAGAATGACTAAATCTATGGTAAATGTCTCTCTCTCACTCTGCTTAATATAATCTACCAGGTAATCTCTATAAACATCCAAAATAGATCAGTTACTGTCATTGCAGGCTAAAATATCATTCCGAAACAGTACTTTAAATCAAGAAATGGGAAGGACTCTACAATTAGAAGGTGTGTAATGATTTAAATATGAAGCAATTTCTTTTGCAAAGATAATGGAAACAGAGCTTTCCAGTCATGCAATCTACACTTATTATTTATTTATGCCACAATTCATTTCTTCCTCAGAAATATTTGTAATCACAGTTTGGTTAAGCTTCCTTAAATTATCTCGAAAGCAGTAGCTTATATTTTAGATTTATGTTTCTTACTGACAATAATACATCTTGAACCCTTAAATTTTGTATATATATTTTTAATTCTTATCTGTAATTCTTAAATATTAAGTGGAGAATTTTGGCTGGTTTCTTTTTTCCTATTTAACTGATTGTTCTTTCCCAAAGCAGATTAATGGTCATCTTGACCTTTGCTCATAATCACAATATCAAATTAAATCAATAAAGATTTCATTAAAAACAAGAAAGTTTTATCACCAATACTTCAATAAAAGATTTTTAAGAACCTTATAAAAAGAAATTTCTATAAATCTCATCTCAGATAATGAAACATGGCTTTACTTTTCCATGTATGTAGAGCTTCTGAAAAGAATTTAGCATGCAATGATACATATTGAGTCCTTTAAAAATTGAGTTAAAGAATATTAGTGCATAGGATGAGATTCCATATAGAACTATTACAGTAAGAGAACCAATCAAGAAGCGAATCTGCTTCATAAAGAAAAACTCTTCTTTTCATATATCCGTTTTCTGATAGTGTCAGTGAATCATAACCTAACAAGCCATCCTATGTAGAAGATACTGCAGAAGGAAATATAATTTATTCTAACCTAATTTCTTGGCCATTAAGTATAATACAACAGGATTATTCTTTAAATTACTGACAGCATTTTAAGACTACATGTATTGTTATAGAAACTATAATCACCTGAAGACATAGTATTCATCTTTTGAATGTGCAGGCACAGCCATAGCTTCAGGTTTTAAAGCACATGAAGCTGCCCATTGTAACAAATTTTTAAGTTCTTCACAGATTTCAATAGTACAACAGTTGTTTTGGGGGTCATTTTTAAATATGTGCGTTTAGTAATGTTGTAATTCCTAGGCTCTACTAATAAATCTATTTATTTAGTATCTGTATTCTGGAAGAGCATGTCCTATTAAAATCCCTACCTCCATGGGCTACATGTACAGTGTACCCTGAACAATTAAATAGACTCTTAGGAGTTATAATTGCTTTTCTAGGCTTTGGAAGTTCTAATCATAAGAAAGAAAAACCTCTCTAGAAGTTACAGGATAAATAATTGAACTTTTAATATAACAGATGTGTTTCAAAAGTATATTTTAATAAAACTTGATTAATATTTTAATAATGCTGAGAATTTTGATAATGCATATTAAACGCTTTATCTAATTTACATGTCTTCATGTCTCACTTTTTAAAATAAAAGATACATTGTTATAATTAAGATATTTGCCTAATATTTTTTAAGAACTTAATTGAGAAAGTCACAAAACAGAGGAAATACAAAGGTAAGTTTAGATAGCTATTTTCTTTTTTTTTTTTTTTTTTTTAGATAGCTATTTTCTATAGTCAAATGAGACCTGAATTTCATCCCTCAAGGTTCAGTTCTCTCTCTCTCTCTCTCTTTTTTTTTTTTAGGTTCAGTTCTCTTTGTGGTGATCTGTCCCACAAACTGCTATGCCTCATCAATAAGATCACCTCCGATAGAAAGATTTATATAGGCTGTTCTCTCATCATTTCCAATTATTTTTTAAAAGGTTTTATTTATTTATTCATGAGACACACACACACACACACACACACACACAGAAGCAGAGACATGGGCAGAGGGAGGAGCAGGCTCCGTTCAGGGAGCTGGACGTGGGACTCGATCCTGGGTCTCCAGGATCACACCCTGGGCTGAAGGTGGCGCTAAACCACTGAGCCACCCAGGCTGCCCCATTTCCAGTTTTATACCTGGCCCAAGTACCAGAATCCATGTCTGCATGGGGCATTCTCTTTCTATGGGGCATATTATCAATAAATAATTAAAATTTAAGGGAGGAGAAAATATGTGATAAAAACAGACTAAAGCCAATGGGTTGCATATGTTGTCATCAGAACAATATAGTCTAATGCATTGTTTTTTTCCATTCCTGGAACTCACCCACTTAAAAACTGAGACCCTTTAAAAACAGTCTGTTCTGATATGTGTGCCAGGACACATTTTTATCTTTTACCTCTGTTTTTCACCCTTAATTTAAAAAGAAATAGTGGTATATAGCAGCTCTCCTGCTACAATAACACTTTAATAGCAACATGGAAATAATTTTTCACCTTTTTGTTTTAAATGATAATACCATTGACATATTTTCTCACTTTTTCTGTTTCTGTCAGCTTCTTGGTGACATATAGGAAGCCTCCTTCAAATAGGATATGGATGAAGGAAAAAGCATGAGTTCAGAATCCAACAAGTTGAGCCTGTTAGTTCTTCAATACAATGATCACAAAATTATAAATAATCACAAGGATTCAAGGCCTTTTTTGAATGAGTTTCCTCATGTATAAAAATAATGTGGTAGATTAAATAGTCAATAAAATTTTTCATCTATCCCGGGATAATAAAAATAATGAATGTCTGTGTAGAATCTGACAGTTAATAAGGCTTTTTTTTCCTATCTGTTATTTCTTTCTACAGCATTCGAGCTCTTAAAAGTCTCATAAATTGTAAAAGATATTTTAATCTTAAAGAGGAATCTTTTCCATAATTAAAAGGTTATTTGGGAAAGTACATTAACTTCAGTTTCTTTATCTTTGGAATAGGTGATAACAAATGTCTCACAGTAATGTATATAGATAGCAGATCTCTCCACAGTGTTTTTTACAGGGGATAAAATTCAACTCTAATTAGCTATTTAACTCTTAGTCATGTAACTAATTGCTATTGCATGTGATTGCATATTTTTTCAGCCACGATTCTATTTATATGTTTACAAGGTTTAAGGCGGTCAGTCTGTGATTTGAATGAAGTAGCAAGTTTATAATAAAATATGTCAAGCAACAGTGGCCAGCATATGACAATTGGACATCTTTATTTGTGGCCAATAATTTTCTTGCTAACTGGTGTTGCACCACTCAAATTTCCCTTCAAAGAAGCCACAAAAGAATTGTTGCTCTTGCTAGTGTGAGTGTCCTTAGGTAACCTTCAACTGTCAGCCCTTTTGGGGTTATCTTAGCTGGAGAGCCTCCTTGCCCAAGGTCGCATGGCATACATCCAGTGAATTATGGGCATGGAGGTACAAGGAACCAATCATGTTCTTTGAACTCAGAGACATGAGTTGGAAAACCATTCTCTGAATCTCTCTCACTGTGGGGGTCAGCTGAGGCTACAGCTGCCCAGTTCACTCCCATCCCCTCTCTTCTCTAGATGTCGATCCCAGGCATCCCTACTAAACATTCTGTATGCTCAGTTCTTCTCAAAGTCTGCTTCCTGGAGAACTCAACTTGCAAAAAAATATTTATGAGACATAAGATGATGTACAATTTATGAGAGAAAATTCATTCAGAGGGATAACTCACATGAGTTATATAAAACAGTATAATGGTATTTAAATAAGCCTAGAATATTTCAACGGAAAAGCTATAACCCACTTAGGATGAGATCTTATGTTAATATGTGTGCATATGTGTGCATGCATGCTGTACTGGAAACAAACATGTAGGTCTATGGCAGACGGTGCTAACTTTAAACCAAATATAACTTTCCTCCTTCTTCTTTACTAACCAAAATATAATTTTATTCAGAGCAGTGTTATTTCTTATTCAAGGCAAAATGCTCATTTTTCTGGTCTGTCTTTACCACAGAACATATTTCAGGTCTGTGAGATAGAAACAGCATCCCACTGCATGTCCTGGGAAGGGTTTTTGTTTGTTTGTTGTCTTTTTAATGATTGGCAATATGGGACTGGCACTTCCCTTTCTAGTCCTCGTTCTGCCTTGAGCACAGATGTGCTGTCTGGAGCTGGGCATACATCAATTGGCTATGAAGAGAAATAAGAGAGGACAAGGGGGCCGGAGACTCTGGCCCTTCCATGGTTGAACTGCTGAGCCAGCCTCAGCAGCCATCTCTTCCCAGACTGCCTGATACACATGGAACAAGGAGGCCTTATATTAACAGTCACAAGACTGACTTCCTTGACTCTTTTCAGGAGATAGGAAAATGATGTTTTGTCATGAAATTTAAACAAAATTAATAAATCCTTTTAGTTCTACTTTAAAGTATTAAGAAAATACCAGAGCATCAAGTTTTACATAAAAGATGAAGAAGGGGAGAGAAAAGCCAATCCTTTAAATTCTGGTAGATTATTAAGAATATTTAAAAGGAAGAGTGAGAAACAATGAGAAGGTCAGATGCCAAGAGTTCTCATGCCTCATCCTCTCTCTTATCCACACCTCAAGTTCGGAACTGTTGAGGTGTCCAAATTCATCTAATGAGGCACAGTATCAGAATGCTGTAGGTCCTTAGGAAATATCTACCCTTCAATTCAGCCCTGGCAAAATGCCTTGGGAGTAGGCACATGAAAATGGCAGAGGAAAGTAGATGGAAAAGACTAGATGGGCCTGGGGCTGTGTCTTGGTTCCTCAAAGCTTGTATGGCATATTGGGAAGAATGGAATTTAATGTCTGGCCTAGGATTCCTTTATGTCCTTTAGGAGGGCAGGCAAGAATGCTTCTGGGAAAGAAAGCAGGCACCTAGCTTAATCTTCTATAAATGTACTAATAACTCACTTCTTCAAAAATAAGCCAATATTTATCAGGAATAGAATTCTACCTATTGAATTCTTTTTGTAGGATATCCCTGCTTTAAGACTGCTTATGGTAAACACATGTGGAATCTGTGGATTTGAGAAATATGACTCCATGCAGTATCATGTGAGCTGTGCAACTATCTGGATATAAGATGGAGATATTCCCCATTTTATCTAGTAGCCCCATGCATCTTATTAAAGACCTCATGTATTATTCTGCGTCATAGAGCATGACTGATGTATCCAGGCCTCTCCCTTCTCCATCTGGTCCTGATTATTTGTATTTTTGGCATTATTAGTAAAGCTTGACACTGCAGAAGGTGTCTGGCTTTTATGTCAGTTGGATTTACAATCTGATATTTGTGTTAGCTCATATATATAGGACCCGAAGTTCTCCTTGTGCTCTACAACGAATAGAAGGCCAGGAGACTAACAAAGAATTGATATTGAAAAAAAATGCTGGGGCACCCAGGTGGCTCAGCGGTTGAGCGCCTCCCTTTGGCCCAGGGCATGATCCTAGAGTCCCAGGATGGAGCCCCTCGTCAGGCTCCCTGCCTGGACCCTGCTTCTCCCTCTGCCCATGTTTCTGCCTCTCTCTCTCTGTGTCTCTCATGAATAAACTAAGAAAAAAATCTTTAAAAAAAAGATCTGTCTTTAAAAAAAAAATGCTGCTGTATTCAGGGAAAGAATGTTTGGTCCAGTCTTGTAAGCTTAATATGATCCAATAATTTCAGTAGTATAAAAGCTCTGTGAGAATGGGGATTTTTAAAATTTTTCTCACCCTATTACTTTTTTTTTTTTTTTTAAGATATTTATCCATGAGAGACACAGAGAGAGAGAGAGACGCAGAGACACAGGCAGAGGGAGAAGCAGGCTCCACGCAGGGAGCCCAACACAGGACCTGATTCCAGTCTTCAGGATCAGGCTCTAGGCCAAAGGTGGTGCTAAACCACTGAGCCACCTGGGTTACCCTCTCACCCTATTTCTAATGTGTTTACTAAACACACAGTAGCTTCTCAGCAAGTACATTATACATATGTACAAATAAGTAAATACGTATTTAATAGCTTATGTAGTCTTTCCTGATAATTCACCTGCTGCTTGGATATCTCAGTTCTATGCTCAGTGCTTTAGCTTTCTTGGGCTCCTCTCAAGACCCCAGGACTCCAGGATCACACTGTGGGCCAAAGGCATCGCTGAACCACTGAGCCATCTGGGCTGCCCATGGGGTCCTCTCTAAATGGTGTCAATGTATCTACAGTTAGGAGCTTATGCAACCATGTGATAAAAAGGAAATGAAGGAGGTCATTAAATTGATGTTGGAGTCTTCTGAATCTTCTGAAGTCTTTCTTGCAGTTCAAGTAAGAGAGATCTCAATGTCAATGCTGGCTTCATATGTTAGAAGCTATAGTCCTACCTATTTGCCTCCATCTATATAATGTCTTTGAATAAATTTCCATCTTTGTTCAGAACCCGAGCAAGCCTGTACCCTGGCCCTCACAGGATTTCCCTATTTCCTCACATGGACATGATGGAACTTCTAGTTTCCTTCTACACATCACAGAAGACCAAGAGTATTGCCTCACCATAGTTACATTTGCCTTTTTAAAACTTGCTTTTTACCATTTCTCCCATGCTATATTACAGATAGTACTGTTACCAAAACTAGAAATACCTGGGGGTTGGATTGGTCTCCAGACCCCTGACTTTCCTCCCAAAGGAGCACTGTGCCCTACATGTGTGTACGTTTTCTTCTGGCAAATTTGATCTTAACTTGGAAATCCAGCCTCTAATTACTTGTTTTTCCTAAATTACCCTTCTGAGGGCCCCTTAAGAGGGAAGAAGTTAAATTTTAGCTTT
Source organism: Vulpes lagopus (assembly GCF_018345385.1). Lineage (NCBI taxonomy): Eukaryota > Metazoa > Chordata > Mammalia > Carnivora > Canidae > Vulpes > Vulpes lagopus. The sequence continues at coordinate 22,746,976 of NC_054834.1, read as the reverse complement.
TCATTTACTTTATATCATATCTTGCTAATATCGTAGAAAATAGACCGCCTGAATTAGCCACCATGTAAGTAAGGGTAATTTTTCAGCAATATTGAATAAAACCCATAACCTGAATTCTCTGTGCTTGAAAATGAAATTTAAAATTTAAAGGGAGGAATGAAACTTATTTCTCTGTACTTTTGGCATTGATAGCCATTACCAAACTATAGATCTGAAGAATCTGCCTCAGGACTCCAAGCTAACCCATGACCTTCTTGTTCTAAGTTAAATGTATCTGTTCTTTCCTGGATAATAAACTATCTGATTAGAGCTTGCATTTGGAAGGCTGTAAGGGAACACGTTATAAGGGCAAAATAAAGTCAATATTTTAGTATTTGCAAGCCATTGTCTCTGTTACACAGAATCACAAAGACCTCTCACCTAATTCTTGATTTCTTCATCCTCTCCTCCACAATCCTGCTGCCTCCTTTACATGGCTGCAGAAAATGGTGGTTGACTCACATGATAGATTGGAGGCCCAGAAACGTCAAAAACACGAAGCTGATGGCAATGGCCACAACCTAAGAAAAGAGAAATGGTGGGTGAAGACACAGAGAAAAGGTTTTTAAGGGATATGAGGTCAATTAGTATGTATGTTCTTCTCTAGTGAAGGAAATAAGCATGCAGGTATGAGGCCCAAGATTAATAACATGGATTCTCTATCTAGACAAGGGCACTTCTAACTGTGCTTAATAGGACAGGTCTCTTCCTTCATCTTCAGTCACTGGCAGATACTTGAACCATCTCACAGAAAGCAACAGAAAGGCAAAGACAGCAAGTTATGAAGATTGTGCAGTGATCAGAATTGATGAGAAATCCCAAGAGCAATCTAATGTTTTAAAAGGAGAGGGAATCAAGTCAGTTAGTAGAAGTGGAATGTCAAAAGGCAATGAATTCAGGAGAGTGGGGACGGATGGGTTAGCAAGGCCTTGGGGAGAAAGAGAGAAAAGACGGAGAGGAAAACTATAGAGTGTTGATATTCCTAGGCCTACAATATGAGGAAAGGGAAGAACCTAGTGGGAGTTTAATCAAGTAGTAAACAGCTTTGGGCATGTAGCATGAGAAAGAAAACATGTAGAAAGAAGTTAACTATACTTATAGACAGTCATTCAGGGGCTGCTTAGCTCCATCCTAGAATATACCCAAAGAAAAATTGGCAAGGTTTTTGCTGCAGAGAAAGCAAAATCTGGAAGTGACACATCTGAGGGTTATCAGTCCTCCCACTGAGAAGGATGGCTTGTGAGAGACAACACAATCGTAGAGGAAACCTTTGCTGACTGCCTAATGGTATGTGGAGGAAACCAAGGATCAGCACAATTTAGGAAAATTCACATCATGAAACAGAAGACCTAATATAGACAGAACAAATGACATGGAAGAGAACAGATAATTTAGGGAACAAAGGAAAAAAATTCTGATGAATGTCCTCAGAGGGATTATAGAGGATGCTGCTTCTGAAAACAAGATCAGGCTTCTAAAAAAGGAACAGCCAGAGAATAACAAAAGTTTGAGGGATATTAAACATAGATTGAAAAGTTAAAAAAAAATCAATGACAAGCATAGATATTTTAAATGACTATAAACCAAATAAATAATCTGAAAGTTAGAGTCAAAAAATTGCCCCAGGCCTTCCTAAAACACTTTTCTCTATTTTCCTAAAGAGAGAGACAGTTGGAAATAGATTAAAAGGTAGGAAAAAGAAAGATCAAAGAAATAAGAAAAGAAACTTTCCTTCACTTGAAGAAAAGCATACTTTTTCATACTGTAAGGAGCTCTGTGGATTGAGCAATGTAACTAAGAAAAGACTGACACTTATACAGACCCTGGAAAAATGCCACAATTTTGAAGATAAAATCATCTATGACTTCTCTTTTTTAAAGGAATTTAAAAAATATGTGGACTTCAGACATCTCATCTCTAATAATGAATACAAGAAGATGAAGTACACTTTCTAGGTCCTAAAAAATGGGGGGAAAAAAGAACCAATAATTTATTATCCAGGCCTATTATTATTAAAACATGAGGGAAAATAATAGACTTTTTTAGATGTTAAGGATGATGACATTATACTATGTTCAGGCCTTCTCTGGAAGATTTGGTCAAGTAGGTCCTATTATGTGTCAAAAAGTAAGTCCAAGTCTTGATAGTTAAGCAGTGCTTAGAAAAGAGATAGTGGAAAAAAAAAAAAAAAAGAAAAGAGATAGTGGTTATTACAGAAAATCAGTTATGTTTAAAGAGTTGTAACTTGAGGAGGACGTAAATTTTGGAGTCAAAAGAGTTGATGCTAACTTGGAAGCATGATCTCTTTCATCAGTGATGATCACCAGGTTAGGTTGCTCTGGACATGAAAGATAAGTGGGTTTCAAACAGTATTCCAGGTCTCTAGGTGAAAGGAATGGTATATACAAAGCACAGATACAGAAAGAGAAAAGTGGCTTTGGGGAATAGCAAATGAATCAGTTAACACCGGAGTCATTGTTGCAGCCTAGATGGTGATCAGAATGGAAATATTGATAGGAATCATAGTAATTTTAACATTGAAATTAAAGTTAACAAATAGAATGTTGGTTATTTCCATCTTTAACATATTTTTTATTAAAGAAAACCAAAGCAAAACCAAAATAAAAACAATCTCAAAGTTTTACCAAATATTCTTATTATTTTTATAGTTCACTTCATGATTCTTTGGGGAGGAGAGCAGAAGAGAGGACAATTACAGCTACGCTCATCAGTACTCTCCTTCTGTAGTCCATATTTATGTTCTTAAATGTAATTATTATATCTTTGTGGTGTTCTGGCTATAGTCCATAAGTCACTCATAAGAGTAAGATAGGTAGATAGTGGAACTTTCTTTACCTCTAAATCAATATTCAAATAATACTATAGCTTACTGTGGATATCCTAATAACAATGTGTGTTATCTTTAAATATTAAGTAAAATATAAAGCAGCAGATATGCAAATAGAAGAGTGAGTTTAGTAATGCACTTCAGTTGACATGTAATACCCAAAATTTGATCTTACCTGTGTGAAGAATATGTATGAGCACTGATAGATAATAACATATTACCTGGAGAAGCTTTGGTTTCTATGTACTCTATGCCAATAGAAAGCCATCGGTGGAATCTTTCAGAGATGCCTTTAAAAATACGTGCAAGTTAGTCATTACCCAACAGTGATGGGTTTCATTAAATTAAGTTGGTAGCAGCAATCTTTCTTTGGTTGGTTATGTGTCCACCAAAATTGCCACTACGAGTGACACTACAAAGTACACTACAGACAATTGTTGTTTCCAAGTTTTTATATCTAAAATAGAGAAAAAAATTTTGAATGAAGTTTCTTGCCAAGTTTCTGTATTTTAAAAACTGAAGGGAGGGAGGGATGGGAGAAAGGAGGAAAGATTAAAAGGAAGAGAGAAACAGTAAAATGTTTTGTTCTTTAATTTATTCTATGAAAATCAAACACCTCTTTAAGTTAGAGACTTTCCTCATCTTTAGGTAGCGCGGAGCTAAAAAAGTTAAGGTAGACAATTAGTTTTCTTAACAGAAAACAATTTCTTTTTCTTTTTCTTTTTCTTTTCTTCATTGAGCTTACTTTCTGCTCAGCTTGAGTCCTCTGAGAAGTAGATACCAATTTGAGACTAGATATGCGAATGATTTAGGAGGGGGGGATTGCACTTAAAGGATAAAGAGAGGAAGGAACAGAGGAAGGTGTGAAGAGCTTTCAGATAAAGGTGATGCCTCACACTGGACATCCCCCAGAGGAGAAAGGGGAGGGAGGATTGAGCTGTACCGAGCTAGGGCCTGCTGTGTAGTTGTGAGAAAGTCATGGGCAAGTTGTAGAGTCCTTGATTACAGGTTGCAATTAGAGACCTGACTGCAGACAGAAATGCCTCAACTCTGGTGTTGCTGCTGTGCTCAGTCAGCAGCCAGGAGCTGACCACTGGAAGGTGGCCTAGGCAGCTGGAGTAGTCAAATGTGAAGATGTGGCCGTTGGAGACTGTCAGCCAGCAAGGCTTCTTACAGCAGGTTCTCTTGAACTTTTGGAAGGGTACAACTCCATGATAGCTACTTTTTCCTAAAGAGAGAGACAGTTGGAAATAGATTAAAAGGAAGGAAAAAAAGTGATTAGGAAAAAAAGTGATTAACAGCTTTCAAACCTTGCTTCCTATACCTAGACAGAAATGCTTGTTCCTAACGTAATTTATTGTCACACACCTGTGGGAACCAAATGGGAACAGTAGTTGAGTGCCCTTAACCCACATAATTACAGAGAAGCTATTTACCCCCTCAGCCATAAAGTCAAAATAATTATTTTTACCTCTCTTATGTCCAAATTCTCTAACTTAGTAACCACATGACAGAGTTGATAGAAGATTGTACTGGGCTGTATAACTGGCAAAGTAAACTTTATGAAGAATCATAAAGGAATGTCTATTTGGTGGAATAACTGCAGATTGTTATAAAGCCTTCAATTTTATGTAAAAGGAAGAATGCATTATAAAGGGATTTATTACATGGGGCTTCTTAACCAAGGGCAATGAAAAAATCTTGATAGACCTTAGCAGAAAGCCTAGGAAAGTTAAAATATGTACTTAAATAACTTGGGGTGATTTGACTTTTAACCATGGAGAAAGAATCAAGAACTTTTTTGGCTAAGAGTTTAGCTCTGAGATTGGAGAAAAAGTGCCTAAACAGACTGAAACAAACAAAAAATTACATGCCTCTGGAGTATTTTAATTGTTAGGCATAATGGTAGATGAGAACCGAGATATCATTGCTGAGCAGATGATTCAAAAACTTGCGCTATGCATAATTTAGGACACAAGCACAGAGGATATCTCTATCTCCTTCTTGACAAATGGTATGCATTTTTTGAGAAAGGCATGTTCACACACTGAATTATTTATGTCTGAAGTCTTCATAAGTCTAATAGCCAACAAAGACATGGCCTATAATTCTTACAGTTCTACAATTACCTTGTACCGTGACAAGGCTTCAGCTTTGTCAATGCCTTCATCAGTATTCCAAATTATCAGCAAATATGTCATATTCAATTCAATAGCCAATATTTCCTAAATATTTCTCACTCTATTTTTTTAACTTTAAAGTACTTAAAGCTTCACATTTAATTTTTAATATTGAGATCTTGCTAGCTGGCCTTCATAATCTGTCTTTGAAGGAAGCATTTGTCATAGTAAATACATAATTGAGGTGATGTGCTGGTTGGGTGACTGTGCTGAAAGCTTGTCATGGTAGAAGAAAATTATAGTCACTTGAATTAATTATAATTAGCTTTTATTCTATCTTGTTTTAAGAATCTACTTGTGCTTATGAGTACAACTGGCATTTAAATATAACTTTGAAGTGTTGCATTTTTGAACAGCACTGTTGAAGTTTGTGTTGGTTTGGTAGAACTACCTTAACTAGTATTAAAGACTAGATGGTTTTTTTTTTTTTTTTTTTTTTTTTTTTAATTTTTATTTATTTATGATAGTCACACAGAGAGAGAGAGAGGCAGAGATACAGGCAGAGGGAGAAGCAGGCTCCATGCACCAGGAGCCTGACGTGGGATTCGATCCCGGGTCTCCAGGATCGCACCCTGGGCCAAAGGCAGGCGCCAAACCGCTGCGCCACCCAGGGATCCCCCAAGACTAGATGGTTTAATAGCAGAAATTTATTGTCTCATAATTCTAGAAGCAAGATGTCTTAGATGAAGGCATTGGCATAGTTGGTTTCTTCTAAGGGCTTCTCTCCTTGGCTTGTATATGGCCATCTTCCAGTTTCTTCACCTGGACTTCCCTCTGCATGTGAGGATCCTAATGTCTTCTTCTTTTTCTTTTTTAAGTAATTAAAAAAATATATATTTCATTTATTTAGTAGAGAGAGTGAGAGGGACAGAGAAGAAGCAGGGGGAGGAGCAGAGACAGAGGCAAAAGGAGAAGGAGACTCCCCCGTGAGCAAGAGAGCCCGATGTGGGGCTGGATGTGAGGCTCAATCCCAGGACCCCGGGATCATGACCTGAGCTGAAGGTAGACACTTAACTGACTGAGCCACCCAGGTGTCCCTCTTCTTTTTTAATCTTTTGGTCCCAATTTCTTCTTATAAGGATATCAGTCATATTTGATTAGGGCCCACCCATATGACCTCATTTTGCCTTAATTATTTTTTTAAGGGCCCTATATATACAAACACATTCACATCCTGAAGTACTGGGTGTTAGGACATCAACATACAAATTTTAGGGGCAGGGGCACATTCTGCTCAAATACATCTTCCTAAATTATCTCTGTTAATAGTTTGAGAGTATACCTTCCAAAGTCTATTCAAATTTAAATGTATTTTTAAAAATACAACAAAAGAAGACACTGCCCTACATAGTTTCTCGCAAATTGTTTAAAACAAACAAACAAAAAACCATGTTGCATCTTTTTTGACCATATTCATAGGTCCATGCCATTCTTCTTAATAGGGCATTATATTATATTTAATGAGTTTCTGTTAGTTATTTTAATCAAATTCCTATTTATGATGTACATATTGGTTAAATCATTTTGTTGAGTTTAACTAAAATTTATATGGGCTTGGTTAAGCTAAAAAGGAATTAATTGGATAATTTCAAGAATATCACATGTAGGGCAGCCCCAGTGGTGCAGCGGTTTAGCGCCGCCTTCCGCCCGGGGTGTGATCCTGGGGACCAAGGATCAAGTCCCATGTCGGGCTGCCTGCATGGAGCCTGCTTCTCCCTCTGCCTGTATCTCTGCCCCCCCCCCCCAAATAAATAAATAAATAAATAAATAAATAAATAAATAAATCTTAAAAAAAAAAAAAAGAATATCACATGTAATCCCAAGAAGAGCTGAGTCATCACCGGGGAGGATGAGCGAGGGGAATAGCCAGTTGTGGTCAGTGTGGCAAAGCAGCCAGATGATTTACTGACCCCAATCATGAGTCAGCAGTTCTGCCAGTAAAGAAGCCGGCGAACCACCCACTAGGCGGTCTATTCACAATGTTTAAATTGATTGCATTTCTTTTACTAACCCAAGCAGTACTAGACTCAGATGTAATAAACCCCTGAATAGTACTGGCTATGTAATTTGCAAGGCCCAGTGCAAAATGAAAATGTGAGGGCTCTTGTTTAGATGCTATAAGAATTTCAAGATGGTGACAGCAGAGGATTAAACCGAGAACACAGTCCTTTTAAACATACAGCTCTCTGTTTTAAGATTTTACTTATTTTTTAAAATGTATTTATTTTAGGGAGCAAGCGTGAGAGTGAGTGCACAAACAGGAGGGGGTGCAGAGGAGGAGCAGACTCTGCTTCAAGTGGGACTTGATCCTAGGACCCTAGGATCATGACCTGAACCTAAGGTAGAGACTTAACTGACTGAGCCACCCAAGCACCCAATATTTTACTTATTTATTTGGGAGAGAAAGAGCACAAGCAAAGGGACCTGAGCTGAAGACAGATGCTTAACAGACTGAGCCACCCAAGTGCCCCTAAACATACAGACCTCTGTGCCTATCTAGGTCACATGCTCAAAACCAGCCCTGATCCTGAGATAATCTGACAAAATTGGATAAATTATTTTTTATAAATCTCACCAAAAATTGAAAGTTAAAAAATGTAAGTCTGGGGGATCCCTGGATGGCTCAGTGGTTTAGTGACTGCCATTGGCCCAGGGCATGGTCCTGGAGTCCTGGGATTGAATCCCGTATCGGGATCCTTGCAGGGAGCCTGCTTCTCCCTCTGCCTTTGTCTCTCCCTCTCTCTATCTCTGTGTCTCTCATGAATAAATAAATAAAATCTTTAAAAAAAGTAAGTCTGAAATTTATGAATGTATATGCATCTTTATCTATTCTTTCCCCTTAGAAAATTTTTCCTAGTTAAGTTTGAAATGCAATTATGTATAGGACACTTTTACTACCCAATAAGGGTATATAAGAGAAAGCACACACAGTAAAAGTAAAAAATATTTTTTGTTTCATTTTTAATTCAAAGTTTTATTTTGTCATCGCAGGCCAAGGTATATTTATTTCTAGGAGTATTTATCTCCCCAGTTGAACTCATATGTCACCATAAATCAATTTTGTCATTTGATAGCAAGGAAAGGAGCAATTTTATGGTTGGCTTAGCAGATGAAAGATTTAATAGTAAATTATTCAAGGCATGTGAACGTTCTGTTAGTAGATAAACACACCTGAGACTAGTTCAGTCATCTAGTTATGTTAGACACTATGTCCTTAAAATTTAACCTATTTGTTTTTGTTGACAATCAAGCTCTTTATTTTACCTGAAATTCTTACATATCTATAAAATAATAGCAAATGTTTATGTTAATCGACAGTGTGCTTCGTTTATTAAATACCGTCAGGGTGCTCTAACTCAGCAGAGGTTGCTCTAACTCAGCAAACATCTGGCTCCTACCATGCAGCAGAGCAGTGACACAGAGGTAGGGGGAGCTGCTAAGCATCAGGGCGACAATCTGGAAACTGTCTAAAAGGAAATGACTTCTAGCTGGTGAACAATTTTCGTAAGCATCCAAATTTGGAGGGACATGTGTGGCATTTTCTGAAGGCATGAAAATATTTTTAAGTATACAGGTTTTTTTTTAATTGCCAAATTATTTTTTTTCTATTTTCGTTACAAAATCTTTGTCTCTGTTTTCATTCTCATGAATTACCTCTAAAATTCTTACTAAAAAGTGACAAAGTAGGAGAAAGCAATGGGTGAAATACTGTTAGCTTAACATGTAATTATTTTAATCAAGTTTGAGGAAATTATATGTAGTATAACTAAGTCTTATGAGCAATTTGAGGTATGACAGTCTCATGTCATGTTCCAAATCAGCTCCCAAAAGGCAAATTAACAAAACTTTTGAAAAGCTATATTTTTTCTTTAGGTTACACAATGTCTTTTTCTTTTAAATCGGTGTTTAGATATAGCTGTTCTCTATGGAGATTACACATATACAAAGAAAACCTAAAATGAGTAGCAGTAGTCTTACTAAGAAAGAATTATTTGTAAAAATTAATAAGAAAATCCAGAGAAGAATTCTTTAAACTTCACAAAGTGAACAGTGATGCAAATATTTTAAGAAGAGACCCAGAAGATTATTCAACTCAGGTACACTAACATCTGGACCTCAAACATCATCTATTTTTTTTTAAGAACATGATATGTCCCATGTAGTCACTGTTTGTGGGCATATAGCCAGTCTGTTGGCTCTTCTCCAACCTTCCCTCCCAATATACATCCACCAGAATAGTGTAAGGTACTCAGTACATGCGAGTACTTGCAAATCCCTCTACATACATTAAGAACACAAATCAAGGCTGCCTGGTGCAGTTCCTGGCATATGAAGATGCTAACAACCTCTTTCTTTAAAGAAAACCCTTTATAGCTGATAATGCAGAGGCTTAGCAAGGGTCAGTGACTCTCCAAAGGTATGTAGGCCACATCTAGAGGATAAGTCTATGGCTTCTCAGGTCACTGCCCTCTGTATTTCATCAAACTAAGCCCTAGTATAGAAGCCTGACATTCATATAATAATAAAAAAATACTATATGTGAGTTGAGAAGCTATGGGTTCGACACCATTGGGGCACTAGTAGTCTATTATGGAAGTTAATTCTGTGCTTAGAACATTATTATCAGCACCAATCAATACCTAAAACTGATTCCTGAATTTGCTAACATGGGCAACTACTTTTTGAATCCTTTATTGCCTGCTAAATATTCCTTAGTTCTTTTTTTTTAGAAATCAAAACTCTGTGCACTACAGAATGGAGTTGCTATTTCAAAATTAGTTGATCTAATTAACATAGTTGGTAGTCCTGGGAAATGTCTTCCCTTTCAACATTAGGTCTGATTTATCTGATGTTGAAATCTAAATTTAATGAAAGCAAGATAATCTCTAAAACTCCATTTTATCATTCCAGACACTGTAGTTACTCTGCCACTAGCTTAGCTTAGCAACTGTCAACACTTAGCAGGAACTTTTTTTAAAGATTTATTTATTTATTCATTCATTCATTCATTCATTCATTCATGAGAGACACAGAGAGAGGCAGAGACACAGGTAGAGGGAAAAGCAGGCTCCATACAGGGAGCCCGATGTGGGACTTGATCCCAGGACCCTGGGATCATGACCCGAGTCAAAGGCAGATGCTCAACCACTGAGCCACCCAGGCGTCCCAGCAAGAACTTATTATGTGAATGGCCTTTGATATCCATTTACCCATCCTAAAATTTATTATATTGTGAGTATGGGCAAAGTAACCCTAATGGTCACCCACGTCATCCTTTCATATAGGTTTAAACTGAAGTTTGAAGGGGTACAGATTTGTGGTTAAGAGTTCAGGCTCTGGAGATGGGCTACCTGACATAAAATCTCAACTTGACAACTGAAGGGAACATGGAAAAGCAAAGTAACCTTAATTTTTCGAATCCATAAAATAAGTCTGCCACAAAGCTCAACTGACATAGTGCTTAGAACAGCACATGGCCTGTTGTAGGCTTCCCAGGTGGGTTAGCTATTGCCCAGATCACAGAGGAGAGCTGCATTTTGAACCTTTGTATTAAAGCACTAGGTTATACTGCTTCTCTGTGGCTATTCCACACGGTCCCACACCCAGCTTTCGCCTCAAGTGTGCCACGTGTAAGGAGTGGGTTTCTGAGTACAGAATGGATCACAGTTTCATTAGAAGGATCTAGGGCCTTATGACCACATAGGACTATTTTCCCTTTTCAATCTCTCTCTCTCTCTCTTTTAAGATTTTATTTATTTATTCATGAGAGACAGAGAGAGAGGCAGAGACACAGGCAGAGGGAGCAGCAGGCTCCATGCAGGGAGCCCGATGTGGGACTCGATCCTGGGACCCCAGGATCACGCCCTGAGCCAAAGGCAGACGCTCAACCACTGAGCCACTCAGGCATGCCCCATTCTCTTTTTATTTTTATGTCTTTTAATTACTATCTTTTCTATTTGTAAATATATGTATGACATAAAAATATGGAAAATTCCCCTAAGCTCTGGACAAGGAGAACAAGACATAAATTACACAGCACTTACCAAAATTAACAAGATAAATTTTAGCCGCTTCATCTGTAGCTGCATTCAAACTGCTTCGCAATTTGACTGTGAACAATTAGGAAATCAAACTTCTAAAACCGGTATTACTTATAAAATAGTTTTAAAAGGTATACCACATATCTGCTTGCAGTCTACTTACAAATATACAAGTATCTTTATTAACATCTGTGCTCATTCTCTCTTTAACATTTCTGTTGTATACTTAAGTAAAAGAACAATATTTCTGATATAGCCACATTGAAGTGCTTTTCGAAAACACTGCATTTAAAAAGTTAATTATGCTCTATTTGGCATTTATCATGATACGTGTGAACTTTATAATTAATTACGTGGGATTATCTATTTATAAAGCAGATTTCCTTACTAACTGGAAGAATAATCATGTATTCTAATTTCAAATTATTGTACGGTAAAAAAATATTTGGATAAAGCAAATACTTATATGAAAGGATTGCTTATTCTATGGTCTATATATACTATTAAGAGCAAGTTAATGCATTCATTTGTTTCAAAGAGAATACAAAGATATTAGACCAACGTAGTACAGTTTTACCTGTTTATACTGAGTGTGCACTACGAAAAGAATAATTATTCATTAAATCCTGTTTTAAAAACCAGTCTCACTAAGGGAAATAAAGCAGTTTCAAATGTGTGAAACCACAGGAATTGATAGTATGACATTCTTTTTGCTTGTTAAAATATCCTATCTAAATAGGAAAGGCTTTTAAAAAGCAAGATTAGCAATCCCACACATGTAGTGTTAAAAGACTTAGTACCTAAATCTCAGGTCCAGAAAAAATGCTGTTGACATCACAAAAGGCTTTTTTAGTTGTACTAATGAATTTTTCATGCTCTAAATGTAGGAGGAATTAGTAGGAAGTACAGTTATTCATATAGACTCTCTCAAAAATTCTAGCAAAGCCTTTTGAATATCGTTACATGCTTTTTACAAACCAAGGACAATGTATTCCTAATGTGAAATTTTTACTAATATATGTTCAAATAATTAGGAAGCTTTCTTAATTCTTTATTCAGTCAGTAACAAAAAGTTCAATCACTGAAATCACTAAAAAAAAATCACTAAGCCTATACGATTTTAATTGAAACACTATTTTTTTATAAAGATTTTATTTAAAAAAAAAGATTAAAAAAATAAATAAATAAATAAAAAATAAAAAATAAAAATTAAAAAAAAGATTTTATTTATTTATTCATGATAGTCACACAGAGAGAGAGAGAGGCAGAGACACAGGCAGAGGGAGAAGCAGGCTCCATGCGGGGAGCCTGACGTGGGATTAGATCCTGGGTCTGCAGGATTGCGCCCTGGGCCAAAGGCAGGCGCCAAACTGCTGCACCACCCAGGAATCCCTGAAACACTAATTTAATTAACCTGTCTTTCAGAAAAGTTTTCATCATAAAATTTAAAAGTTGTGTGGTTTATTTTCATGTTGTATTCATTAATACTTCAGAAATAAACATGGAAATGTTTTATCCTTTACTTTAAAGTATGACCCTCTCTGAATCTCTTATTTTTAGCAATGTATTCTAACATAGAGACCACTGAGCCACTGGCATACATTTTGTTTAACATAAAAGGAGAATTCAACCCCCAAACGGTGTCACCTTTTCTACTAAAGATCTTTTCAAGGATGATGGGGGAACAGGGCTAGCTGAGGACAAAGCCAGCTGATATCCCAACAAAGGACACCCTCCACCCCCACCTCCACCCCGGCCCAGGGTGAGATATGTGTGACATTCCTCAGGAGGCTTCCAATTGTCTTAAGGTTGGTGCCTTGCTAGAGGGAAAAAGCAATCTTTAACTTGACAATGGCAAGGCCTCCAGGATCTTGCAGGTCCTCCTTAGCATATGAAAATCCTTTGAAATCTCCCTACCTCCCCCAACTCCCAGGTATATAATCAGCCACTCCACGAGCCCAGGACAGCAGCTCTTTCTGCCCATGGGTCCTGTCCTGGTGCTTTAACAAAACCACCATTTGGCACCAAAGATGTCTCTAGAATTCTTTGTTGGTCATTGGCTCTGGACCTCACCTATATTCCAAAACTTCATCACAGGATACTTTATGAATGTTGCTGAGTAGCTAGGCAAAGGAAGGTAAAATACACTTTCAAGGCCATGGAAATAGAATGAGCAGTTATGTTAATTTAGTTCCAATTTCCTAAAACTCCATTTCTAAGACTGTGACAATTCACATGCTCTAAAAGGAGGTGGTAGGGAAATATCCTGGAGTATTATTGGAATCACCATGCTGATTTTACGGACTTTGCTCTTCAGGGTTCCAGTTAATTTCTACTGCTCTCTGGTTCCCTGTGGTCTTCATAAATCCTGGGCATTCACTTCTCATTCTCCAGGTACTCTTCTTTCGCCCAAATTTTTTTTTCCCTTCTTGCCTGCATCTTGGTTTTACTCTTAAAAATTGGTTAATAGATATATCAATAACTGTTTAGGTCTAAGCCCATTTCTCTTGCTCAGTCAGGATTTAGACATTTTATCAGTAGCAATTCACACAAAAAAGACCATTGTTGCATTAACGTGACACCAGAAGGTGAAGTGTGAAGCATAACGTCCAGCTACAGGGCAGCCCTGGTGGCTCAGCGGCTTAGCCTGCTTTCAGCCCAGGGCGTAATCCTGGGGACCTGGAATCGAGTCCCATGTCAAGACTCATCTAAATTTTTTTTTTAATTTTTATTTATTTATGATAGTCACAGAGAGAGAGAGAGAGAGGCAGAGACACAGGCAGAGGGAGAAGTAGGCTCCATGCACCGGGAGCCTGATGTGGGATTCGATCCCGGGTCTCCAGGATCGCGCCCTGGGCCAAAGGCAAGCACCAAACCACTGCGCCACCCAGGGATCCCTCACCTAAAAATTATATCCTGGTCCTTTGACTATAATTTCCTGAAGATGGTGACTAATATCTCAGAGAAGGGTCCATGTCGGGTTCCCTGCATAGATCCTGTCTCTCTCTCTCTCTCTGTCTGTCTCTGTCTCTCTCTCTCTCTGTCTCTCATGAAAAAATAAATAAAATCTTCAAAAAAAAAAAAATAAATAAAGTCCAGCTACCAGGGAACATGCCCTGGATAATGTCCTTCAAACTATCTATAAGAGCAACCCTGTTTTTGCTGTTGTCTCATAGAATTGCCTGCCTACAACAACAAAAAAACTGGACCATGTTTTACAGGCATGGTGGACAGTCTCGATAGCCCTACAAAGGTGAGGGTGATAAAAAAAGGGGTGACAGAAAGTGATATAAAGCCTTAGGTCCTATGTGTAGAGACTGATGGATTTCAGTAAGCAGGGTGCAGAGGACTTTGTTTGGGAGGGCAATTTTCTCTTGGAGAAAGATCCATCCCTTATCGGCAGGTTTGCCCCCCATTTGTTTGAGGGTGTTGAGCTCCTCATCCGAGTGAGAAGGGGGTATGGGGTATGTTCAGAAACAGAAGAGGGGCCGGGGAAGCCTTTTTAGCCATTTGTTTGGCCACAGTGTCAGCTTTGTTGTTCCCTCGAGAAACGAGGTCCAGGGATTTTTGATGGCCTCGGCAACGCATAATGGCCACTTTGGTAGGGAGGTTGAGGGGCTTCAACAATTTGGAGATAAGGGGGCCATTAACTATGGGCGTGCCTTTGGTGGTCAGGAACCCCCGTTCTTGCCAAAGGACGGAATGTGTGTGTGTAACCAGGTAGACGTATTTAGAATCTGTATAGATGTTAACCCATAAGTTCTTGGAGAGATGGAGCGCCCTGGTGAGGGCAACTAACTCAGCCTTCTGGGAGGTAGTTACTGGAGGAAGAGGAGCCGCTTCAACAATGGTCTCCGGAGTGACCACCGCGTATCCAGCATGGCCATCTGGAGCCATGACGGAACTCCCATCTACAAACAGTACCCGGTCGGGATCGGGAAGAGGCTGGTCAGAGAGACCTGGATGAGAAGGGGTAAGATCGCCCAGGAGTTGTGGGCAAGAGTGGGTTGGTTCAGAAACAAGAGAAGGTGTGGGTAGAAGAGTAGCTGGGTTGAGTCGCAGAGAAGTAAATAAAGACACTTGAGGATTTTCAATAAACAGTAGATGATAGAGTTGGAGGCGTGAAGGGGTCAAATGGGCCAGGGATCTGTGGCCAACCAGGTCTATTGATCCGTGTGGGGAAAAAACAGTGAGGGGCTGCCCCAAGGTGAGTTTTAGAGCCTCCTTAGTGAGGGAGGCAGCTGGCGCCAGGGCTCTGAGACAGGGTTGCCAGCCTTTAGCTGTGGGGTCTAGCTGTTTGGACAGAAAGGCTACTGCCCAGTACGTTGGCCCAGCCGGTTGGGCAAGGAGGCCAGTAGCAGACCCAGATCGTTCGTCAGTAAAAAGATGAAACGATCTAGAAGGGTCTGGGAGGGTTAAAGTGAGTCCTGAGATTAGTCTGTCCCTGAGTTTGGAAAACAGATTTTGGACTGCAGTGGGGTCGGTCGGGGGGCCGTGGGGGGTTTCCTTGGCTGCTTGATATAGGGGTCGAACCAGAAGAACGAAGTTAGGTATCCAATGTCGGAAAAAAAACACCAATCCCAGGAAGGAAAGGATTTTGGCGGTGCTTTGAGGGGCTTGGAGGTCCTAGAGCAGCTGGATGCGGTCCTCTGTCAAGGACTTGGAGGTGGGAGTTAACCAAGGAGGTGACAGTTGGGGTGCAGAGTTGAGCCTTATCTGGCATGACCCTGTATCCCTTGGACTCCAAAAAATTCAGTAGAGTGGTGGTATCATCCTCTGAAGAAGAGAGGGAAGGGCTGCAGAGAAGGAGGTTGTCTACGTACTGAAGGAGGGTACTAGTTTTCAGAGAACATTGTTGGAAGTCCTCGGCCAGGGCCTGCCCAAAGAGGTGGGGGCTATCTCGAAAGCCCTGAGGGCGGACTGTCCACGTAAGCTGCCCTGAGATGTGTGTGTCTGGGTCCTCCCAGGTAAAGGCGAAGAGAAAGTAGGAATCAGGGTGTAAAGGGACAGTGAAGAAGGTGTCCTTGAGGTCTAGGACAGAAAAATGAGTGGTGTTGGGTGGGACATTGGAAAGAAGAGGACACGGGTTGGGCACTACTGGGTGAAGGGATATAACGGCCTCATTGATGAGTCTTAGGTCCTGAAGGAGCTGATAGGCCCCAGTGGGCTTCCTTACAGGGAGGATAGGGGTATCACAAGGTGAGCTGATAGGTATGAGGAGCCCCTGCTGTTTGAAGCAGTCTATGATGGGCTTTAGTCCCTGTCGGGGTGTCAGGGAAATGGGGAACTGAGGACGGGCTGGATAGGTGTATTGGTCTTTGAGTCTGATTTTTATAGGTTGATGGTGTGAGGCCACAGCCGGCTTGGAGGTATCCCAGACCTGGGGATGGACAAACAGAAGGCGGGAAGAGGGTGCAGGACGCCAGAAGGGGAAGGACAAGGTGGCTAGAGTGGTGGGAGAGGGGGAGAGCCATATGATGGCCCTTAGTTTATGGGGAATGCCCCTTCCCAGAAGGGGCACCGGGCAAGAGGGAGTGATAAGGAAAGAGTGAGCAAAAGGGAACCCGGCCAAGCTACAAGTGAGGGGCGGGGTTGACCTAGGCCCGGAGGAGGTGCCATCAGTTCCCATTACCATGGGGGGGGGGGGGGGGCTGACTAGGTCCCGAGTAGGAGGCCAGGACAGAATGCCCCCCCCCCCAGCCCAGCAAGAAGGATATGGGCTTACCCGCTGCCTGGAGCGGACCCCTGGGCTCGGGCGAGTGGGGTGTCCGCGTCTGGGCCGTCAGTCTCCTGCACACCCAGTAGCTGCAAAGCCCGACTCCGCGTTCCGGGTCTGCTCCGCGGGGAGGCGCCGAGGATGCCCGGGTGGGGGGGGGGGACAGTCGGACTTCCAGGGGCCCATCATCCTACACGGGGCGCGGCCGGGGATTAGGACAGTGAGGCCCAGGGTCCCTCGGTGCCGCCCTTGAAACAGGCTCCGGGAGCCCGACTTGCTCCCGGGTCGGGTCCTGAGACGCCGCGCGTGCGGCTTGGGCCCCGTCGGGCCTCCTCTGGGGCCTCGCGGCCTCCTCCCGGTTACAACTTTAAAGGCCATTTTCACCAGGTCTGAGATGCGAGTGTGAGGACCCTCCTCCGCCTTTTTAAGTTTTTCCTGGATGTGGCGCCGACTGGGAAATAAAATGGGCCGCGGGAGTCGCCCCCGGGGAAGCCGCGTCCAAGCGGTCCAGCGAGCCAAGGCTTCCGTGATCTACGGAGAGCAGGCGGGGTTCTCCTCGGTTCGCAACCAGGTCTCGGTTTGTCCTAGTTGACCGCCTGCTCGGAGGCCGCCCTCGTGCCGCCGGAGGCCTCGCACCCAGCGGCGGCGGCGGCCCTCCCGGACGGCCTGCTAACCCCACCTGGGGTCCGCCGCCGGGTTGGCCACCGGGATCGCCGCCGGGATCCACCACCGGGATCGCCGCCGGGATCCACCACCGGGATCCACCACCGGGATCCTCCGCCGGGATCGGCCACCGGGATCCACCACCGGGATCCTCCGCCGGGATCGCCGCCAGGGTCCACCACCGGGATCCTCCGCCGGGATCGCGGCCGGGGTCCACCGCCGGGATCCTCCGCTGGGATCCTCCGCTGGGATCCTCCGCTGGGATCCCCGCCGGGGCGCCCACGGGCATCGGGCGGCCGGGAGACGGGCCTGGTCTGCGCCTTCCCGCGCGGCTCCCTGAAGGCGCTCGCTCCTCGGACGGGGAGTCGGGGCTGAGCTCAGGCAGGTCGTGCACGTGAGGTCACGGCCCGAGCTGAATATTGAAATTCTTGGACGTAGTTGTCTGGGTCGGCAGAGGACGAGCCCCGCCGTTTCCGAGCCGAGAGAGACGTTGTACGGAGTCGGGGACGTGACCGCCCGCTCCTGCCCGCTGCCCCCGCGAGGGCACGCACGGCCCGCGATGGCCCGGGAGACCCGGTCGGGCGGCGACCGCAGGGGAGGAGGAGGAGGAGGAGGAGGAGGAGGAGGAGGAGGAGGAGGGGGAGGAGGGGGAGGAGGAGGGGGAGGAGGAGGGGGAGGAGGAGGAGGAGGCGGCACAGTGCGGGTGAGGCGGGCGGAGGGGCCGCTGGCATGCGGCAGGTCTGCGGGGCTGGGGAGCGGGGCCGGGAGGGAGAGCGAGGGCCGCGCGGCCGGTGCGGGTGCGGGAGGAGGGTCGGGGCAGGGCCTGGGCCGGGAGCACGGGGAGCGCACGGGCGGCGGGAGCCCGCGGGGACGGGGCGCGAGCCCCGGGCCTCGGCGTCCTCCGCCGGGTTATCACGGGCCGTGGGGACGGGGATCCGGAGCGCGGGCCACGGCACACGGCACACGGCGGGAACGCCCCCGACCTCGGGGGGCTCGGCCTGCACTGCGCGGCTCCCGGATCCCGCCGGTGGCCAGAGGCCGAGGCCGGCGTCCCCGGAGCAGCTCAGGGCCTCGGGCAGGAGCAGGCGGCGGGGGGTGGGGGCGCCCCTGATCGCAGGGACCGGCGCGGGGCCACCCGGTGGCTGGGCACGCCGGGCGGGGGCGGGGGCAGGGAACCGCGGAGCCGCCGCCTCGGGGCGCGGGGTCAGCCGAGGTCCTGCCGCGGTCTCCCACTGTCGCCCCTTTAGGTCCCTTTAATGGCCGCGGAGCGGAGGAAACTGAAGACCGCAGAGGCAGCGGGCAGGTCCGAGGGTGCTTCGGGGGAGCGCCCGGGCGAGCCCCGGACCGCGGAGCCCAAGCGAGGGCCAGTGAGGGCCAGTGAGGGGCAGGAGGAGCGCGGGGGCGGCGGGGGCGGCGCTGGCCTGCGGTGGGCCGCGTGGAGGTCCGGGCTGGGCCCGCCGTCCGCCCCCACTCCAGCCCTCACTCCAGCCGGGCGGCCTGCAAGCCTCCTAGTCGGCTGTCCTGGGCAGACCCGCCCTACAGCGCCGGGGCACCCCTGTGCCCCCCGCCCCAGCTCTCTGCACCGCCGCCCAAGGGGCTTCTGTCCCTTCACCCACCCCGTGTCCGCCGGGCCCATCGGCCTCCGGGAGAGCCGAGCTCTCCGGCAGGACCCGCAGGCCGAGGACCGGGGCCAAGCGTGGCCCCGGATGTTTTGTCCCCCCGCCCCGGAATCTGCATGTGGCAGTCCTTTTTAATTGGGGTTTTCCATCGAAAACCTTGCACTTCCTGCCCGGGGCCCTGGGCCCACGCCTGCCTGGCAACAGCGGGCTGGAAACAGCTGCTCCTCCAAGTCCCCGCCTGCCTGCCTCCCCCCGTGTGCCCCTGCCTGCCTCGGGGACACCGTGTTGGACTCTCCACAGTCTGCATCTCCTGCCCAGACAGGACGCTATCTTTCTACCAAGTGCAGATAACTAGCCAGAGCTCATAAAATTCCTAACTGATTTTAGGCCTGTCAACAGAGCGGCTGTTTCTCAAAGATGGGGGGGGGGCCAAGATGCGCAGTGTATGGTAGACCTCACCCACATTTTCTTCTTTCCGTCTCCACTGATTCCTTCTATCGATTTCCTTTGTGCTCACTGGGTTGTGCACCTGAACAAGTAGTGGAGATTGCACTTGTTCCGCATCTGCATGTCTCAGAGTTGGAATTAACAATCATGTAGGTAGAATAATAGTGATGGCAATAAAAAGGGTGTAAAAAAAAACCTTCCTTACTCTGGAGAATTTTTTGTAATAAATCTCTTCTTTAGCTAGAAAGAACATTTCCCTCCCCAAGTTGTTTCTGATAAATGTCATACATGAACCCACTTTTTATAGAATTCATTTCTAAAAATCTGTCTTAGGTCAAGAATTAACATTAGCCTTTTTTTTTTTTTTTTAATGATCTTTTGTCTCTGGAGATCATAAATTCTCCAGAACTTAGTACTAACTTCTGGAGGAAGTTAGCAGTATTTTAAAATCCCTCATAGATAATTTGATAGATCACCATGCCATAGATCTGACCATAAATTAAATAACAAAATAAAATCCTATTTAACCTTTAGGGCCTGCAATCCATTTTTTTTACTTTTAAGGAAAAAATATGGCCCAACCCAGAAATATGAGTCACTTGAGACACCTTTCTTCCCTGAAGATGCCAAATTATATACCGCACAATCTCTAGCACAAATAGCCATTCCTGACTTACTTTCCCCTTGTTTCTTACATGAACTTTTTTCCCATTCTAGGATGATCTTATATTACCTCTTTGCAGATGCTCAGGTGTGCCCAAATCTTGCATTCTCACCCCTGTCCCAATCTATCCAAGTCCTACCCAGGCCTCATGGAACCATCTCTCCTTTTCTATTACTTTCTTAAATCAATCATTTGGTATATGTCATAGGCCAGACTGAAACAGTATTCCTCTTGTTAAATAACAGTTTTTAATCCTTTCAACAATGTGCTCACAAAAGAAACTGACTGGATCCCATGCTTTTTTTTTTTTTTTTTTAATCCACTAAACTGCTTTCCATAAGAAAGACTATAAATACCCATTGACAGCCTGCTTCTGGGACCTAATAGCTTAAATCAAAGTTCCTACACCATCAAATTTTCTCTCCATAAAGAATCTTTCCCATCAGCACGCAAATATATTTCTATTCCTAGTACGCTTTTTTTTAAATCCTCTCTTGACCTTATTTCTCTCTCTAGCTACAACCCATTTCTGTGCTCCCCTTTGTAGCTGAACTGATGATCTCACCCAGTATCCTTGAATTTAAATATTCAGTCCATATAATATCTACTAGTTGTATCAAAGTTAGCATGTTCAAAATTAATGCTTATTTCTAACCCAATCCAAAACACTACTACTGTCGTCTGCTGCAACACATTTAACAGTAAACTTTACCCTTCCAATTGTTAAATCAGATTCCTTGGAATTATTTTAGACTCTTCTCTTTCTCTTGTACCTAATATCCAATCCAGTGGCAAATTCTATTGCCTGTAACTTCAAAATTCATCTGGAATCCAAACGTCTCTCATCTTCCACACTACAAATATGATTACTCAGTCTTCTCCTGCTTGGATTATTGAAACAGCCTTCTCTGTATTTTTAAATATTTATTTATTTAAGTTATCTCTACACCAGATATGGGGTTTGAACTCACAACCCTGAGATCAATAGTCACATGCTCTTCCAACTGAGCCAGCTAGGTTCCCCTGTGGTACTCTACTATCTGCTCTGACAACTCCCACCCTTGCCTAGCTTTGTTAGCTACACAGCAGTGGCCAGAATGCTGCTATCCCATCATGTTACTGCTCTGCCTCAGAGTCATCTAATGAATGACTTCACATCTCAAGTAATGTAAAAGCCATAGAGTGCCTGGGTGGCTCAGTCAGTTGAGCATCTGACTCCTGGTTTCAGCTCAAGTGGTGCTCTCCTGGGTCTTGGGATCTGCCTGCATGGGCTCCATCCTCAGTGGGGAATCAGCTTGAAGACCCTTTCCCTCTGCCCCATCCCCCACTCAATTTATGGGTTTGCTCTCTCTCTCTCTCATCCTGAAGTAAATAAGTAAATCTTTTTTTAAAAATAAGGAAAAAGCCAAAGATTTGCCAGGGCCTACAAGTCCTACACGATCTTAAACCAACTCTCTTTATCAATTTATACTTTCTCCCTTACTCATATCTTTCCAGCCACATTCACCAACTTGCTTTTCAAACATACCAACCATTCTTATGCTTCAGGTTTTTTGTACATTCTTTCTTCCTCTGTCCACATAGCTTTAGATATTTGCTCTTTAGTTGCTCAGGGTTACCTTTTCACTGAGACTTACATAAATAGTCTCTTTAAAAAGGCAATCTCTATCCATGTTAGCATTCCTTATTATCCTCCATTATTTAACTTTTCCTCACCTCACTTATTCATATCTGATATAGTATATATTTTACTTATTTAATTTGTCTTACCAACTAGACTATATACTCCCATCAGAGCAGAAGTTTTCTTTTTTTGTGCTGTTGGCTGATTTATACCTAACATCCAGAACAGTGACTGGCACATAATAGTTATTTAGTAAATATATTATGCCTGTAAGAATAGTTGAGTGAATGAATGAGTAACCAAAAGATTAACATTATCTATTGGAAAACTACATTATAGTTGAAATACAATGTTAATACATTTCTCCTGATCATTTTGGAGGGAAATTCCCGTGTTATCTTTGGATAATACAAACCATGTTTTTGGACTTAGGTACCACATATACACTGTTAACTTTTATGATGTTTTCTTAACCCCTTCCTGTTGCTTTGAGCTTTATATTTACCTCTCTAGTAGAAAAGCATAATAATATTCCCCAGGTACTACAGAGTATACCCAAATTTCATTACATCCCCTCAAACCTACTCATTGTGTTATGCTAAATACCTCGGTAAATGACAATACCTCTAGCCCAAGCCAGATATGTGGCAGTTTTCTTAAAATCCTCCTTCATCTTGTATAGGCACATCTCAGCACTCCAATAAGAGATGCAGGGATATTTGTACCTTTTCCTTATCTTTCCAAGAAACCATGGTAAGATAAATTCTGAGAAAGAAATTTGTGTTTTGCATTGTGTTCTGTTTTCCTCTGCTCATTGATACCAAGCAGGTAAGTAGACCCTTATTTTCTTGCCACAGGAATTTTCCAACATTCAAAGTAGAAGGTGAGGACATCTCTGGGACAAAAGAAGTGAAAGAATATGGGGAAAAGAAAGAGAGAAAACTAAGACATTAAAAACATGTTATTAGTTGTATTTGGTACATGGTGCTCCCAGGGAGGCTTTGTCCTAGGCATAGTAGCATTTAGATCCCCCCAAAAGCCACACTCTTCAGTTAGGACCTAGGAGCTAAAAAGTCCCCACACTGAAAGGAAGGCTGTATGCAGACTATGACAATGTCACTCCATGACTCCAAGAGGACAAATGATCAGTGACCTCCCTTCTTGCTGCACATCTTAAATGTTACCAAACACATGGAACTCTGAATTCTGGTAATGACTGAGACTGAATGTCCCACCAGCAGAACAGAGGCCCTATCAGCTTTAATTCATACAAAGAAAATAAGTACCTATGGTATTTCAACATTTGTAGACTGAAATTTATGTTATTTGATCAATTTGTATGTTCACTCACACTTGCTCACTCTATCACTCTATTGCTCTCTCTCTCTCTCTCTCACTCTCTCTCTCTCTGTCTCCTCTTAAGGGATTTTCTGAACAACCAAAGAATTAAAAAAAATAAAATGTAAAGATCCAAGGACTGCAACTTTTACCCTTGGGAAAATATAGTCTCACTTCTCCTTTTACCAAATAACATTCAAAAAGTAGAGTTGTTCACTGATGCAAAACAGAATCTGCACAAAAAAGTATCAACTTATTTAGGGTCACAATATGCTCAAGAACCTACAATGTCAGAAAAGCATGAAGTAGAAAGACAAGGAGCTGGCGTTGCATAGGTGATTGGTAAGGGGAGGAAATGATGAGTCTGAGCAAATGAGCCTCGATTTAAGTATATTAATGCATGCATTTTGACTAAGAGTCATTTTAATATAGCCTAAATCAAAATTATAGCTACTTTTATTACTCAAAATTATGAGAAGCAAATACCCTCTACCCTTACCCCTTCCCGACTCTCAGCACTGTGGATAAAGTGGAAAGGAGACATTGATGGTGGAGAACAGACCAGATGGGGGTTAGAGAGTAGCTGCCACACCAACTATATTTAACCAAGTCTCCTATGGTTATTACACTCGTTTATCCCTAAAGGACCATCAGTCTTTCTCAGCAAGGTACACATTGTTTGAGAAGTCCTTTTTATTTTAAATTATCTACTTTTCAAACTTTCTAACTTCTTTCTCAAAATGTATTAGTAGTCATTTAGATTCTTAAAATTTTAAACTATGAAAGGCAGACATACCTTCCTTTTTTAGGCTTCCCGATTATGCTGACTTTGCATGACAAATATAGGACACTAGATGGGATGGTAAAAGGAGTTATTTGTGTGTTTTGACAAGTGCTGGTCAGTTATTTGCAGACTATCCCTAATTTTAGCTTGACATTTCTCCTGATTAGATTTGGGCTATACATTTTTTGGCAACAGTGGACAGAAATGATATGCCTTTCTTAATGCCCTTTTGTGCTGAGATCCAGACTAGAGAACATTTCCAACAAATGTCCTCTCGTTTTAGTAGCTAAAAGACCTTTCTTGGTTTTCTTGCTCAACCAGGGTGTGCTTCACTTTCTTCCTCTGTGAAATCTAGATACCAATTGTGCCTTCCTCATAGAGCTGTTGTGACGATTAGAGAAGGCTATACTTATAAAATATGTAAGGCAGTACCTTGCACATAGTAAACCCCATAAATAGAAGCCATAATTAATATTCACCAATAAAAGAGTTAACATGTATTATGCATTTACTGTGCTTTCGTTATGTAACCTATTTAAACCACTGAATGAATCCATCAAATAGAAATTCACCATGAGAGTACTATAGTAATGACGCAGGCAAGATCTACCAAAAGACACACACATTAGTGAGCGCAAGTTTGGGAAGAAACGGTATTTGCCTAGGTTCAATGTAACTCTGCCAAGATATTTATTAATTACAGAGGGGAAAAATGACTTCACCACAGAGAAGCCTCGCAGATACCACTGTAATTAAAGGATCAAGTTTTTTTTTTTTTTAATTTATTATTTATGATAATCACACAGAGAGAGGGAGAGAGAGAGGCAGAGACACAGGCAGAGGGAGAAGCAGGCTCCATGCACCGGGAGCCCGACGTGGGATTCGATCCCGGGTCTCCAGGATCGCGCCCTGGGCCAAAGGCAGGCGCCAAACCGCTGCGCCACCCAGGGATCCCAAGGATCAAGTTTAACATCACATGTCAATATCATGTACTGCCTGATAAGATGCAGAGAACAACCATCTGGCTCCATTTAAAAGAAACAACCTCAGTCTAACTTTGAGATAACAAAAGATACATCCAAATTGACTCACATTCTGCAAAATATTTGGCTAAAGCTCTTCAAAAGTATCAAGGTCATAAAAGACAAGGAAAGACTGAATAATTGTTACAGACTAGAAAAAATGAAGGAAACATGAAAACCAAGTGGAGTGTGGGAACTCAGGTGGATGACAGACCATAAAATGGACAATCATAGAAAAACTGGTAAAACTGGTATGAAAACTATAGGTTAATAGTGTTGTTCCAATGTTTATTTATTAGTTTTGATTAATGCAATGATTATGTAAGATATAAACATGAAATTGAATGAAAAGCATACGAGACTTCTCTATTACCTCTTTGGTTTATCTGTTAAGTGTAAAATTGCTTCAAAATAAAAAAGGTTTGGGATCCCTGGGTGGCGCAGCGGTTTGGCGCCTGCCTTTAGCCCAGGGCGCGATCCTGGAGACCCGGGATCGAATCCCACGTCAGGCTCCCGGTGCATGGAGCCTGCTTCTCCCTCTGCCTGTGTCTCTGCCTCTCTCTCTCTGTGACTATCATAAATAAATAAATTTAAAAAAAAAAAAGGTTTTAAAAATCCAGTAGGCACTACCATATACAGATAAAGAAATGAAGTATGTTAACATCACATAGCTAGGAAATGTAAGAAAGGAAATTTTAATCCAATCATTCGAGCCATAGAATCTATATTTTAAAACTATTTAAAATTATAGCCTCTGCCTCTACTTCTATGACCTTTGCTCTCTACTCCCTTTTTCTTTTTCCTCTTAACACTTATCTCCAGCACACACAAACACACACAGAAGGACACACACACACTTTTATTAATTTCATTTCTCACCATCACTATGCCTTAGAATATGAGCTTAATGAAGTTCCTAGGAGGTAGTAAGTGATCAATTTCCTAAATGAATAAATGAATGACTGAAGAGTCCCCACCCTCATGGGGGTGCAAGGATTCCAATTTAAAAATTTTTTTTCTTGTTTCAAGTTTTTATTTAAGTTCTAGTTAGCATATAATAAGGGTTTCAGTTTTATTTATTTTTATTTTTTCTTTGAAATATTTGTTTATTTATTCATGAGAGACAGAGAGAGAGACAGAGACACAGGCAGAGGGAGAAGCAGGCTCCACGCAGAGAGCCTGATGTGGGACTCCATCCCCTGACCCCAGGATCACGCCCAGAGCTGAAGGCAGATGCTCAACTGCTGAGCCACCCAGGCGTCCCATAAGGGTTTCAGTCTTAAATGGAATGCCCAGAGAGGGTGATAGTCATTTCCAAAGGAGGTGAGAGAGCAAGCTATGCATATAATTGGAGAAAGAGAATCTAATCGAGGGAAAACAAATTTAAAAATTCTGCATCAGCAGACTGCCTTGCCCATTCCGGAGCAACAAGGAGGCCGGTGTTGTTAGGGTAAACAGAGCAAGGAGGGATGCAGTGAGAAGTACAGCAAGAATGACCATGCAGTTGGGGGACACACTGGTGGATTTTACGGACTTTCCGCTGGTTCAGATGGGGATCAAGTGAAGGGTTATAAGCAAAGGAGTAACATGATTTGATTAAAATTTGTACAAGATCACTCTGGCTGCTGTGTACAGATTCTTGTGAGCAAAAATGGAAGCAGGAAGACCAATAAGAAGTTACTCCAAAAGTCTAGCAAAATGTTAAAATGGCATAGACCAGCCTGGAAGCAAAAGTGGTAAGCAGAAGTGTCTGTGGTGTCTATTACAGTTTCCTGACTATATATAGTCAGTGCTCAGCAGTCATGCCCGCAACATTCTCCTATATCCCAGACAAAAACCCTGACTTTCAAGCAGTTCTAGAACCTCTCCTATCATTGCCTCTCTCTCTAGAATATGTCTTCCGTGAGCGATCACATCTCTTTTTGTTGTAGGACTTCAATTCAGAGAAAATTTCTTCACAGTTTTAATTTTCTTTCCACACCTTCATCTAAATCCCCTAATCCCCACAGGATAAAGACAAATCATCCCCTACTTTTCCTAGGAAAACATGCTTTTCCCTATCTTTAAAACAATCTTATTCCCATCTCTGGAAACTCTACCCAAATAGACACTCTTCTCTAGGTTACCCTGGTTCGATGTTTCAACTCTCCAAAGTCTCTCATGCTGGCTTGAAAGGTATAAAAGAAGAATAATTATATTAGAAGGCATGATTTGTTTTTTTAGTATGAAAACTTTTTTGAACAAAATCCCACATGTACTCCCTCTACGCCCTCTGCCCACATTCCCGCAAAACTATTCTATTCTTATTATTCCTGATTGTAGCTCTATTTTAATAACCCATAACCATAGACTGTAAATTAATGGATCCAAATGATCATTTCTATTCTATAGGTGAGTAAACAGGAGTATGCAATCCCACTGGGTACAAGGGATTTGGGTGCAGAGCCAATGTTCATAGAGGAGAATGCCACCAGTGTTTCCCACATTATTTGTAGAAATGAGCATCTCAGGGACACCTGGGTGGCTCAGTCAGTTGAGCATCCAACTCCTGGTTTCAGCTCAGGTCATGATCTCAGGGTTGTGAAATCAAGCCCCATCCAGGAGTTTGCTTAAAGTTTCTCTCTCCCTCTGCCCCTTTCTTGCTCATGCTCACTCACTCTCCCTATCTTTCAAAATAAATAAATAAAATTTTGAAAAAATGTTTAAAAGAAATGTGCATCTCAGTGGTGGAAGGAGCAGTAGAGAGTGAGTGAAATTTCTTCCCAAGAAGTGCTTACATTTTTAAAGGTGAGAATTGTTATTCACAAGTAAACATATAATTTTAAAAATATTATTTATTTATTTATTCATGAGAGACACACAGAGAGAGGCAGAGACATAGGCAGAGGGAAAGCAGGCTCCCTGCAGGGCTTCGGGATCAGCCCTGAGCTGAAGGCAGACCCTCAACCACTGAGCCACCCAGGTGCCCCAGTAAATATATAATTAACAAGAAACTTAAAGATCTTGTCAATTGTGAGGAAGTAGACAAACAGGAAAATGAGATGGAGTAACTAGAGGAGCAATACTGGATCTAGGAGTATGGGAAGAAAAGTATTTGATGCAGAAGAAATACCTAAGTCTAGTGATCAAAACTAAGATTGACTGGTTTAAGGAACAGAAAAACAGGCAAGCTGTATAACTGGAAAGGCAGTCCCGAGGAGGGAGAAATAGGTAGAAGCGAGATTATGTGGGCCCCTGTAGACCACGGTAACGAATTGGATTTTATTCCAAGGGCAATAGGAAGCCATAGAGATGATAAATTATAAGAGCACCAGAGTCTGATTTACATTTGTAAAGGATCATTTTGGAAGCTGTGTAGAGAATAATTTTAAAAGTATCAAGAGAATTGTTTTCTTCATCTTTCATCGTCAATCCTTTATGATGTATTAGCTGGAAAATCAGTTACAATTACTTTGGGGTGAAAAAAACTATCATAATTCGGAGCTTATAGGCAAGCAAGCTAAAGTAGGAGGCTAGAATGAGCCTGTGGTAATGTATTACAGTTGGAGACATCGATATGAATTTGTGTTTAACTTGATATAGGTACAGATATATACAAACAGAATTATTTATAGGTATATATTTACATAGATAGAATACACATATATTTCATTGCTCAGTCAGAAGAGAGAACTTAAAAGCAGCAACATTCTAGTGCAACGAACACACCTTGTGCCCAGTATTTGATTTCTTATACCATTCTTCATAAAAAGAACCGGAGATCCTTGGAAAAATGATTGATTCCAGGACTAATTCCAGACAGGGAACATAAACGACGAGTCTAGAGCATCTAGTATCAGAAAGTAAGAAAGTAATAAACAAAAAAGAAAGGAAAAGAAAAGAAAATCTAGAATGAAGGGTATGACAAAAGGAAACAGGAACCAACTGAAAAAGCTTCCAATGGCCATGAGTGGAACACTCTGAAGAACAAAACAACTAAAGTAGTATTGGCTCATGACCCAAAGTATACATATCCATGAGTCCACACTGATTGTGTAATTGAATGAAAAATTGAGTACATAAATGGGGACAAAGACACAAGTCTCCTATGCAGAAGAATCCCAAATGGTTAATGGGGATCCTCTACCTTTAGGAGGTGGAGCATGACTTCACTCCTTAGGTTTAAGCTGCTCCAAGTAACTTCTCTCCAAAGAGGACAGCATGGAAAGGGGGTTAAAGGAGTAACAGTAGAGAAACCTGACAAACAGCACCTCAGCTACGTGTTCAAAGTCAACATTCACGATGATAAACTATATTGATCATATGTACATTTGATGTGGTATGGTGAAAATATACTTCATCTCTGATGCCTTTCTCCCTCAAACCTCAGTCTAATCATGAGAAAAATATAAGGCAAATCTCACTTGAGAAACTTTGCCAACAAAATGCCATTACTTCTCAAAATTCTCAAGGCCATCAGAAACAAGGAAAATCTGAGAAAATGTCACAGCCAGGATGATACAGGAGAGCTTGGTTCTTGTCGCAGAGTCAAAGAATGAATCTTGAGGAGGCAGGAGAGTGAGTAAAGGATATCGCAGAGTCAAAGAATGAATCTTGCAGAGGCAGGAGAGTGAGTAAAGGATAGAAGTTCATTAAGTAAAAGATACAGAGAAAGCTCTCAGGAGTGAGAGGGGTCCCCACAGGGTTGCCCCTGAGGGTTTGTAGGGTTGGTCTTTTATTGGAAGCCTAATGAGGAAACCTAAATCCTTTTAACATTATCTATTGACATCACCATTGAGAAAGGACCAGTGATAACATCTTTAATGTCTTACTTCTTCTTTGGGGTCTGGTTATTCTTTGTTGGTCACAAGTAGCTGTTATAACAAGACACCCTCCGCACCCACACCTAGGGCAGGGTGGTCTGGCTTGTTCCCTTATCTCTGGTTTCCTTCCACCTCAGCATTTTGGGGACTTCTGTGAGCCTGCTCCCGTGGCCCCCTGCCTGGCCCTGCCCAGCCCTGTTTGTCCTTAACTCATCAGCTCAGTCACTGCTGGAAGATGAAATGGATGTGTGATCACCATTTTATCCTGATCTGTGCCTGGATAAGGATTCCTAAACCTTCTCAAAGGTTTATGCCCAACCACAATCCTCAAGATGAATCTGCCTCCCTTTGTTTGACTCAAGGATTCGTTCAACATCCATTTTTTGTTTTTCATTGAATTTTAATTTGTTTTAGTATTGGCTCTACACATGATAATGTTTTATGAACAAATTACAGGACAGTATTGTTAGACAATAATAGTCGGTAAAAAATGAAAACTTCAATAACATATTTTTATGTTTAACGTTATACTTTATCAGACTAGTACAAATATTTCTAGTTTTTAAAACACAGCTATTGGGATCCCTGGGTGGCGCAGTGGTTTAGCGCCTGCCTTTGGCCCAGGGCGCGATCCTGGAGACCCGGGATCGAATCCCACGTCGGGCTCCCGGTGCATGGAGCCTGCTTCTCCCTCTGCCTGTGTCTCTGCCTCTCTCTCTCTCTCTCACTGTGTGCCTATCATAAATAAAAAAATAAAAAAAAATAAAACACAGCTATTTTTACAATTGATTATATTCTTTATTTTGTGACTTGATTATTTTATAACTGGAAGTTTGTACTTGTTAATCCCCTCCTTCTATTTTACCCATCCTCCCATTCACCTTCCCCCTGGCACCCATCACTTTGTTCTCTGTACTTAAGAGTTCAGTCTCTCTCTCTCTTTCTTTCTTCTTTCTTTCTGTATCTTTCTATCTTTCTCTATCTCTTTCCTCATTTGTTTTTTAGATTCCACATATAAGCAAAGTCATATGGTATTTGTCTTTCTCTATTTCACTTAGCATCCTACCTTCTAGATTTATTGATGTCACAGATGGCAAGATCTCATTCTTTTTATGGTTGAGTCATACTCCATTGTGTGTGTGTGTGTGTGTGTGTGTGTGTGTGTGTGAATTACATCTTCTTTATCCATCTATTTATTGATGGGCACTTGGGTAGCTTCCATATCTTGGGAATTGTAAATAATGTTGCAGTAAACATAGGAGTGCATGTATCTTTTCAGCTTAGTATTTTTTTGTGGAATTTTTCAGGGGGCTTTGGAGCTTTTGTTTGCTTGTTTTGTCAGTTGTTTTATAACCACAAAAAATTAGTATGAAAAAAAAACCCAACTTGTACAGAGAATACCCTGTATGAACAACACAATAAAGATTCAGAGATTGAGGAGTTCCCTTAGCAAGGCTAATGATTTCATCCTCTGGTATTTGGAATTTAGGCTGTGGTCCTTGTTCTTAGATTGATCACAATGAGCATGGCAAAGTCCATGCTTTTCATCAGGTTTGAACAGGTGAATGACCACTTGGCCCAGGTTGAAGTAGATTAAGTGCTTGGTTTCATGTATCACTTAACTATCACTGTTTCTCCTCATGGTACACTGCCTGGTGGGGTTGCACTTCTTTTCAAACTCTATTTCTGTCTAGGCTGTGAGGTCCTGTGTGCTGTATTTTTCCAGCAAGTCCTATTGCATTTCCTCTGACATATCTGTATTGTATATCTGACCATGGCTTTTTTTTCTTTCTTTCTCTTTAAATCTCACATGATTACAGTGGAGCATAGGCTGGCTGACTTCAACCATCTCCTGGAAGATTGAGGATTTGTTTTGTTTTATTTGTATTGAGCCTTGCTTATCACACCTGGAAAAAAAATCTGCCCAATATTATGCTCAGCAGAATAATTATTGGTTCCACACTTAAGATACTGAATTCCACTTACACCTCCACTCTAATCAAATGGAAGTTCTAACTGTCCACATTCTCTAAGCCAAAGCAACAAGTGGGGGAAAAAAAGAAGTTGTGTAATACCATTTGCCTTCCTATTGGCTTTGTGTATGCCATGGGATTGGAAAGCCTGTTGAAGTTTCATCTTTCTGGTGCTTCAGTTAGGAACGACAGAGTGTATTGGCCAACTCATGGCCTCTAACATCAGAATGTACAGCTACATTTCCATCAGGCCTCTCCTTTCCCTTTCTCACTGATCTAGTTCAGGCTTCATTATTCTAATTCATTATTTCAGACTTTAATGGGCACAGGAATCACCTGGGGGTTTTGTTAAAATGCAGATTCTGATTCAATAGGTTTGGGGTTAGGTTTGAGTCTGTTTTCTACATGCTTTTGGATAGTACTGATCTAGAAGGTCCAAGGACCTTACTTTGCCCAGAAGGAT
This sequence comes from Vulpes lagopus, assembly GCF_018345385.1. Taxonomy (NCBI): domain Eukaryota; kingdom Metazoa; phylum Chordata; class Mammalia; order Carnivora; family Canidae; genus Vulpes; species Vulpes lagopus. Next base: position 22,714,753 of record NC_054834.1, on the reverse strand, counting down.
CATAGACGGGGTTAGAATCTCTGGCTCAAGGATCACTTGGGCTCTTCTTACAGTGTTGTTGTTTTATGTCACTCTCTTTAGTTCTTTCTCCCATACTTCTCATGAACTATTTTGGAACATCTTGAGCTACATTTCACTAGCTCCTCTGAAACAACCATAAATCTAAGCATATGACTTCCTCTTTCCTAGAAAGAGCAAAAATTTATAGAGGTCTATGGTGAAAATACCTTCCTCCAGATTAGACTTTTTTTTTGCTTTTTGTCCTTTACCTAGAGGCTACTTTAATATTGGAAACATGAAATTTGAGACTGTCTCCTGCAGTATTTAGGCAATTTAAAGAAAGAAGTGATATATATATATATATATATATATATATATATATATATATATATATTTTTTTTTTTTTTTTTCAGTTCACCCTTGTCCTGTGGCCGTTTTGTGTCCCAGCTTATTATTTGGGAGGATCTCATGTCATACCCTATGTCATTTGCAGACTCCTGGTTTTTATTTCTGTCCTCATTCATTGAGATTGTTGAAAAGAGAGTTGAAATTTTTCTGAATCCGCAAATGTTCGCAACACAAAAGCAGCTTGTAGGTTCTTATCTTCCTTCAGTTTTGGCCTGGTAATCCTTCACTGTATTTTTAGCTTTAATGCACCCTAATATTTTTTTAAATGTATTTTGACCAATTTCTTAGGTCTTTTCAGCAAGAAGACTTGTCCAAGTCAGCTAGCTTGCTATTTTTGAAAATAAGAAATCTGTAATTGCCTTTAAAAATATCTGTCTTCCCCTCTACACTATAAACTCAGTTAGAACAGGAATTGAGTCTCCTTTGTATATCACTCTATTTCTAGCTGGACACATAGTAGGTGCTCAAAATGGTTGCTGAATGAAGGACACCTAAGCTTGAAGACCATCTCTGGCTAGGAAGGCAGGCAGGCAGGCAGAAAGGCAGGCAAGAGAGATGATTCCAAGATGGGCTATTAGGCCACCTAAAGCAAATTAGTGAGCTGCAGGATATGACCTTGCTTCTGGTGCCAGATGGTTCATCTTTTCCTCAGGATGCATTTGAGAAAGGAATGAAAACTGTAAGATGACAAGAAAGAAACCATATTGTTCTCTTCAGAAGGGGCCTTTCCTCTGTGGAAAATGTAAAAGCTTCTGTTTTAGTCTTTTACTATCTGTGATTAAAAATAGCCACCATTTCCTGCCAAGAATGGCAAGGAAATCCATACAAGACCATGATTATCTATCTTGGGGCATCCTTTATTAGATTGATACAATTACTCTTTTTTTCTTTGAAGAGCTCAGATTTTGGATCTGTGATTGGTATGTCTTATGGATGATGAGAATAAAATGTGTAAAAAAATTAAAACTTCTCTAGTGGCAAGTATAAATGACTCAAGAATTATGCTGGAGTCTGGCTCATTGATTCATTTCTGCAGTTTAACCATTTGTAAAACAGACCTGTGATGGTTATAGCAGTGTTGTAGAGCTGTTGGTTTTCAAAAGTTTGAGATCCCTGCAGTAAAGGGAAAACATGAAGTATTATTATTATAGGCAGGTTATGGACCATCTGCCAAGAGCAGACACTGATCTTTTTATATGAGCTGTAAGTCGAATGGGGAAAGACATGGGAAGCCTCAGGCAGAATTATATAAAATCCCTTCCATCCTCCACTTACTCATCAATAATTAACCTGGCAAATCTAGAGCTTGGTTAGAATAAAATTAAACATTTCCCAAATTGCTCCTGGAATGGTGAACAATAAAATTCTTGCTCTATGATTTGAAGTCAAGGCATTTAGCCCTAAGTGCAAATAAAACATGATAAATTGGTAATGATGAAGACAATTTATTATTAGATCATCCTATAAGATCAGAATAATGAGAAATGTTTTCATTATATTTTTTCAAGATCCTCATTTATTTTCCATCTCTTTGGCTTCATGGAATATTTCTTGGGCAATAAAGGACTACATGTCATTTTCCATTTATTATACTTTTTGGTTAGTTTGTTAGAGAAGTATTATGTACTTCCAATATACTAAATATATTTTACAAGTTCTGAAAGTGGCCACAGGGTATACCACTTCATGAGTCTATCTGTGCACTCTTTAGCAGAAATGGAAGCTATACTAATACAAGTGAGGGAAGCAGTAGGTATAAGAATCAGGTTGAGTCAGGTTTGAATTCTCTCTTGTTATAAGGACCTTAAGAAATTCAAATAACTTTCTCAAATCTCTATTTTGTCATTTTTAAAATGGACAAAAAATAGTTACATGACAAAACTGTCAGAAGGATTAACAGAGATTAAAAAAAATGTCAGATTCTTAACAAAGTGCCTTGGTAATACATATAATATTTAGGAGTTAAAAATCATATCATTATAGGATTCCTTAATCTTGATGAAAGCCTTCCTTTATTCCTCCCTAATAAAAGTCCCCCACAAAATAACCTAAAGTCTATTTTATGTTATTCACATTTTTAACCTGAAGACATCTCACTAATGCACTTAATGTCTGTTGGCTGAGCACTCGCTATGTGCACTACTGATAGGACTGCAAGAGAAAAACATTGTTGCATCATTTGAAAACTCAGTTCTGAAACAGTTGACTGAAGAAAGCAAAACCACATGCAAATAAATGTCAAATGAATGTCAAATGAATACAATTCTCAAAGAATGACTGAATAGTGGCTTCAGAATAGGAAAAGATCATATGATGTTGAGTGGCCCTGAGCTTGGCCTAGGGAAATGCATGGATGGATAGAGGTGAGGGGACAATCTTGCCAGATTGAAGAGGAATAGGAACTGGAGAAGAGGTGAGCATGGCATTTTCAAGCGTCAAAGAGGCACCCAGATCTATTTGTCTGCAGTTACAAAAGAAAAATGGAACCAGGATCACTGATGTGGAAAGGATAAAGAGGGGATGTATTTTATTGGTGTTAGGTTCTCCTGCACAGAAGTACCTCTCACTACTGTGTATTAGTTAAGATCAATAATCCTGGTTGACTACACTGACAAAAAAGACTAACACAATTCCATTCATGGTCATCCAGGAACTCTCTTAATGGAATCCACCCAAAGGCACTGCCATCTTCAATTCATGTAACCTCTGCAGTGCACCATGGTCTCCATCTTTGTCACCCACAAAGGTGTACATATCAGAATTCCTTTGGTTGGTCCTGGAAGTAGCACATTTTCATCCCACGGAGCAGGGTCAGAAGGACACACAGAGCTGCAAGAGAAGTTGGCAACTGTGGTGTAGCTACTTGCCCAAAAGAGGAGAAAAGTGATGTTGGTGAAGAATTAGTATCATTCATCCTATTGGGGGGAGGTAAACAAATCCACACATGTACTATGTCCTGTTACTCTTTTTTTTTGTTAAGTGCGCCTTTCCATGTAACCAAAAATCCCCTTTGTTTTAGTTGAACAGATTTTGGTCGACATGTCCTGAATTCATGTTCCTCAGTAGGAGGAACCCTTTCAGTCTTCTAGATTAAAGTGATTTTAGGTCTCTTTTTCTTTGAATGGCTGTGCTTCTCTCAATCTGTTACACGTTTTGCAAACTGCAGTGACCAGAATTGTATACCATAGTCCAAATGCAGATATGCTACTATTTTTGGACAGAGTAAATCTGTGACTTTTAACTTTTGCTTCAAAAATAATTTCTGATGATGGTTACTGTGTTGCTAACACCTTTGGCTTCAGCTTTGAAGAAAAGTCTACACATTCCCAAGTGCCTCTTTCTTGTCTTCAGTCTTGTAATGCTGGTATTAAAATCCCCAGTCCCTTTGAATAGTAGTTCTCAACCCAAGCTGTATATTACCATCATCTGGGGACCTTTAAAAAATACAAATGCCACCCCTTCTCTCAAGATTTTGATTAAATTTGTCTGAGACGAGGGGCCAGCTATTGATTCTTTTCAACATATCTATAGATAACCTTAATATTTTCTCAGGGTTTTCAATTATTGACAAAAGAGTAATTTTTACTTTTTTTCCCCAATTTTCCGATTTATATATCCCTATTAAAATGCATCTATTCATTCTCTGCGAGTAATCTTTAATTTTTTTTCCAATTCCAATTTATATATCCCTATTAAAATGCATCTATTCATTCTCTGCTTGCAGATAAGAGAAAAATTTTCCAAAGAGTTCTCCCATTAGCTTGGAATTAGCACATGGGAAAATTATGGGGCTCTCTGTAAACCTTATAAATCTTACACTTCAGCCCATCTGATAATAATGACTGAAACCTAGATGTCAGATGTCCTTTGTCTTCCAGCTCCATGGTATCTATATCGCCTGTATTTTTAATGTATATCAACTTGGATATAAAGCTCTGCATCTCTTTCTGTGCCAACTCCTCACCTCTACCCTTTCTCAAAGAATCCATAGTGCGTAATGCCTTAGGTAATATGCATTTTTTTTCTGGAATTTACATGAGAGAGACAAAGCTGGGTTTTACCTTGCACAGTCCACAGGAACCACCAAGAAGCCTCATTGACAGCTCAGTGCCGCAAAGGCCCCCTAGGCTGAATCACCACTAGAGGTAGCAGTGATGCCATTTCCATTTCCCCCTTTCCACAAAGTAAGTGGCATCACATTCTTTTCATCCCTTATACATTTCTCTACCTTTGTCTTCCCAGTCCATGCTACTCCACCAATTCAACTTGCTCTCTTCTACAGAGCAATTCAGATAAGCCCTAACATCTCTTCTCAAAATGTCTGAATTCCAATCCATCACCAGGCTAGGTAAAATGGAGTATCCTCTAGTTGATGTGATCTTGACTCCTTTAGAAGATAATATGAATGTTAACAGGTTTTACTGGATAGATATTAAAGACACTGTTATATATAGTATTTGTATCATATTAACTTTTAAAAATTCTAAAAATATCTTTGAACCTCTGGTCCCAAATATTTCACCCAAGGAGCTGTAAGTCTGTAATCTAGCCATCATCTTGAGTAGGACCTTAAGAATGCCACCTTCCTCCCCCAGAAGTTTCTCAAATAAATACATTGGTCTTTCTCAGAAAAATTCTCATGCATACATTTTTCATCTTTTTATATAACTTTATATTTGGATAGCATTACATAGTTGAAAAACGATCTTCCCATATATTTTCTTTTTGAGCCTTTCATGATACAAGTACGAAAGTATTCCGCATAATTGGGCTCTTTCCCATTTATAGTTTAGAAGGGTGGTATTTGGAAATTTTGAACAAATAACTCAAGTCCATCTGGACAGTAAATGGGAAAATAGTCACTAGAAGCAAAGAGTGAAAAGGGAATTTTGAAAGACTATGCATAATCATACTGTGTAAAAACTGGAATATCAGGTAGTTTAACAAAAAACCCCAAAACTTAGTAACTTAACATAAGACAGTAATTATTATAATAACTATTATTCTACTTCTTTGGGTTGATTGGGCAGTTCTGTTCATCCCACCTGATTCAGCGGTGTAACTATAGCCAGCAGATACGGCAGCAGAGACAGGGTTCTTTCTCCAGTGGGACTCACCAAAGCCACCGCTGCGATCTCTGGAGATACAGGGTAAATGAACTCATCTCTTCTAGGAGTCTCACCTCCCGGCCTTCTTCAGAGCACAGAAGTCTCTGAGTATGAAGAGGGCCAGATTGGAAGGTTAGCCTTGGAAGTTACACGCCTCTCCCGCCACATCTCTTGGTAAGGTGTTCAGTTCTAGTCAAAGGGAAAGGAAACAGTATCTCTTCCTGGAAAGCATGGCAGTCCCCCTGTCAAGAGCAGCTGATGCAGGGAGGTGTGATTCATCTTATACCAGTATTGTAATAGTCTACCACAACTGTGCTGATGTGTTTCCTAGTTTATCTATTTTATTTTTTATTTTTAAATATTTATTTATTCATGAGAGACAGAGAGAGAGAGGCAGAGACACAGGCAGAGGGAGAAGCAGGCTCCATGCAGGGAGCCCGATGTGGGCCTTGATCCCAGGACCCTGGGATCACTCCCTGGGCGGAAGGCAGGTACTCAACCACTGAGCCACCCAGACGTCCCAATGTGTTTCCTACTTTAAAAGTGCATTTACATCTTATTATTATTATTATATTATATTATTATACTTATTATTATTGTAATAATCACAAGGACCCTATGAGGGAGTACATTATTTTCTCCGTCTTTACAGTCGAGGAGCCTCACGTTCTAAAAAGTCAGTGACTTACTAACCCAAATAGATGTTAAGATGTCAGAACTAGGATTTAAAGTCAGACACTGTCAACCAAAAAAATCATAAAGAATAAGACATGCTCACAAATGTCTCCATTTTCCAAAGAGTAGGTTCCGAATTCTAAAGCCTCTTTAGAAAACAGGTGAGTAAATAATGCTGAATCATCTAAGTTATAACCTCATGACTTCTTAGTAATTTTCAATTTATGTAAGGTGGCATAGTAACTAATTTTATTCTTAAGATTTTATACAGCCTATGTCTATAGGAACATATTTTAAATACAAGTAACTTTTTCTTTTATCTTAAAATTATGGATTTGCTGTAGAATAAGTATGAAGGGGAAAAAGAAAAAAAAAAACAAAAACAACTGCCTGATAGTCCAGATGTCAGAATTCAAAAATAAATTTATCAAACTTTTTTCTAAAATACTTCTCATGTTTTTTTCCCTCAAAATTGAGAAGCTGGTTCATAATCAACTGCAATCTCACTTGAATTTCCTCCTCTGTAGTTGCAAATCTCATTTTAAAGCAAAGCTAACAAAAAATGGCATAGAGCTGCAATTGAGAAGCAGATCAACCATAGCAAAAAATGAAGTCAGACCTTAAACCACTGCAGGTCCTTGCTCCACAAAATTAACACAAATCTCTCTTATCTTCTATTAGAGAAGGAACATTAAAAAAAATGTGCCTATATAAAAATAATGTCATACTGTCTATATTTACACATGAATATATACTTGCACATGTACACTAAAATTCATGATCTTTTAAATATAGAAAGTATAAGAATAGTTTGCATTTTATCAATCACCTAATCACATGAAATCACTGTTAGGGTTTATGCCACGGCATTTTCTTTTTCCAGTTTCTTCATAGGTATTTGTCACAAAACGATGTTAGCATTTTGCTTATCTAGCTTAACAGGTTCCATTATTTCTGTTGTTTTAAAATGATTAGTCATAATTATTGGTGCTCTTACATCATAAAAAGACATCCACATTCATTCTGGAAAATTTGAAAATTATAAAAAATTAGGAAAAGTAATATTGTCTATGATCCTCCCATTAAATATATATGGGTTTTGGGTTTTGTTTGTTGGTTGATTTGATTTATTTCTTGGCTTTTTTCCTATGCATTAGAGTATTTTAATTTTTTTGCAGAATTGTGATCACATAACTTTATGAAAAATTATCCCATGTATACATTGTGAAACTTTTCCTATGTTGTAATAAACTCTTTAAAAACATTGTTTTAAATATTTCATAAAATACATTCATCTGGTTGCATCAGATTTTACTTCTCCATTCTTGTTTATTGAGGCAGTAATGGCTTTTTATTTATTATTATTATAAAGAATACTCAAGTGAGCATTTTTTTTTCCACAAACTGGTTTTATAACTCAACCGATCTCTTTAGGACTGATTTCCAGAAGTGTATCACAGATTATGACTCTTTTAAGGCTCTTGATAAGTATTGCTAAATTATTTTCTGTAAAGGTCGAATTTATATACTCTCAAATTTAGCTTATGATATTTCATAAAGCCTATTTTATAAAAGATTCACTCGTGCTATAATAATGGTTTTAATATGGATGTAATGGGCATTTAATAATTAAGCCAGTATTCAGATAATTGCTTACTAAATAGAGTTTAATATGTTATTATTTTTAATTAAAAGGCTAAATTAAATTATATGAAGATTGCTTAATTGTAGGTTTTTAAAGACTAGTAAGACTACGCATTCTTCTATATTGGTGAAGATTATTCTAACTTTAAGTTTTGCAAATCCTGAATTTATTCAAGTATTGCACGTGTGACACACAAGATGGTCTATTTGATTTAATCCTAGGTTGAGTGGTATCTGTAAAGACATGGGTAGACTGGGCAATTTCATTCCAAGGATTCATTATCTAATCATATTTAATTGTTAATTATCACATTTAGATTGGTTCTAATCGACTAAAATAGGAACTACATGGGAAAGTGAGACAAAAAAGGTAAACAAAGGAAAATACCGGACTTTCGAGAGTTTAGGAGTCATTTTAGAAAGACATTATGGTATATAGGAGTGGAGGTTTTCAAAAATTAATTAATTTCATGACCTGCCTATCAGACTGAGTGAACTGGAGCCAAACTATCAGCTTCTTAAATCTAAATTCAAATGAATAGAGAGCAACAAACACTTTGAATATAGCACCATTAGTTAATTTGCAGAATAAAACTAATTGTGATATTTTCCTGGGTAAGCAAGGAGAGAAAGTATAGACAAAATCATCTATAACATTTAACTTTTTGTACCCCCAGAATTCTGAGAATTCACATGCAAGTAATGCACCTGGCTTCTGTTCTGGTATTTTCTTCAGATCAGAAACACCTCCCAAGCACAAGCAACTGTTAAGCCCAAATGGAAGACTGAAAAAATAAATACTTTTTGAAACTCACAGGCATAAAGGTCCTAAGGGCAAAATTATTTTAAAACCTCAACAACCAAAATGTTTCCACTTCACAGTCCATTTACTCTTTCTACCATCCATCCCATTTTCCTGTTTTCTGATGATGATTGCTCCTGGGAGAGGAGGGAAGGAGAAGGTGAATGCGCATGTATTCACGATGGGCTATAAGATCCCATCTTACAAATTATTACTTTTTATTTAGTCTGTGCACATTCCTTTGCATATTGATTATCACTTGTTACTACTTTACAGGCTCCTTGCCATCTATAATGGGAGAATATAGTTAACAATCTGTTTTGTAGTTTCATCATTATCCTGAGGCTAGACTTTGAAAGTGTTGATCTTATTTCTTTAAGCTTGTGGTTTGTGGATTTCAATACATCAAATGTATTTTATTTTTACATAACTTGAGAATGTTATAGGAAGATAACCAGCGTGTGAATTTTATTCCTCATCTCCATCCAGTGTTAGTGATTCATAGGGCTGTTTAGGCATTGGAGCAGTTACTCATTTTGCCAGATTCCAAGTGATGTACCAATTATCTCCTTTTTTGAAGCTAACTAACTCATTTCCAGGAACTATGATGATAGTGTATTTGTCTCCAGGTGTGGCCATCAGAATGTCAGGTTGCCTCATGTCGTTTGTTTGTGTGAGGGGAAAGCACTGTCTTTATTTAAATGTCTGGCTCTTTCCATTTTGACTTTGCAAGTCATATCTCAGTAAAGTCCTATCTCAGCGTGTTTAAGAGAATCAAAGTGTATGCAAAGGTTTTGTAGGAACCCAACCACTAATGATACTTCATCTGGCGACTAGACGTCTTTGAAAAGCAGCGCCAAGTCACACACTGTTGTAACGGTGCCGTTTTTTGGTTTTGATACAAGCGGAGTGCAAATTATTAAACTATTATCATGATCATCGTAAAAACTTGGAAAGTCTCTGAGCAATTTATTCATTTCTGTGTATTTATTTGTTCCCAGGTGTTAGCTTTTGATTTTCTTGAACATCAATAATGGCGACATCAGGTCCATTTTGTTAGCAGAGGTCGTTGGCAAAACTTGGGCTCAGACCGAGCGCTGCCCTGAAGCCTCCCCTTCGAGGAGACGGAGCGGCGGGGACGGTTCGCGGTGGGTCCAGGGGGTCCTCAGGTGTCTCCGCGGCTGGCCTGCTGCGTCTGCGCAAGGGAACCGGACGTCTGGGCTCTTCTGTCCAGCCTGTACCCCAAACGGGACTGAGTTCATGTTCTCCAAACCTCACACCACTTTAACCTCTTAATATTCTGGAGTCCGGATCTTGCTGCACTGGCCCAGCGCGCTTCCCCAGGACCCTCTATGTAGTGCGGCCCCTTAGGGGCGCCCCAGGCACCGGCGGTCGCTGCCTACCTGCCTGCTGCTGCCGCCCCTAAGGTGCCCAGGTGATCAGTCTGCAGGAGCCCTCAAGGCAAAGCTCCAGTTTTAGCTGCTTTGCGGGAATTAGCCCCAAAGGTGTCACAGGTTCATCTCCAGCTACCCGAATCCATTCCTAACACCGTTAAAAACCTTCTCGTAAGGGGAAAAAACAAAACAAAAACAAAAAACACAACTGGAACTACAGGTCCCAGGAATCCAAAGAAGGGCCCAGCGGCGGCCCTCCCGCCCCGTCCCGCCCCGCCCGGGGGACGCAGGTCGTGGCTCCCGGCACAGGCCGGAGAGAAAGGCCGGCTGCTCCGCCTCGCGCTCGCTGCGGGCTCCGGGCTCCTGGGCGGGGGGCGGGGGTCGGCGGGAGCCCGGGCGGGAGCCGGCGGGGCGGGCGCGGCCGTCACCTGCTCCGAGCGGCGCGTGCGCACTGGGAGGGCGCGGCGGCGGGGGGCGGGGCGCCGGCGGCGGCGGCGGGGGGCGGGGCGCGGCGCGGGCGCGGGCGAGGGGGCGGGGCGCAGCGGCGGCGGCGGCGGCGGCGGCGGCGGGGGGCGGGGCGCGGCGCGGGCGAGAGGGCGGGGCGCGGCGCGGCGCGGCGGCGGGGGGCGGGCGGCGCCGGGCGGCGCGGCTCAGACGCGCTTCTCCCGGTCGGGGCGGCGGCGCGGCTGCGGGGAGCGGGGCGCCATGGAGGCGGCCGCGGGCGTGAGCTGTGAGCGGGAGTAGCGCGCGCCCGGCGTTCCGCGGCCCGAGCGCGGCCCCGCGGTCCCCGGCGGCCCCGGGCTTCCCCGCGGCGCCAGGAGGCAGCGCGGCGTCCGAGCGCCCGAGCCATGGGCAACGAGGCGAGCCTGGAAGGGGCCGGGCTCCCGGAGGGGCTGGCGGCGGCGGCGGCGGCGGCGGCGGCCGGCGGCGGGGCCGACGGGGCGGGGAGCTGCCCGCTCGCCGCGGGCCCGGCGGGCGTGGAGGCGGACCTGAGCCGGCTGAGCGACGAGGAGCGCCGGCAGATCGCCGCCGTCCTGTCAAGGGCGCGGGGGCTGCCCCCGGGAAGCGTGGCCCCGGCCGCGGCGGAGCCGCCTCCCTTGCACAGGCACGCAAAGCATGATGCATCTGCCGGGCGGTCGGTGGCTCCGGCGGGCGCGGGCGGGCGGTGCTTGCGCGGCGCGGCCGCCGGTGTGGGGCCGCGGGTGGGCAGCGGCGCGGCGCAGGCGGCTCCCGGGGCCGGGGCCGCGGCTTCCGCCCCTCGGAGCCGAGCACGGACGGGCCGCAGTGTGTCCCGGGCCCGGGAGCCCTCCGCAGGAGCAGGGACGCGCGGGAGCCGGGAGGGCCGGGTGCCCGCTGTCTCGCGGCGCCCGGGCGTTCCGGCAGGTTCGCCCTGTGGATGATGTCTGAGATATCCCTGCCTGATACCTTTAGTCCCCGGAGGTGACCCCCCCGCCCCCCCCCCCCAGAACAGGAGCTGCCGAGGTGGAAGGCATGGAAGGAAGGAAGGAAGGCACCTTTTATAGTCCACGACAGACCCTAAAATACGTCGTGGCATTAAACAGATGGCTTGGTCGCAGCAGAGCAGGTGCTGTACGTGTATTTCTGAATTAGCATATGCTGTTCTTTAAACTATTGCTCTTTTATATGCAAAAGTACCCTAGTTGGTGGAAAAACGTGTGGATTTGTGTTGCCTTAAAATTAGTTTCCGATACATACTTTTCAAGGCAAAGCAAAAGAATGACAACTTGCATGGGCAATTAAGAGCTAGTCTGTGATATTAACGTATTAATTTCCCTCTCTAGCTCTCCATTTTCCTTCATCTAATGAATTAGTTGTTTTCTAATTAGCGCACTAAGAGGCTATAATCATTGTGCCTGCCTCGCCTTTTTCATTGTAAACAAACCCTTTAACTTTACACCCTCCCTTGGAGCACGGTTCTCTGTCCATGGTGCTGAAGCCAGTCCTTCCTTGTAACTGGACGGAGACCTACAGTTTTCATTTGAGATCTTGCAAATACGAAAGATCTGCATGTTGTAGGTGTAAGCTCTCATCCTCTACTTCATAAAAGTATTTTAACTTGGAAACTATCACATAAGTATACATATGTATATAGTATGCAGTATGTACTATATATATACCTTGCCAGGTAATTATTTAAATTTGACATAGAAGTGTAATGGATAGTTGCGATATTTTTAACATAAAATCTTAAATACTTGGAATATATCAGCTGAAAATCCTATGTTCTTGAAGCCACCGCTACTAGTAAGAACTTGCTCCTATATATTCAATGTGCTTTCTGTGTTTTCAAACTAGTAATATATGGGGCTATTTCTTTGGTATAAAGCCTTTTTTTATCCATTACCTTAAGTATGACAGTTTATGATATGTACCATTTTTCTCTACTGATGAAAACCTGACTTGAAAAAAAATTTTGAACATTCATATATTAGATTTTCATAGGGTAATAATGAGGTATTATACTTTTTATTAGCCTTTTAGAAATGTATGCCAGCTCTTCTACAGTTTTTCCTAAGGGGTACATGCAACAGGTTTAGAATGCTGGTTACACAGACCAAGAAAAAGTGTGAGCTTTTATATCTACATTATTTTTTTCTATTCAGACAGTGACTTAAAAATACTATTTCAGCCCATGAAACTGTGGTTTTATGCTGTACTTATATTGGATTCTGCACTGATAATTTTGTTATAGTAGAATTTTTATTAATAGGTTATTCTGTGGCCTCAACAGTTACTGGTGAAAGCTTCATCTAACTATTTAAAACAATATGCTTCTGATTTTTGAAACCTGCGTATATTTTCGTGAAAGATTTTTATAAAAGGTACATAGTTTTTGGAAAGATATTATCCCTGTATGTGATAACCAAAGAAACACTTGGTTTATCATTTCGATTTTTAGAAGCAAACTACCTTAAGAATATATAAGAAAGTATCTCCAAATTATTTAGCTTGAAGAGGTTAACTGTGTTAATTAGACGTGGTATTTTGTTTTTAAATAAGGGTTGAGAGCCCAGAGAACTAGGTTCTTATCCTATTAATTTTAACAGACTCATGACAAATTATGTATGCTTCTCAGCCGTAGGTGCCTCAGTTTCCTTGCCTCCAAATATGGCACATGACACTTGTCTTACCTATATTGTAGAATCATTGAGAGGATTAGTTGGAAATTGGCAGGGATGTTTTTCTTTGAATTCTAATAGGAAGAACTATAAATATCAAGAGTAGTAATCTCAGTATCAGCAGTGAATGGCATTGGCAATGATGGCTCCAGACAAATTGTATGTTGAATTCTTCACCATTAGATACATCAAAATAACTCATACCTTTTTTTTTTTTAACATATGGAAAAGTCAGTGCAATGTAGTGAGACTCCCACTTCCCTTCCCACCTCCACCTGGAGTCTGGATACCAGATGTCTGTGACTAACTAGTTATAACCTTGGATGAATCTCTTAGTGTTTTAAAGCCCTAGTAACCTCTGCATTATAAAAATGAATAGCTATTTCCCAAGTTGCTTATATTTCTAGTATCAAAAAATTTTATGTGACTCAGCACTCTTAAGTGTCATTGCCTGTTGTGCTCCATTAAAAAAAATTTTTTAGCTTTCCAACTGCTTTTACATTCTTCTATGTGAACACATTTGCCTCATTTGTAGCTGAAATGTTTTTTCTGCTAATCTGTAAAAGGCAAATTTTAATCAGGGGATGATAGTAGTCATGAAAAAGGAGGTTGTATAAAACGTGGGTTGTTACAAGCTAGAAGTTACAGGTTACAAACAAAATGCTTCTGGATTTTTGATTTATTGAAGACCCAGGGAAAGGAAATTTTATCACTTGTTCTACTCATTCTGTGTACAGCTATGGATATAAGAAGGACTATACTGAAAAATGCTTCTGACTCATAGAATATTTTATAGGAATTCTGACTGACTCCATTATTTTCTTCAGTATTCTTTTGGGCCTCTCCTACTGGTAGACAACTCCACAACTGTTTTTCTTCCTAGAGTAGCAGGCCAAGTCCAGGTTCTAAAATGGATGTAGAATGTTTCACTTATATCTCAGGACTGTGAAGAATTTGAAAAAAATTCAAGAAACATTAATCTAGCATAAAACAAAAACCTGTTTCATTCATTCATTCATTCATTCATTCATTCATTGTTATTCATCCATTCATTCATCAAACACCGATGCTCCAGGTTTGGTTTTGGTGATGAAAAATAGATTCTCTATCTAGGAGATCACAGTCTAGTATTATAAGACACAGATTGCATTTTAGTCATTTTTCTTTTTAACAGAATGTTACTACACCAAACAAAAATTCATCAAAAGACCACAATTAGCTGAGACACCTTTATATTTTTTGTTCAGTATTAAGCCTATATATTCTTTTAGTTATTATCTATTTCTTGTATCCATATTTCCATGTTTAATAGCTAAAATTAGTTTAAATTGTAGGGGCATCTTTATAGCTGTATCAGTATTCTCACGGGGATTTTATTGTATAACATATTTGTAAGGAGGTACATGCAATTATAATTTCTGCTGTAAGCAGATTTAAATTTTGGTGTTGATACCACAAATATTTCATTTTCACAAAGCTTTTTTTTTTTTGTATAATTGTTGGATTATGTGAAACAACACAAAAATGATTAAGTTTAATGGTATTTTCAAGAAAGAATAACTTAGTTAAATTACGAGTAGATTTTTTTTTTTTTTGGTACTCTTTAAATATAGGTCTCTAGGACTCTACAAGGGAACCAGTTTAATAATATACTTAAATGATTACTTATAAGATAGATACTTCTGAAATGCAGTTCCTGAGAATGTGCCCTTCACCGGAGTGGTAGATTTTATTAATTGAGTGTGGAACATTTTTAGAATAATGTGAAGATCTATACAATGAAATTTTTGAAATCCATTTTAGGTTGTGTAGTATAGCTCGTCTATCTTTCTGTGGAAGGGAACACATAGAGTGGTCAGTAAAGAAACATTCAAAATTATTTTCCCCAAGTGGAAATATAGTATTAAAAGATACCTTAGAACCATTGGAATTAATTAGGGTAATAATTTTAGTTCCTTGTTTAAGTCATCTAAAGTTTTTGCAACTTTTTTTCTAGGAGGAAATTGCCAAAGCTAAGAGTTCTTTTTTTCACCTTCTATTAGAATATCACTTTTTGCATATAATGGCTTTTATAGATTATTTTCTTTTGATTTTTTGCTATTTAGCATGGAGCCTGCTTCTCCCTCTGCCTATGTCTCTGCCTCTCTCTGTGTCTCTCATAAATAGATGAATAAAATCTTAAAAAAAAAAAGAAATTAAAAATTTATAACCTGGCCTATTAGCAGGTAAGTTTTCACAAAACAAATTGAAACCTGTAGAACTTTATTGTAATCATCTCATATTTTCAGTGATGCTGAATAACTTTCTCTTTTTAATTAAAAAATCTTTTACTAAAATTAAAAAGTTTCATATATCAAATGAAATATTTGTAATTTTATGTAATTCCAATACAGCCTATTCCTTTTGGTTGTGATTTAATCAGTAAAGAATGGCTTATTTTAAAAAATTAATTTAAGTTTTGGTTAAAAGTATAAGAAATCAGCTATTTTAATTATTTAATCATAGTCATTTAAACGTGATCACGTTTCCAAAACTATTTTAAAAACCATCATGTATGTTTGTCTCTGCATTAAAAGAAATTTTGCACATTAGTTACAGTCTTAAGTCTTTGTCAATTTTATTATAAAATTACCAATAATCTCATAGTGGCAATAGTAAATGTTATAGAAAACATTCAATAAAGAGATTATTATGTTTTCTTCTTCTGAGAAAAGTAACAATACTTTCACAAATGAGGTCACAACCAGCTGCTGCTATCTGTATGCCAGGCTATATCTCAAGATTCTTTAAGTGTCTATCTGTATTTTGCATAGAGATCTCACATTAAGAATTAGCTATTGGGAAAATAATTAAATGACAACAGTTTTCTTCTAGAAGAAATATGGAATTGTTTCTCAAAAATTTCTAATTAAAGTAGGACTTCTCATTTTAAAAAGTTTAATAAGGATAATATTTGAGGGATATTATCTTTTTAGAGTAACAGGATAAAATTGAATAGATTATCAACTTTGTCAGAATCCCTGGAAATGTATCAAGTAACCTCCTTTACTAAAACCTTCCATGATGTCATGTGTGCCTCATATGAGTAATGTAACTTCTTGTAATCAAGTAAAACAAATGAAAACAATTGCAACATGCTCCCACCTTTTAAAATGAATAGTTTTAATTCTCGGTGCTGTTAGTATTTGGAAGAATAATATTCTTCAAACTTGAATGTACTAGAACGTAGCCCTGCACTGATTTATTGAGTTAATATATTTAATTAGGTTTTAAGAATGGCCAGATTCTATTAAGTGTAAATGAAAACTATTATAAGTAATGTCTAACTAGATATCTTAATTTTTTGTCACTTATAGTAGCAAGTATTGATTTTTTTTCCCTTTCGTTTACGTTGTCGAAAATCTCTACCCGTGTCAAGAAAGTAACAAACACTTAACACATTTAATGATCACTTATAGGATGCTGCAAAAATGTATTCTAGGTATATTTATACCTGCATAATTTTGAGGCCCTAAGAAAGCAACGGCTCATTGATATTACTTTGAGTTGAGATATTTTCCATTATTTTTACTTCTTTTTGTTTCACTCTTCCAGGAAGCAAGAATTGGATAGTAGTCATCCTCCAAAGCAACCAGGAAAACCGCCAGACCCTGGACGTTCACCTCAGCCTGGTCTCAGTAAGAGTAGAACCACAGACGCTTTGAGGTCAGAGCAGAAGTCACCTGGACGGAGTCCTTCCACTATTAGCTTGAGAGAATCAAAGTCCCGAACTGATCTGAAGGAAGAGCACAAGTCTAGTATGATGCCTGGCTTCCTCTCAGAGGTTAACCCTTTAAGTGCTGTCTCCTCTGTTGTAAATAAATTCAACCCTTTTGATTTGATATCAGACTCTGATGCATCCCAGGAAGAAACTGCCAAGAAACAAAAAATAGCTCAGAAAGAACAAGGAAAACCTGAAGGAATCACAAAGCCTCCATCACAACCGTCACCTAAGCCAGGTCCTAAGCAGCAAGGACCTGTGAGGGTCCCACCACAGCAGGATGGCTCTCCCAAATCAGTAACTTCTCAGCAGCCAGAAAAAATGAAATCACAACCTCCAGGGACAGGAAAGCCAATTCAGGGGCTTACCCAGGCACCTCAGACAGACCAGGCACAATTGCCACCTCAAAGAGATGCAACCAGGCCTCAGACTAAACAGTCAGACACTGTGAGGGGAGAATCTATTAAACCCTCAGTGCAAAGCCCATCCAAACCACCTATTCAGCAAGCAAGTCCTGGAAAACCTCCAGCCCAGCAATCTGGACCTGAAAAAGTTGCCACACCACACCCTGGGCCTGCAAAGCCCTCAGCTCAACAGCCAGGGACAGCAAAGCCCCCAGCCCAGCCACCAGGGACAACAAAGGCTGCTCCTCAGCAGCCTGGGCCAAAGTCTCCAGCTCAGCTTGTTGGGCCTGCAAAGCCTCAAGCTCAACACACTGGGTCAGAGAAACTTCCATCTCAGCAGCCAGGGCCCGCAAAGCCCCCAACCCAGCAGCCAGGGCCATCAAAATCCCCAGCTCACCAACCTGGGCCACAGTCTCTGGCTCAGCCACCTGGGTCTACAAAGACTCCATCTCAGCAGGTTGGTCCAACAAAGTCTCTGGCTCAGCAGCCTGGGCCAGGAAAAATGCCAGCTCAGTCTTCTGGCCCAGCAAAACCCCCTCATCAGGCTGGCCCGGCAAAGCCCCCTCCTCATCAGGCTGGCCCGGCAAAGCCCCCTCCTCAACAGCCTGGCCCGGCAAAGCCCCCTCCTCAACAGCCTGGCCCGACAAAGCCCCCTCCTCAACAGCCTGGCTCTGCAAAGCCTTCACCTCAGCAGTCTGGTCCAGCAAAACCCCCTCCTCAACAGCCTGGCCCAGCAAAGCCTTCAGCTCAGCAATCTACAAAGCCAATAAGCCAAACAGGAGCTGGGAAACCTCTGCAGCCATCATCATCTCCATCTGCAGCACAGACTCCAGTACAAGGCCTCCCTAAAACCATCTGTCCTCTTTGCAATACCACTGAACTTCTGTTGCATGTTCCAGAAAAGGCCAATTTTAACACATGCACTGAGTGTCAAACCACTGTATGTAGCCTCTGTGGTTTTAATCCCAATCCTCACTTAACGGAGGTGAGTACATTTATTCATTGTGTTCATGCTCTTAATTGATATTGTCTTGCACAAATGATGCTTAGTTTATCACTGGTTTCATAGGATGACATTGTTTTCCTCTCATCCTTTCCTTCCTCCTTCTCTGCTAATTGTAAATTTAAAGAATTATTAAATATTTTCTTTAATAATAAGCCCAAAATATTCCTGCAATTTTTGATAAGTTTGGCCTATAAAGTAAAAATCGGTTTAAAGATACTGAGCATTTTTATTTGTTGCACTCTGTCCCGTACAACCCAAATTAATAGTGTAATATGCAGTGATATTTATTGTTTAGTAAGCAGTGTTATTAGTTTAACTTTAAAGTTCATATTCCTGCCTACCAAACTTAAGGTACTCTTAACTGCGGTCATACCTGTAATGGGAGGGAAAAACAGACAATATTTTCACATTATAAATACAATTTTAACACAAAATTGAATACACTTTTCCAAACTGTATATCCTCTTTCCCTGCCAGCAATTTTGATACATACTGTGAAGGCATGCTTCACTCTTTAGTTGAGAGTCATTAATAACAGCCTAAGTCAGTTCATAAAGTGAAGAAGTGATGAGAGCAGGTTCACCATTGGTGGGTGTCTTCTCAGAAGACCACAATTTATTTCTTCAAGTCTTTGGGTAAACCTTCCTGACCTATCAAAGCATAAAGGGGCCACTAGTGACACAGATGAGCTCAACACTGTTTACTCTAAGGATAGAAAATTAATCCTCAAGAAGTCAGTTAATGTTAACCCAGCACGTAAAGGCACTACATTAAACAAAAAGATATATATTTTAATAGGTAGAGATTTGGGGACATTCAGGGAGAAGAGGCAAAAAACCCAAAACAGCACAAAACTCAGAAATTCTCTGAAGTTAAGAAATAATTATAGTGAAGATGAGATAATATAAGTGAGAATAGAGAGGCTAGAAGAATACATTTTTAAAAGAAATCTGGTGGCTTCTACGCAGTGAGAAGGCACGGAAATCACTTTGTCTGCAGGACAGCTGTTGGTAGGCTATGTGTGTATTATGTCTGTGAAAGCCCAGGAAGGAACTGACAGCAGGCGATGAAGAATTATGTGATTTAAATATCCCTGAGAGAGGAGACTTGTGTACCCTTGTTATAAATGAAATCTATTTTATGATAATAACAGCATTGATGATTATTGATAGCTGTTATATTAGCTGGGATACTTACTCTGATGAGGGATTAAAATGATGTAAATTAAAAATGTGTTAACTTCTGCTTGTTTTCTGAAGTATCATTTACTGTTCTTATCCAAAAGTCCTATTAAGTACTCAGATAAGTCATCTTTAATATAACATTGCAATTAATAAGAACATGCTGCATTCAAATCGTAGCAGACATTGGATTATAAGTAATTTGTGTATGTAGTTGTAGTGTTTAAAATTTTGGTGAAGATATGTTTCTGCTTGTACTATATGACATTGACAGGAATGTATGGTCATAATGACTTCCAACAATAGGTCATTTCATGAAATGCCATTTTTTTTGGCAATCTATAAAGCAGAAGCATGCAGTCAGACTTTGAAGCCACATATATCATTAGAATACCTGTTATATGGAAAATATTTTAATACATGTTTGGAAGAATATAAAGATAATTAAAACATAATGCTAATCTTAACATCAAAGTGTATGAAGTGAGAATACATGCACAAGGCACCACGATATGTGGTCAAATGATAAGAGTTATGAGAGAGATGGATTAACGCTCTGGACTTCAGAATAGGAAGTGTCCTTCCAGTGGGTGAGATTAAGAAAAGCTTCATGGAGAAAAAGGCATGTGAGTTATTTTGAGCTAAGGATGGACAGTGTTTGAACAGGTGAAGGGCATGGAAAGGGGTGATGATTTGGTCTAAGACCTAGAGCCAGGAAAATGTAAGGTGTATTAAAGGAATCTGTGGTAAATCTAGGTTGGCTGAAGTGGTGGAGGAAAGAAAGATAGATAATGAGATTGGAGAGGAGTCGAAGTCAGATTTTGGCCTCCTGCATTTAGCAGGTTGCGGTGAACATTCTGCTTTATGAAACTTATTTAATGTAGTCGTACCTTTAGTTCCTCATTCATTTTGCAAGTTTATATCAAATGCCTGTTGTGAAGCCCACATTGAATGCTCTGAGAGAACCAAGAATTCATTGGATGTGGAGCCTTTCTTCCAGGAAATAAAATAGGGGAAACAAAAATTGTATATGAGAAAGAAAAAAAGTATATATATGAAAAAGTAACTTTTACAGGGCTTTACAGTTGACATAGTTCTTTCCTACTTGTTTTATCAAAATTAAATTTCCAAATAATTTCATGGGCATATATTCTGTTTTCTCTACTATAATAATTAGAAAACTAGTGTTCAGGTGGTTACCATGGTTACTTTACTTCTTAGGATCATCCTGATAGTAAATAATCAAGAATTCACCCTAAAACTCCTGATTCCAAATCTGTTTACTTTTGGTAGCAACAGAGATAAAATGCTGTGAGGTCAAAGAAAGAACACATCACTATCACTGATGGGAGGTGCATGGGCATCATGACTATCTTCATGAAAAGAAAAGGATTTGGGCTGGAAATGATGAAGCATAATAGGAATTTGGACACTTACAGAAGGAGTTGGGAGTGTGGGGGCAGGTCTGTCTCACTAGTTAATTAAAGGAAAGCATTTCCATTACTGATGAGATGAGCTTGAGCAAGTCATTTAAACTTTCTGTGGCACGGACACCAATTGAAGTTTGAATATAATAATGTATTCTCTGCCAAAAGCATTGTATTATTAGGAAGATTCTCTGAACATTTGCATGAGAAGGTATTATTAAGTTTATTAGGTGCTTTTTTAAGTTGCAATATAATGCAACCTGGATAAGATTTAACTTCTAAAGCTTGACCTCAGCTTGTTTTTTTATATAGGTACACTATCGTAAGCTGTTGGGTTCTAAGGGAGCAATCAGGAGCCATTTGATTTATAGTATTTTTTTTAACATTACTTTTATTTTTTTCTCCCACAAGTAAAAATGTCATCTGAGTTGTAATTCTAAACTCTAGGAAGGCACCTTCCCTAATCCTGTCCACCAAATGGCCAGTTCCTCATTCCTGAATTAACAGGGGGTCAGATTGGGAAGTGAGACCTGTGGATTGAGGCTGAAAGCTTCTGGTTGAAGGGAGAAGATGGATGAAATTTTGGGAATAATTGCCACTGTATGTCCATGAGGAAGTAAACTTCTTGCATCTTCTGAAGAGGATATAACACACTCTGGGTCAGATTGTCTTCAAATATTCGGATTGAGTAAGCAGTTTTTCTCTGCAGGACAGGGATAGACGCAGGATGTTCTTGAGTGCTTTAATTTACATGGATTTATTACTTGTAAGTTTGATATTTATGTGTAACTCAATACTATTACTTTTGTAGTTTACGGGTTATATAGAATATTCTCTTGTATCAGTTCCTTTTTTTTTTTTTTTTTTACAATTTTATTTGTTTATTCATGAGCGACCCAGAGAGAGAGAGAGGCAGAGACACAGGCAGAGGGAGAAGCAGGCTCCATGCAGGGAGCCCGATGCGGGACTCGATCCCAGGTCTCCAGGATCACGCCCTGGGCCGAAGGCTGGCGCTAAACCGCAGAGCCACCCAGTGATACCCTCTTGTATCAGTTCTTGACAACATTAGAATTTCTCTGATACTTTTTGTTCAGAATTATGAGTATATTTGCTTAAGAATATTCTGGCTCTTAAATGATACCAGTCTGGCGATGAAGGATTGGAGAGGTATCATCATTCAGACACAAGTTTTAGGGAAGGGGATTTTTACTTCCTTAACTAAATTTGTCAGCTTTCTCCTACCCCTGCCACACACACACACACACACACACACACACACACACACACCCTCACACCCTTGGACAACTCAGATATCTGTGTGAAGAGGATGGTATTTAAATCGTCCACTCTGCTGGCTGACAAGATGTGCACTGCTCCAAATAAACCTTAAGAATCTACTGGCTCCAAGCCTAGACTTTTGGTGCCAAGAGGAGTTTATAGCTATCTCTTTTTGCCAGTCCATTAACAGAATAAATCTCAACAATGCAGCTCTCTCTTTGGGCTTGCTTTCCGACACAGACACTGAACAGTTGCTTTCTAAATAGCAACAACAGCATTTTTTGTTGTTTTTGTTGTTGATTTACTTTCTCTCTTTTGATGTATAGCCTGGGACAAATACAGGGAGAGATTTAAAGACTTGTCCCTAATCTGAGAATTCTCAAATTTTGTAATATATGAAGTGACTTCATCATTCTTCAGAATGCTGATAATGAACCAAATATTAATAATGAAAGTGGATTTAAGGTGCTTTGTGGTTTTTTTTTTTTTTTGGTCATATTATTTTTGGTATTGATGGCCCATATGTTAATCAGTTTCTTGGCTGATACAAAATATTTTATTTAACAAAAACATGGCCATATTTTAGGGGCTAAAAAACCCCAAAAAACAAACCCACCTAAACTTGCATATAAACACTCTCACTTATTAAAAAAACAAAATCAAAAATGAAATTCCTCAGGTAGGCAAAATGACTTAACTGGGCACCACTTAGGTGGATAAGCCTGCTACATCTTCCATTTCTGGTGAGAGAAACCAAGGGGGAAAATCTGTTAAGAAAAACTGGTGAGAAAGAAAGTAGAGCTGTGCCCAGTGTCAGGGTGCTAGAACCTATAGAGAAAGAAAACCAGTAAGACCTTCCTGATGGTGGAGTAGCTGGAGGAATGTTTAGAAGAGAGAATATTCTCTTGCTTCCTGATGCAGCGCAAAGGTCTTGCACCTCTAATTCTAAGCAAAGACTGCAACATAGTTCCTCTTAAAAAGGAAGACTGGGCACAGTAAGTTCACCTCTTCTTTCTAAAAATCCCACTTCTTAAAAGATTGAAAATATAGTGGTTCCAGAAAATGGTAAGAGACCACCAATAGTATAAGTTGGCATGTTGCATTCCTAGAAGATAGAAAAATGGGAAAAAGATGACAGAAAAAGACCCAAGGAAACTGCTGTACAAATGGCTTCCTTGGGGGATCTCTGTGAGCTCTAAGCTAGGAATGAACAAATCCAGAAAGCAGTCATGGGTTGTGGGTAGTGATCAAACTACAGATTAAAGAACTGCAGTAGGAATCAGTACAACTAGTTGACTATTTTCTAATCTCCAATGGGAAGATGGTGGGTGGGGAGAGGCTTGATTTTTCTTTCCCTCTAGCCAAAGCCAAAGCATTCTCCAGGTGACAGGATGAGCTGCCTACTGGCCCCTCATGAGAAAACTAGGGCCTTTGGAAGAGGATTAGAAGTAATGCCCTTCTCACACGAGAGAGTGATTAAAAGGAGAAAACAATACATTGCTCAACCGTGTGTCAACTTCACTGATCTCTTACTGTCCTGGAAAGCTGTCCTGAACTTGGACACTGACCCTCTGCCATCCCATCTCTCATTCAAAGGAGAGGACTAATGGGGAAGCAGAATGTCTACAAACACAGAAGAACCTTTGTTGATTATCTAGTAAGTTATGGAGACATTCACCATAAATGACTGGTTTGAGAGACACACTTGACATTTTAAGCAATAATACCACATGAAGGATGCAGGTGACCTACTGAAAAATAAAACAACAACAAAAACACCTGACCTAATAGGAAAGAAATCATTCAGGGAATATAAAGAACTTACAAAAATTTTTCTTATTCTTGAGAAATATTGAAAAGGATATTTCTTTTTTTTTTTTTTTAAAGATTTTTTTTTAATTTTTAATTTATTTATGATAGTCACAGAAAGAGAGAGAGAGAGGCAGAGACACAGGCAGAGGGAGAAGCAGGCTCCATGCACCGGGAGCCTGATGTGGGATTCGATCCCGGGTCTCCAGGATCGCGTCCTGGGCCAAAGGCAGGCGCCAAACCGCTGCGCCACCCAGGGATCCCTGAAAAGGATATTTCATAAGTAATTACCATATTCAAATTTCAGTGGGTCTGCTTGATGGTCAGGAAAAGACCCAGGATTTTTCCATACTAAGAACTAAATTAAATAAAAAAAATTACTCAACTACTTACTGTATTTCAGACACTATTCTAGACTCTGGGCATATAAGAATGAACAAAGTAGACAGAAATTCTCCCCTTGTGGAATGTGTAGTCTATTAAGAGGGACAAATATATAGTGTGATAGCTGGTAATAAATGTTATGGAGAGAAATGATGTAGCAGAAGGTCAGAGCATGGATCATGAGGGGAGGGGATCATTTGGTGGTTTTCCTCCCATTGAGGGATTAGGGTCTGGGAATTATGGATAACTTGAGAATCTGAAATGTTTACTGGTGACTACAGATCTAATTTGTATATATAGTCCTAAATAAAGCTTGCGTTTGGGAGTGGTTAAGGAAGAAAAGGATGAGAATGTACCAAGAAATGTGTAAAATTCTGAGATTTTCTTCTTTTCTACTTTCTTTGGTGATGTGGAGGCTGAGAAAGGGGCATTTTATCTCCTATTTTAGTATATGTGCTGCCAAAGTGAGCACAAGGGGATTTTATCTTCTATATGGGAGCTCTTTCTGGATACCTGCCCATGGAGTTGTAGACATTTCAGGGAGGTAGTTATTTATAACTCTGGGAGCTCTGGGAGCTCTGGGGATCTAAAAGAAATATTAAAAATAATGAAGAGTATACCTAAGAACTCTAGTTAGGAGCTCCAGAAAGAAAGAATCAAGATGATAGAGATAAGCTCTAGAAAAACATTTCTCTGAAGTAAAGAAAGATTGAAGTCTTCAGATTGTATATGCCTACCACTGACCATGCAAGATGAATCAAATAACTGATAGGTACATCCTGAGGAAATACCAGATTTCCAAAGATGAGAAGAAAACCTAAAAGACTTCAACAGAGAAACATGGTACCATCTACGAAAAGATGAGAAATCAAACAGCTACCATACTCATTATCAACACAGAAGACGGTAGTTAGGGAGTGATTTCTTTAAATTTCCAGATATGATGATAAGATGAATTTTGTACCTAGACAAGATATCAGGAGAGAGTATGATGGCAGCTTAAGAATGTTCTAACAGGTGAAAGAATGCATACAAGGTATCACCTCTCTATCTATAGGTATATGTGTATATATATTTTATTGCATGTTAAGATATATGCATTAAATATTTCTTGGCTATGGCCTAAAGTAGTGGTAATGTAAGGTGGTCTTGAAACATTGTAGCTTTTATAGTAAGCTGAAAAAATGTAATATTTTAAATTTATAAATTGAAACTTGATACTATACTGGCAACCTCTAGGAAAATTCAAAGCAAAACTTCACACTGGTTGATTGAGGAAAGTAAGGCTTGGTGGTAGAGAAGATTTTACCTTTAATGTACCGTTTTGTACCATTTTTTTTAAGCTTGTAAATTTATGTTATAATTAACATTTAAGTAATTAAAAAATTCTTCATCAGGTGATTGAACATTTTTTTTCTTTTGGTTGAACAGTTTTGTGATAGAATGAATAAAGGACTAAGATTCTTGATTTTTATACCTTTAGCCTTGGCATTCTACTTTTTGACATGATGGGAATTTTTGGTTTTAAAAAACAATGATGATTTGAAATGCCTTTATGCCTATGATGACAAATTTGATTAGTTTTTCTTTTAAAAGATTTTATTTATTCGAGAGAGAGAGAGAGAGAGAGAGAGAGAGGCAGAGACACAGACAGAGGGAGAAGCAGGCTCCATGCAGGGAGCCCAATATGGGACTTGATCCCAAGACTCCAGGATCACGCCCTGAGCCGAAGGCAGACGCTCAACTGCTTAGCCACCCAGGCATCCCTAATTTGGTTAGTTTTAATACGTCCTTTGTCACTATCATGTGTGCTTTAACTGACAGTTTTTATATGAATCCAGTGAAGAGAAATAGAGTCCCTTGATTCTAAATATAATGTTCTTATAGTCCAAAGATAAAGATTTTTTTTCAGATTATTCTAAAAATATTATTATTTTTAGATAATCTAAATAATAATAATAATAATCTAAAAAGATTAATCCTTACTAGATAATCTAAATAATAATAATAATCTAAAAAGATTATTATTTTTTTCAGATTGATTCTAAATATAATGTTCTTATAGTCCAAAGATAAAGATTTTTTTTTCAGATTATTCTCTGATAATCCATATGGTATCATTAATAATATTTAAATAAGAATACCCCGACTATAACAAAATTAATTTATTTTCACTTAAAATAGTTTTCTGATGAATTTGAAGGAATAGAAATACTCATTTAAAAAAATCTTACTTAAATATGTTTAGAAACACCACATTTATTTAGCTTTCATTTTCGACAAGATCCAGTTTGCAACATTTTTCTCATGACTTGGATGTTCCCTGTGTAACATATTGAGCAATATTGAGTAGGAGAGGTATAAAGCCAGTGTTCTTGGACCTTCGTTACTTCGTTATTTTATATGTTTCTGAACATATAAAATATATGTTCTCTATGTATTAGCTTAGTCATTAGAACCAGAGCTTTTTTTTTTTTTTTTCACTTTCAGCTTTTAAATGACTACATGTTTCAGGTGACTTTCTCCATATCCAACTTTTAAAATATCTACTAAGGCTGTTCATATTATTGCAACCAGTATGATGATGTAGCTGGGTAAGAACAGATGTTCTGCTGTGAAAGCAGATACCTGCACCTAAACAAAATCATTTACTGGATCAGTAAACTCAATACAGTGATGAGTTAACTTGCTCATTGTTCACATCTCTTGAGAAAACGTCTAACATTCACTCCTATTCCATATCTTAATTAGCGTAGATAAAAGTAAGCTTTTACTTACAGATATGTCAAAGATAATACATTAAAGACAAAAATATAAATAATCTATTAGAACTATAATTCTTTTCCTTAAAAATGCCAATATCAAGTTCATCAATAAGGCATCAGATCTAGGGTGTATACTCTTGCTGATATTCCTATGAATTTACTTTGAAGTAGTTCTAGTTACCTTTGATAAGGAAGCAACTACTTTTCTACAAGTGTTTCTTGCCTTTTTTCTTCAGTAGAAGAGATTGATCTTTGGTCACAGAAAGGAGAGATCTTAGTTTGAACACTATGCATTTCAGACTGCACTAAGGCCCTCTATATTCATTTTGTCATTTCATTCTCTTTTATGAGGTGGTATCCACATTTTAAAGATGAGTAAAGAAAAAAAAAAACGAGTAAAGAGAGTAAGGAAATAAAAATTCATGTTGTAAAGCAATTTGAAATCTCTGATGTTTCTTTATAAGTTAATCATCAGATGGCCCTTTGGAAAAGTGGAAATAATGTGGGATTTTATTTTTTTTTAAATTAATTTTTATTGGTGTTCAATTTACCAACATACAGAAAAACACCCAGTGCTCATCCCGTCAAGTGTCCGCCTCAGTGCCCGTCACCCATTGCTCTCCAACACCCGCCCTCCTCCCCTTCCACCACCCCTAGTTCGTTTCCCAGAGTTAGGAGTCTTTATGTTCTGTCTCCCTTCCTGATATTTCCCAACATTTCTTTTCCCTTCCTTTATATTCCCTTTCACTATTTTTTATATTCCCCAAATGAATGAGAACATACACTGTTTGTCCTTCTCCGATTGACTTATTTCACTCATAATTCCCTCCAGTTCCATCCACGTTGAAGCAAATGGTGGGTATTTGTCATTTCTAATTGCTGAGTAATATTCCATTGTATACATAAACCACATCTTCTTTATCCATTCATCTTTCGATGGACACCGAGGCTCCTTCCACAGTTTGGCTATTGTGGACATTGCTGCTAGAAACATCGGGGTGCAGGTGTCCCGACGTTTCATTGCATCTGAATCTTTGGGGTAAATCCCCAACAGTGCAATTGCTGGGTCGTAGGGCAGGTCTATTTTTAACTCTTTGAGGAACCTCCACACAGTTTTCCAGAGTGGCTGCACCAGTTCACATTCCTACCAACAGTGTAAGAGGGTTCCCTTTTCTCCGCATCCTCTCCAACATTTGTGGTTTCCTGCCTTGTTAATTTTCCCCATTCTCACTGGTGTGAGGTGGTAACTCATTGTGGTTTTGATTTGTATTTCCCTGATGGCAAGTGATGCAGAGCATTTTCTCATGTGCATGTTGGCCATGTCCATGTCTTCCTCTGTGAGATTTCTCTTCATGTCTTTGCCCATTTCATGATTGGATTGTTTGTTTCTTTGGTGTTGAGTTTAATAAGTTCTTTATAGATTTTGGAAACTAGCCCTTTATCTGATATGTCATTTGCAAATATCTTCTCCCATTCTGTAGGTTGTCTTTTAGTTTTGTTGACTGTATCCTTTGCTGTGCAAAAGCTTCTTATCTTGACGAAGTCCCAATAGTTCATTTTTGCTTTTGTTTCTTTTGCCTTTGTGGATGTATCTTGCAAGAAGTTACTGTGGCCGAGTTCAAAAAGGGTGTTGCCTGTGTTCTCTTCTATGATTTTGATGGACTCTTGTCTGACATTTAGATCTCTCATCCATTTTGAGTTTATCTTTGTGTCTGGTGAAAGAGAGTGGTCCAGTTTCATTCTTCTGCATGTGGATGTCCAATTTTCCCAACACCATTTATTGAAGAGACTGTCTTTCTTCCAATGGATAGTCTTTCCTCCTTTATCGAATATTAGATGACCATACATTTCAGGGTCCACTTCTGGGTTCTCTATTCTGTTCCATTGATCTATGTGTCTGTTTTTGTGCCAGTACCACACTGTCTTGATGACCACAGCTTTGTAGTACAACCTGAAATCTGGCATTGTGATGCCCCCAGCTATGGTTTTCTTTTTTAAAATTCCCCTGGCTATTCGGGGTCTTTTCTGATTCCTAATGTGGGATTTTAGATTAGGAAATGTGGATATGAACCCTAGCTCAGCTACTTACTTGTGATTTGGTCTGATTGCTCTATTTTTCTTCCTTTTTTTTAAAAAATATTTTTTTTATTTTTTTCACTTGTTTTTATTGAAGTTTGATTTGCCAAATATAGTATACCACCCATTGCTCATCCCATCAAGTGCCCCCCCTTAGTGCCTGTCACCCCGTTACCCCAACCCCATGCCCACCTCCCCTTCAACTACCCTTTTTTCGTTTCCCAGAGTTAGGAATCTCTCATGGTTTGTCTCCCTCTCTGATTTTTCCCACTCAGTTCCCCTCCTTTCCTTTATAATCCCTTTCACAATTTCTTTTGAGATCACTCTATTTTTCTAAATATTCAGTTTTCTTATTTATGATATAAAACTATTCATAAAGTAAAAATCATATTTGGCAGTGGTAGTGCTTTGAAATTGAAAGTAGTAGATAAACATTATTTTTCATCTTTATAAAAATTATGATAGGCAAGTAGGGATAGTGCCATCATTGCTAATTCCATTTGTCAATGAGAAAACTGAAATTAGGGACTTTAGGTGACTCCAGGTCACAAAATTACTGAGCAATGAGTCTCATATAGGATACTAGATCTGCTGACTCCAAATTTAGCATCTTTTTTTAAAAATGGGAGATCATGTTGTCTTTAAATAGGCCATTTCTTAAATTTTTAGGTTAAAGAAAGTGTGTGTGTGTGTGTTTATAAATTTCACATATTCCTAAATTTAAAAAAAAATTAACTTTCTTGGCAAGACTTTAGTTTTGAAATTTAGTGTAAATAAAACGAAGGTCCAAGAACACTGGCTTTATACCTTTCCTACTCAATATTGCTCAAACAAGAATGTTATGTTGCTGGGTTCTTTTTTGTTCCTTAGGAAAACTCTGAACTTCTACTCTGAGCTAGCCACTCTGTTAGATTTTGAAAATACAGATGATGAAGTTGATAACTTTGTTCACTGTCAGGAATAGAACTCAGAGTCGAAAAGGAGAGAGAATAATTTAGCAAATGAAGATGAGATCTTGTTTGTAAAACAGAATATAATAAAATTTATGTAGATGAGATCTGGTCTTCTCTGAATGTAAAACAATAAGCCACGTTGTCTTTTTTTTCTCCAATTAAAAATAAAGATTTAAAAAATTGATTATAAAACATTGTGATAGAAATACAGCATTTCTGTCATTTGTTCAGTAAAGTCATATTTTTCAGTAAAATTCATGGAGCAACTGTTAGGAGCAGATTTCTACTTACATAAAACAAAAGAAGTGAGTGGCAGGCTTTATTATGTGAACATGTGATTGGGAATTCTGTGATTATAAAAGTTGGGAAAAATTTTAATGTGTAGATTTATATGTTTTTAAACTTGACAGGAAGGATTAAAAAATGATTGGAAGGAAATAAATGGTAATGAAAAATGTGGATAGGATCTATGAAAAAAATGGAAAGTAATGTAAAGGTGATTAAGTATAATTTTAAAATCCGATTTGCCTTACAGACATTCTTGAAAATGTGCATATGTATAACTGTAAAATATGAGTAAATTATAAGTGGCTTCCATTCATAGAAAGCTACAAGAAGCTAAAATCCTTATGAAATTTTGTTGTTTGTACACAAGGTTTAATATACTTAAAGCATTTCATATATATTTTTAAAAAGTATTTTTTTCCTTTCCAACTCAACATATAGGTGATTATCTTAATTCCAGTGAGCATCTGATTGAAATAAAAATTCATAGCTTCCAGCATATGTAGTGAGTTCATAAAGTTTAGGTGACCTTTGTTTTTTACTAATGGATTTATTTTTTTAACTTTTATTTTTATTTTATTTATTTTTTTTTTAATTTTTTATTTATTTATTTATGATAGTCACAGAGAGAGAGAGAGAGGCAGAGACACAGGCGGAGGAAGAAGCAGGCTCCATGCACCGGGAGCCCGATGTGGGATTCGATCCCGGGTCTCCAGGATCGCGCCCTGGGCCAAAGGCAGGCGCCAAACTGCTGCGCCACCCAGGGATCCCTATTTTTTTAACTTTTAAATGAAATAAGAGGGCAATTCAGTAAGCTATTTGCAAACACAGCCTAATTGGAACTATTAGATCACAGGCTACAAGACTATGTGACAGCTCAAGGTGTGTGTTAATCATTCAAGGTATAAAAGTTGGAATTTGCCATATGAGAGGCAGTTCAGAAGTGTTAATGCATAGCGTATGTAAATTCAGGTTACTGATTTGTGATCCTTCTCTCTTTGTATGGCTGTACTAGAGTACAAATATATTTTCATGTCTGTGTATTTGCAGTAATTATTTTTTAAAGTTTTGCTTTGATGAAAGCAGTTTTCTGGTTTTGGACTGTCTTGACAAATATCAAACTATGGTTTTATCATTTGATCCTATTTTTTGAGGATTTACACATGTTATTGCTAGTACTTGGTGAATATTATTATGCTTTAAGAAGGAAAAAGTTTGTGTTTAGTGTATATTTTATGAGGTTTGTTAATGGTTGGTGAATTATGCTGCAGAAATTATAATCCGCACACTTTAAGAGAGGACATATCCATCCAACTTCTGGGTGGATTGTTTTAAATGAAATTGTTGTACCAAGTTGCTAAGCATGTCATCACAGTTCTGAGGAATGCTAATGTCCTGTTTTTAGCCAAAATAAATTGTGCATTAATATGCATAGCTAAAGATGTCAACCACAGTGAGCCATCTGTAGCCAAACTGAGTAACTGCCTCTGTGGAGGAGGTCATGTGGCTTGGGCAATCCTTGAAGAGCAGAACACATAATCTGTTTACAAGTGATAGCTTGGTTTCCTCTTTATAATAGGATATATTATGTTATTATATAATGTATGTTATATGATTATATTTTCTATGGCATTCAAAATAATGTAAAATATGAATAGCATATTCAGTAAATATTTGAAGATAATTTGATGAAAAATAGGGGAAAAGCTGAGAATAATTCATGAGAAGTGGTCACTTCTTTTGAGTCCATGTGAGGAGAGGAGGGAAGAAGAAATCATTGGAAAAAATATGAAGCACTAAGTACTGTGGTTCAGACTATGGTAGGAAGAGTTGAGAAAGGGCAGACCTTGGAATATTAAGTGGTAAAGGAGAAAATTCAATGTGCATCCTAAAGATGGGTAGCATTCAGGTAAATAGAGGAGGAACGCACATTGGGCTGTGTGTCATGACCAATGTGAGGGAGAATGAGGATACTGCCATGATGGAGTAAATGGTACAGGTTGATGTCACGGTCTTCAGAAAAGTTTAGTTGTTATGCTTTCAGAAGTTAAGAACCCACCAGGTTCTGGGACACCTGGATGGCTCAG
Organism: Vulpes lagopus; assembly: GCF_018345385.1. NCBI lineage: Eukaryota > Metazoa > Chordata > Mammalia > Carnivora > Canidae > Vulpes > Vulpes lagopus. The sequence goes on along the minus strand of NC_054834.1, from coordinate 22,682,167 downwards.
TGGTTGAGTGTCTGCCTTTGGCTCAGGTTGTGATCCCAGGGTCCGGGATCGAGTCCCGCATCGGGCTGTCTCTGCCTGCATCTCTGCCTCTCTTTCTTTGTGTCTCTCATGAATAAATAAATAAATCTTTTTTTTTTTTTTTTAAAAGAACCCACCAAGTTTTATTGTATAGGGACAGGATGAAAGCATGACTGAAGAAAATCTATTTAACAGCTAATGTGAATGGTATGAACACCAGCAAATATAAATTCTTAATATTGTGTTATTCTTTTAATGTTCCATTATTCCAAGCACTATGCTATGTTGAGCAGAGATTCCATTTTAAATCTTTTCAAAAAATATTTATTCATGAGAGACAGGAGAGAGGCAGAGACATAGGCAGAGGGAGAAGCAGGCTCCCTGTGGGGGCCTGATGCGGGCCTCGATCCCAGGACCCGGGGATCACGACCTGAGCTGAAGGCAGACGCTCAACCCCTGAACCACCCAAGCATCTCTCCATTATAAATCTTATGTAAATTTTATATTTAAAATTTCCAGTTTGGAGTACATTGAATAGTGGATGTTAGTCATTAGGCCTTCTGGACTTTTTTTGGGAGAAATTTCCATTCTGTTCTGAAGCTAAATAGATTAATAACAGTTCTGAGCAAGAACATACTTTAATTCTAGAACCCTAACATTTGCCAACTCACCTCAATGCTTAGATGTATTGAGTTATCTTAAATTATTACTGAAGACACTGATTAGTAGAAACCAATCAAAAGTTTGAACAACTGTTTTTGAAAGTGGCAACATTAATTAAACTCTCTATGTGAAGTTCACAATAAGTGGTACCTCTTGAAACATCTAAATAACATATTTATGATTATCCCTCAAAATCCTTAGCTAATGAGTTTGTCTTACTATATATCATAGTTCTGATAAATAAGAAAGGTTCAACAAAGTGGAACCCAGAGGATCGGATAAGCAGGGAAGTGTGCGATAGTAATTATATTACAGGTCTGCATTAGAATACACAGTGACCTCAGAAGGAGCAAAAGTCCTGGCTGACTAGTCTCTTACCCCTTTTATGTAGCATATTAAATTAGAACAGTGAATGAACAACTTTATGTATTTCTTTTGCTCCTTTCCAAAGAACTTATTTAATTAGAGTAGTTCATTAAAACAATTGTGTCTCCAAAACTTGAATTCCATTTATGCACTTTTTGTAAGTAAGACTATGAGTGGGGAAAACAAAAGATAACTATTTTTCCTTTTCTTATATCAACTCAAGAATTTAGGAATAGGTGAAGCATGACATTTTTCTAATATAGTTGGATTCTTTCATTTCAATGTTTATATATAGAAGATAAGACTTCTTCCTGGACACATTGATATAGTTGTGGGCTTACCTGGTGTTGTTTCTTGCATTTTGCCCATCATTTATCAGGTGGATGCAGATGATTATAGTGTAATGTTAGGGAATAAGTGCTAGTTATTTTTTTAAGTTTTTTTTTTTTTATTTATTTGAGGGAGACAGCATGTGTGTGCATGAGGGAAAGAGTATATGAGTGGAGGTGGGGGGGGGGTACACAGCTGCACAGGGAGCCTAATGTGGGGCTAGATCATAAGACCCTGGGATCATGACCTGAGCCAAAGGCAGATGCTTAACTGATTGAGCTACCCAGGTGCCGTAAAAAGTGCTAGTTATGACCCAGGCACTCTAATAAGTGCACTTATAACAGATGCCCCAATTAAGTGCTAGTTATGGGAGGTTGTTTATGAAATATTGGTGGAAGGCTTCTGTGAATCAGCCTTGTCCTTGGATATCGTTTGACTCCTGTGGCATGATGAAGAAATGATAAGGGCTAAAATCTAAGATCCTTGTTCATGGTAAGGGTAGAATGAAGACCCAATCATGTAGAAATAGGAGAACCAAGTGTATAATAGACATAGATACCAAATGGAACTGGCAGCGAGTGTCTGAGGCAGTGATGGTAATAAATTCAGGTTCATTTCTCCTCAGAAATAAGTGTTTAATTTTGGAAGTGAAATGAGGCAGTAATTGCCTCTAGGCAGGGAAAATATGTCTGTTTAGCAGGTATGGTGATTATGAGAGACTCAATTTGACTCAAAATGAGGAGAGGTTGTCCATCGCCAGGGGCATAGAGTTCTAGGGAGAATGGCATGCAACCAGAAAATGAAGGGAGAAATATGTCCTACAAACTGTGTAAACAATGGCAATTAGTAGAGTAAACACAGGAAGGCTGTAGCTTGAAGAGCACAAACATTTTGAAACCAGCCCAAAAACTGTGGGCATGTCACACTTAAAGGATTAGTTAGACCCCAGGGTGTCAGTGAAAAGACTACTACCAGTAAGCCCTCACCATCTTTTGGGGGATATAGACCAGGAAATAGAAGAATGATGGAAGCGGTTGCATTGTATATTTCAAAATTATATATTTTGAAGTTCTTGCAAAAGATTAACTTCATTTCACAATTCTGGGAGAGGCATAGTTAAAGGTATGAAAGAAAGGTATGAGAGGAAGTAGTTGGAGTCCACCCCTTCTGTGGTTGGTTGTTTGACACAGTTACCATTTTGTGAGGGTGTAAAGTATCTGGACAAGTGAGGGACTTTGGGTTTGGAAATGTGAAAAGATGAATGGGAAACTACCTTTCACAAGCATACAGACACCCTTGTGGAGTCACTGAGAATGCAGTGAAAATACCACAGCATTTCTGACTCCGATGACTGAGAAGGAGAAGGCACTGTTACTGCCTACCCGTTAGATGCCTGCGCGGAATTGTGGAAGGCACGGCCCACGGTAAAGTACAAGGTGGTTCCTGATGTTGGGGCGGCTTGTGGATTCTCATTTTCTCAGTGTATGGGAAGTTTGCTTTTGTTTTTATTGTCCCACTTGAATCAGGGAATTGGAAATGCTTCTGTTTTCAGTGCTAGATTGTTAAGCACTGAGAAAAAATCATTTCTAGTTTCAGCGGATTTGGCCAGTAGAATTAAATATAAAGGAGGCTCTTTCTAAAAATTCCTAAGAGGATAAAAAGCTTTTCATATTGTGATTGCTACAGTGATTTTAACCTGTGTTCTAGCAGGGAGGAGGAACATTGAGGGATCAAAATGTCTTTTATGTGTTGTTTATCAAAATGAAGAAAATGTGGTCATTAAAAGGACAAAAGATGGAGCAGTGGAGTTTGTTCAAAAAAGAATGAAGAGAAAAGCAGGATTCTCCTCTATGAGGAGGCAGTGACTTGTGATATCCACCTCTTCCTAACTCTCCCTTGTGTCTTTATGTGGAAACAAGAGTCATATATATTTATAAACCACAAGGAGACATTGGATTTTGGAACAAAGGCAGTACAGAATGTGTTTCCCAGTGTTAGTGTAAATCATGCATTTGATATGCTGTGGTAGCGTTCTAATTTTACAGTGTTGAGAGTGCAGTGAAAGCCTAACAGCTAGCTACGCATGAAGCTCAAAGTTCACATTGCAGAGAGACTTACAGTTTTACTGAGAAAACCAAATGAATCCAAGGAAGTATTCAGGGGGGGAGCATGGAAGGAAGTTTCCTAGCAGGAAGAAAGGAAAAAAGTAGTCACCACAGTAGCATCAGATTCTTACTATGTATCTGTAATAACCTTGAAGCTGTATGTTAACTTGTTTCTTGTCTGACTTCTCTACTATGATGTAGTCTCCAGGAGGATGGAGATTTATCTCTTTTATTCAGTGCTATGTGCCAAGTAGAAGTTGTTCTATAAATACTTGAATAAAGAAATGAATAGGTTGGCTCAGGTCCCTGGGTGGCTCAGTCCCTTAAGTGTTAGACTCTTGATTTCAGCTCAGGTCATGACCTCAGAGTCATGAAATTGAGCTCTGCATCCGCTCTGTGCTCAGTGGGGAGTCTGCTTAAGATTCTCTCTCTCCCTCTCCCTTTACCTCTCCCTTCCACATGCACGCTCTCTTTCTCTAAAATAAATAAAACCTTAAAAAAAAAAAAAAAAGAAATGAGCAGGTGGGGGTGCTTGGCTGCTCAGTCAGCAGAGCATGAGACTTGATCTTGAGTTGTGAGTTCAAGCCCCATGTTGGGTGTAGAGCTTACTTAAAAAGAAAAATGAAAAAGAAATAGGTGAATGAATTTTGCATCTGTTTTGGTTATAACACTTGTCAAAAAGATTAAAAGCAATTAACTATAATGTATGTAGGTCACTAACCTTAGGAGTTTATAATTTAATGTGGTTAATGTAGATGCACATCTCACAATGTTTTATAGGAAAAAAAAAATCAGTGACAGAGCCTAGGTAAAGAATTATGTTTTTAATTATATTTTCTTTTGTCTGACTGCATGATTATGAGCTATTATGGTACCATTTAAGGCTGTGGAAAAAGACAAATGAGAAAAAATGAACAGTAGAACAGCAGAAGTTACATTGACAGGAGGGGAGATGATTGAGTAGGTAGTTGGAGACTTATGGAGGAATTTCTGTTCCTCAAGAAGCAGGTAAAGTGGAGTGAAAGGTTCCATCTTACTTTTTGTCACGGTGCTTGCATAAGTAGCATATGCTTGTGTTTTGGGATTCAAATATTTATATGTACCAAAATTTATTTTGTGAATGCTTTAAGCATACAGAAAAGTAAAGATAAGAATATTAAAAGTGCATAGATACTCAGCCCTTATACTGGAAAGAAATGTAATGAACACCCAAATTCTTTCCACCCATTACATTTTTTTTTTTGTTTGTTTTTATTGAAGTTTGATTTCCCAACATATAGCGTAACACCCAGGGCTCATCCCATCAAATACACCCTCAGTGCCCATCACCCAGTCACCCTATCCCCCTGTCCACCTCCCCTTTCACTACCCTTTGTTTCCCAGAGTTAGGAATCTCTCATGGTTTGTCTCCCTCTTTGATATTTCCCACTCATTTTCTCTCCTTTGCCCTATAATCCCTTTCACTAGTTCTTATATTTCCCATATGAGTGAAACCATATGATGATTGTCCTTCCCCGATTGACTTACTTCATTCAGCATCACGCCCTCCAGTTCCTTCCACGTCGAAGCAAATGGTGAGGATTCGTCGTTTCTGAGGGCTGAGGAATATCCCAGTGTATACATAGACCACATCTTCTCTATCTGCTCATCTGTCGATGGACACCCAGGCTCCTCCCACAGTTTGGCTGTTGTGGACATTGCTGCTGTGAACATCGGGGGGGCAGGTGTCCCGGCGTTTCACTGCATATGTATCTTTGGGGTAAATCCCCAGCAGTGCAATTGCTGGGTAGTAGGGTAGCTCTATTTTTAATGTTTCACATTTTTAAGCAGAAATACATCTTGTTAGAGTTGACCATCTCTTTAACTTTCTCCAAACAAAAGTTTGCTTTCCATGATATTGCAAAACAAGCCGTTTTACACCGGTGCGTGATTTTAAATGATTCAGTGTGCTATTTTATTTTATTTTATTTTATTTTATTTTTTAAAACAACTTTTTATTTTTATTTTTTATTTATGATAGGCATACAGTGAGAGAGAGAGGCAGAGACACAGGCAGAGGGAGAAGCAGGCTCCAAGCACCGGGAGCCCAACATGGGATTCGATCCCGCGTCTCCAGGATCGTGCCTGGGCCAAAGGCAGGCGCTAAACCACTGCGCCACCCAAGGATCCCCACTTTTTTTATTTTAAAGCCATTTTAATGATTAAGAAAAAGATTCAGTAAGGTTTTTATTTTTTCTTACCAAAAGGGTTTAACAATATAAACTGTTAAATGGCAGAAGTTTTTAAGGGTTTAGGAAAGGTTAATTCAGTTCTTTTCAGAAGGAAATTGTTTGCAAGTAAGGAGCATGTTTTTTGCCAGCCTAACACTTCATACTTTTGTACCATGGAAAACTGTTCTCATACCTCTGTTCCACATATTTCGTTTTTCGCTATACAGACTTCTGTACATAGAACTCTGTGCTAAACTGGTATCATTGTTACTTTGAGGGGAGAATTCATGTAGAATTTGACATTCTAAATTACTTTGGAAATATTGAAAATTTTTTATAATTGTATATTATTTTGGAATTAAAATGGTAAATGTTAAACATAGATACTTTTAAATTATGTTCTCAAAAAAAAAATAAATTAGGTTCTCAAGTATCAAATTCAGCATCTCCTTTTTATAATTGATGCAGTATGAAACCAGTAGAGGCATTTAATTCTATACCTATGTTTATGTATGTGATATATATCTCACATCTATACATATCTCACCAGCTGAATAAGTGTACTGTTTACTTATATTGCTCTTTCTAGTATATCCATAAAATTATAAGGAAGAATTTTTCCTCTGTTAAATCATGGTATTATTTATGATAATTTGAAGACGTGCCCTTTTTTTTTTTTTTAATTTTCTTAACAGAGAATGTTCTCTTTCTTACTCAGTGTGGTTAACAATTTTTGCTTTAGCACATTTGATTATGTTGCCTCGGAGGGGAAAGTAATGCTCTGCTAATTTAAGAAAATTAGCAATGTGTTAAAAATTTAACAGGCATATACTAGGTTGTATACCTAAAAACTATTTATGAACCATCAATAGAGAAAATATCTAATGAAACTAATTTATGGAATTAATATGTTATAGCTCATCTTTTTAATGATACAATGTTTCCTATTTATGGGGGTACAAACTTTCAGTAAATCAAAGGCAAAGAATAACAACACTAGAAAAAAAATACAAATATGTTTATTTTTACTTTTTTATTTTCCTTAAAATATAGAGTGCTTATTAAGTCTCTGAATTTCAGTAATTATATTTAAGTGTCATTAACATAAAATTTTTGATACAAATTAAGGAAAATAAGTTGATCTATTAAAATATAGATGATGAGAGCAGCCCAGGTGGCTCAGTGGTTTAGCGCCGCCTTCAGGCCAAGGCGGAGACCTGGGATCGAGTCCCACATCGGGCTCCCTGCATGGAGCCTGCTTCTCCCTCTGCCTGTGTCTCTGCTCTCTCTCTCTGTGTCTCTCATGAATAAGTAAATAAAATCTTTAAAAAAATATAGATAGATGATGAGTAACATAGTTTCAAATGATACCATGTTTTTAAAAATGTTTTTGTGTCATTACATTGTTACTGTCTCTGACCATTATTTCATAATTATTTCTAGATAAAAGAGTGGCTCTGTTTAAACTGTCAGATGAAAAGAGCTCTAGGAGGAGATCTGGCTCCAGGTCCATCATCACCTCAGCCCAAACCGAAGACTGCCCCTGTTACTCCTGCATCAGCTGTGAGCAAACCATCCCCACAGCCACAGCAAAGTTCTCCAAAGAAGGATCCTATACCCAAACCGGATATCTCAAAGGCACCTGAGTCTAAGAAGCCCCCACCCCTAGTGAAACAACCAACCATTCATGGTTCTCCCCCACTTGCGGCCAAGCACCCTCCTGTGGCAGAGTCCTCATCCAAGCCAGCCCCTCCCAAAGAGCCTTCGGTCCCATCGGAGCAGGCCAAGGTTTCCACGGCTGAGGATAAACCAAAGCAGCCCAAGACGGTAAAACCAGCCACAGACGTGTCTTCAGCATCAATAGCAGCAAAGCCTGATACTCCAAGCTCTAGAGTGCAGTCAGAGGATCAAGAGATAACAGCCCCTCCTCTCAAAACAGACGCTGCCAAACCGTCGCAGAGTTTTCCACCAACAGGAGAAAAAGTCACCCCAGTCGATTCTAAAGTCATACCCCGACCTGCATCAGATTCAAAAATTACTTCACATCCTGGGCCTAGTTCAGAGAGCAAAAGTCAAAAACAAGTGGATCCTGTTCAAAAGAGGGAAGAACCCAAGAAAGCACAAACCAAAATGAGTCCTAAGCCAGATGCCAAGCCGATGCCAAAAGGGTCACCTCCACCCCCAGGCCCACGACCTACCACTGGCCAAACTGCCCCCACATCTCAGCAGCCCCCAAAGCCTCAGGAGCAGTCGAGACGCTTCAGTCTGAATCTGGGAAGTATTACAGATGCCCCCAAATCACAGCCCACGACGCCTCAAGAAACCGTGACTGGAAAACTCTTTGGGTTTGGAGCTTCCATCTTCAGCCAGGCATCAAATTTAATCTCCACAGCAGGCCAACCTGGGGCCCAGTCTCAGAGTGGGCCTGGGGCCCCAGCAAAGCAAGGCCCTCCCCCTTCGCAGCCACCTCCTCAGGGGCCACCCAAATCCACGGGCCAGGTGCCCCCAGCGCCTGCAAAGGTTATACCTGTGAAAAAAGAAACAAAAGCTCCAGTAGCTGATAAATTAGAGCCCAAAGCTGAACAAGTTCCAACTGTAAAAAGAACAGAAACAGAAAAGAAGCCTCTGCCTGTCCAGGATAGCAAATCTTCAGCAGCTGAGCCTCAAAAGACTGTCCTTGCCCCCAAATTGGAGGAAGCCTCCAAACCAGAATCAACTTGTCCTCTCTGCAAAACTGAACTCAACATAGGTTCTAAGGATCCCCCTAACTTCAATACTTGCACTGAATGCAAGAATCAAGTGTGTAATCTCTGTGGATTTAACCCTACACCACACTTGACTCAGGTAAGCAATTTATATATTACTTATGGATGTAAATATATCATGTTTATGTGGAAATATTTTGGTAGCTGAGTTTCTGAGCCAAAAAACCTCCCCCAAACAAACCCATGTCTAGCAAAGAAGGCGTATCAATATCGGTGGCATAGTAAAAGTTTCAATTACTTATTAGAGGCTTCATTTCTTACTAGAATTTCATATACTTTGTTTTTCTGGGTTATGCGCCAGAATTAAGAATATGAAATAAACTGACAATTTAAAATAACAATTATCCCAGTCCTTCGTGAATTAAAGACTTGTAGCTTTGGAGTACTATCTGATTTTCACTTACACCAAGTAGGAGTTGTAATTTATGGTTCCCATTATCTTCAACCTTCCTGCTCTACTGTCTTAGAGAAAGTTCTGGTTGCTTGCTGATCCATAAACAACACGAGCTCTGTTATTTTACAGAAACTTAGTGTAAGTTAATAACATTACCTCCTAGAAAATACTGGTTCAAACTTATTATGTCTAGACTTCTTATAATTCTCTTTGAGCTGTTATCTGTACTTCAATAAGAATGTGCAAAGAACCACCCCCAAAAAGTGCACAACAAACCAGATACATGGGTTTCAGTGACTAATGTCAAGGAACTGTGTTTTTTAATTTAATTTTTTTTTAATAGGACAATGAGACATTTTCTCTACACTGTAAATGACCAAAATGCAGATGGGCAAATTTCTACCTAATAGTGTTATAAAAGAATGAATCTGTAAACATTAGTAATCTGTTAGGGGCCGTTAGAATATTTGGATCTTGGAAACCTGGGGGGTTAAATGATTGTTGCTGTCTTAGATGCTTAATAAACATTATGGGATTGAATTTTAACTGATTGTTCATTGTTTTTAGACAAATCAGAAATACTTAAGGATTACTTTATTGCACTCTCTTTGATTTTGTAATTCATTGGAATGGAAAAATTGAACAGATTTTAGTAACTATACAGAAGAAGCTTTAGCGATTCCGGGTGTGGTTTTGAGTTAATCTTTTTAAGGAAAAAAACATATATAATTTTTATTTTTTTACTTTTAAAAGGCATTAGGTTGCTTTGACATAATTATCACCATGTGAAAGTGCTGTTTTTACAGACTTAAGCAGATTTTTATCCTCTTTATCTGTGATGAATAGTTAACTAAGATCCGTTTTAAAGGCAGATAAAATTTGGTTTCCCTCAGCACTTCATGAGTGGTAACAACTATAATTATTACTTACAGTGGCTTGGATTCAATGCAAAAGCAAAACAAAAAGCAAACCTTAAATTTCTCCCATATATTTAGAAGAGTTGTTTTTGGTTGTGTATTCATGAAGCAGAAAATTTTGGTTTTACCAATACAATTGTATTTATTTCATAGACTTAAAAAATTGTACCCTTTAATGAGGAGCCTATGGTATCAACATAGTGCAACACTGAAAACAAAACATAATGTCTACATTTAAAATGTACTTAGGGCACACTGAAAAAAGGCGTAATGCGGAGGGAGGACTTTGTGAGTATGTGTACATATGTATTTGTATATATTTGGACCATAGTGATTATGGGAATCTAGTCAGTGTTTGGAGGTATGAAATGAGAGCCCTTGGGAAGAAAGACTGTGAACTCTTTAGGACAATCTTTGGTTTTCTTTGTGTTGGTAAAATTTTATTTGGGGGAGGAGGGTGGTTAATTTGGAAAGGAGGTTTTTTGAATAAGGCACAGAATTACCTAGGCTGTATGTACGAAATTTCAATAGTTTGAAAATATAAGGGGTCTCAAGTATTCAGGTGGTTTAGGTGAAGTCCTATTTTAAATATGATCGGTGGTATTTAGACTGTTACTATTCAGAATATTTGCTGTGTGGTAATTTATTTGATTTGGGGGGTCCCTGGGTGGCTCAGCGGTTTGGCGCCTGCCTTTGGTCCAGGGTGCGATCCTGGAGTCCCGGGATCGAGTACCGGGTCAGGCTCTGGGCGTGGAGCCTGCTTCTCCCTCTGCCTGTGTCTCTGCCCCTCTCTCTGTCTCTCTATGTCTCTCATGAATAAATAAATAAAATCTTAAAAAAAAAAAAAAAGATGTGATTTTGGAAGATATTTCAGAGGTGAAAAAGAAAACTGGTGTAACAAAACCAGGTGGCTAGTGTTCCTAGCTTACCTGAGCTAATCCATATGAAGCCATCAGTTGGGGCATAAGGCCTCAGTGATCTTCCGTCTGTAGGTAAGTACATCGGCTGACTTTGTATCAAGGGAGTGAGTGACGTTCATTGAGTTAATGAGTGTCCAAACATTCCTCTTACTGTTACTCCAAAGGACTTCAGAGGATTGGAAGATGGAGTTAGTTGAAAAGAAAGGCACATTGTGTTTGTGTGTGTGTGTGTACATACATACACATGTATTTCTAGAAAATTTTATTTATTTATTTTATTTTATTTTATTTTTTTTTTAAATTAATTTTTATTGGTGTTCAATTTACCAACATACAGAAAAACACCCAGTGCTCATCCCGTCAAGTGTCCACCTCAGTGCCCGTCACCCATTCCCCTCCAACACCCGCCCTCCTCCCCTTCCACCACCCCTAGTTCATTTCCCAGAGTTAGGAGTCTTTATGTGCTGTCTCCCTTCCTGATATTTCCCAACATTTCTTTTCCCTTCCTTTATATTCCCTTTCACCATTATTCATATTCCCCAAATGAATGAGAACATACACTGTTTGTCCTTCTCCGATTGACTTATTTCACTCAGCATAATACCCTCCAGTTCCATCCACGTTGAAGCAAATGGTGGGTATTTGTCATTTCTAATTGCTGAGTAATATTCCATTGTATACATAAACCACATCTTCTTTATCCATTCATCTTTCGATGGACACCGAGGCTCCTTCCACAGTTTGGCTGTTGTGGCCATTGCTGATAGAAACATCGGGGTGCAGGTGTCCCGACGTTTCATTGCACCTGAATCTTTGGGGTAAATCCCCAACAGTGCAATTGCTGGGTCGTAGGGCAGGTCTATTTTTAACTCTTTGAGGAACCTCCACACAGTTTTCCAGAGTGGCTGCACCAGTTCACAGTCCCACCAACAGTGTAAGAGGGTTCCCTTTTCTCCGCATCCTCTCCAACATTTGTTGTTTCCTGCCTTGTTAATTTTCCCCATTCTCACTGGTGTGAGGTGGTATCTCATTGTGGTTTTGATTTGTATTTCCCTGATGGCAAGTGATGCAGAGCATTTTCTCATGTGCTTGTTGGCCATGTCCATGTCTTCCTCTGTGAGATTTCTCTTCATGTCTTTTGCCCATTTCATGATTGGATTGTTTGTTTCTTTGGTGTTGAGTTTAATAAGTTCTTTATAGATTTTGGAAACTAGCCCTTTATCTGATATGTCATTTGCAAATATCTTCTCCCATTCTGTAGGTTGTCTTTTAGTTTGGTTGACTGTATCCTTTGCTGTGCAAAAGCTTCTTATCTTGATGACGTCCCAATAGTTCATTTTTGCTTTTGTTTCTTTTGCCTTTGTGGATGTATCTTGCAAGAAGTTACTGTGGCCAAGTTCAAAAAGGGTGTTGCCTGTGTTCTCCTCTAGGATTTTGATGGAATCTTGTCTCACATTTAGATCTCTCATCCATTTTGAGTTTATCTTTGTGTATGGTGAAAGAGAGTGGTCCAGTTTCATTCTTCTGCATGTGGATTTCTAATTTTCCCAGCACCATTTATTGAAGAGACTGTCTTTCTTCCAGTGGGTAGTCTTTCCTCCTTTATCGAATATTAGATGACCGTACATTTCAGGGTCCACTTCTGGGTTCTCTATTCTGTTCCATTGATCTATGTGTCTGTTTTTGTGCCAGTACCACACTGTCTTGATGACCACGGCTTTGTAGTACAACCTGAAATCTGGCATTGTGATGCCCCCAGCTATGGTTTTCTTTTTTAAAATTCCCCTGGCTATTCGGGGTCTTTTCTGATTCCACACAAATCTCAAAATAATTTGTTCTAACTCTCTGAAGAAAGTCCATGGTATTTTGATAGGGATTGCATTAAACGTGTAAATTGCCCTGGGTAACATTGACATTTTTACAATATTAATTCTGCCAATCCATGAGCATGGAATATTTTTCCATCTCTCTGTGTCTTCCTCAATTTCTTTCAGAAGTGTTCTATAGTTTTTAGGGTATAGATCTTTTACCTCTTTGGTTAGGTTTATTCCTAGGTATCTTATGCTTTTGGGTGCAATTGTAAATGGGATTGACTCCTTAATTTCTCTTTCTTCAGTCTCATTGTTAGTGTATAGAAATGCCATTGATTTCTGGGCATTGATTTTGTATCCTGCCATGCTACCAAATTGCTGTATGAGTTCTAGCAATCTTGGGGTGGAGTCTTTTGGGTTTTCTATGTAGAGTATCATGTCATCAGCGAAGAGGGAGAGTTTGACTTCTTCTTTGCCAATTTGAATGCCTTTAATGTCTTTTTGTTGTCTGATTGCTGAGGCGAGGACTTCCAGAACTATGTTGAACAGCAGTGGTGAGAGTGGACATCCCTGTCTTGTTCCTGATCTTAGGGGAAAGGCTCCCAGTGCTTCCCCATTGAGAATGATATTTGCTGTGGGCTTTTCGTAAATGGCTTTTAAGATGTCGAGGAAAGTTCCCTCTATCCCAACACTCTGAAGGGTTTTGATCAGGAATGGATGCTGTATTTTGTCAAATGCTTTCTCTGCATCTAATGAGAGTATCATATGGTTCTTGGTTTTTCTCTTGCTGATATGATGAATCACATTGATGGTTTTACGAGTGTTGAACCAGCCTTGTGTCCCAGGGATAAATCCTACTTGGTCATGGTGAATAATTTTCTTAATGTGTTGTTGGATCCTATTGGCTAGTATCTTGTTGAGAATTTTTGCATCCATGTTCATCAGGGATATTGGTCTGTAATTCTCCTTTTTGGTGCGGTCTTTGTCTGGTTTCGGAATTAAGGTGATGCTGGCCTCATAGAACGAATTTGGAAGTACTCCATCTCTTTCTATCTTTCCAAACAGCTTTAGTAGAATAGGTATGATTTCTTCTTTAAACGTTTGATAGAATTCCCCTGGGAAGCCATCTGGCCCTGGACTCTTGTGTCTTGGGAGGTTTTTGATGACTGCTTCAATTTCCTCCCTGGTTATTGGCCTGTTCAGGTTTTCTATTTCTTCCTGCTCCAGTTTTGGTAGTTTGTGGCTTTCCAGGAATGCGTCCATTTCTTCTAGATTTCCTAATTTATTGGCGTACAGCTGTTCATAATATGTTTTTAAAATCGTTTGTATTTCCTTGGTGTTGGTAGTGATCTCTCCTTTCTCATTCATGATTTTATTAATTTGAGTCTTCTCTCTCTTCTTTTTAATAAGGTTGGCTAATGGTTTATCTATCTTATTAATTCTTTCAAAGAACCAACTCCTGGTTTTGTTGATCTGTTCCACAGTTCTTTTGGTCTCGATATCATTGAGTTCTGCTCGAATTTTAATTAACTCTCTTCTTCTGCTGGGGGTGGGGTCTATTTGTTGCTTTTTCTCTAGTTCCTTTATGTGTAAGGTGAGCTTTTGAATTTGAGATCTTTCCAGTTTTTGAATGGATGCTTGTATTGCGATGTATTTCCCCCTCAGGACTGCTTTTGCTGCATCCAAAAGATTTTGAACAGTTGTATCTTCCTTCTCATTAGTTTCCATGAATCTTTTTAATTCTTCCTTAATTTCCTGGTTGACCTTTTCATCTTTTAGCAGGATGGTCCTTAACCTCCACGTGTTTGTGGTCCTTCCAACCTTCTTGTTGTGATTAAGTTCTAATTTCAAGGCATTATGGTCTGAGAATATACAGGGGACTATCCCGATCTTTTGGTATCGGTTCAGACCCGATTTGTGACCCAGTATGTGGTCTATTCTGGAGAAAGTTCCATGTGCACTTGAGAAGAATGTGTATTCAGTTGAGTTTGGATGTAAGGTTCTGTAGATATCTGTGAAATCCATCTGGTCCAGTATATCATTTAAAGCTCTCGTTTCTTTGGAGATGTTGTGCTTAGAAGACCTATCCAGGGTAGAAAGAGCTAGATTGAAGTCACCAAGTATAAGTGTATTATTATCAAGGTATTTCTTGAATTTGGTTATTAATTGGTTTAAATATTTGGCAGCTCCCACATTTGGGGCATATATATTGAGGATTGTTAAGTCCTCTTGTTGGACAGATCCTTTGAGTATGAGATAGTGTCCCTCTTCATCTCTCACTATAGTCTTTGGGGTAAATTTTAATTTATCTGATATAAGGATGGCAACCCCTGCTTTCTTTTGAGGACCATTTGAATGGTAAATGGTTCTCCAACCTTTTATTTTCAGGTTTTAGGTGTCCTTCTGTCTAAAATGAGTCTCTTGTAGACAGCAAATAGATGGGTCCTGCTTTTTTATCCAGTCTGAAACCCTGCGCCTTTTGATGGGGTCATTAAGCCCGTTCACGTTCAGAGTTACTATTGATAGATATGAGTTTAGTGTCATCATATCTATTCAGTCCTTGTTTTTGTGGATTGTTCCACTGAACTTCTTCTTAAAGGGGAGTTTTAAGAGTCCCCCTTAAAATTTCTTGCAGAGCTGGTTTGGAGGTTACATATTCTTTCAGTTCCTGCCTGTCTTGGAAGCTCTTTATCTCTCCTTCCATTTTGAATGAAAGCCTTGCTGGATAAAGTATTCTTGGTTGCATGTTCTTTTCATTTAGGACCCTGAATATATCCTGCCAGCCCTTTCTGGCCTGCCAGGTCTCTGTGGAGAGGTCTGCTGTTACCCTAATACTCCTCCCCATAAAAGTCAGGGACTTTTTTTCTCTTGCTGCTTTAAGGATCTTCTCCTTATCTTTGGAATTTGCAAGCTTCACTATTAAATGTCGAGGTGTTGAACGGTTTTTGTTGATTTTAGGGGGGGATCTCTCTATTTCCTGGATCTGAATGCCTGTTTCCCTTCCCAGATTCGGAAAGTTTTCAGCTAGGATTTGTTCAAATAGATATTCTGGCCCTCTGTCCCTTTTGGCGCCCTCAGGAACCCCAATTAAACGTAGGTTTTTCTTCCTCAGGCTATCATTTATTTCCCTTAATCTATCCTCATGATCTTTTAATTGCTTGTCTCTTTTTTCCTCAGTTTCCCTCTTTGCCATCAACTTGTCTTCTATGTCACTCACTCGTTCTTCCACCTCGTTAACCCTCGTCGTTAGGACTTCTAGCTTGGATTGCATCTCATTTAATTGATTTTTAATTTCTGCCTGATTGGATCTAAATTCTGCAGTCATGAAGTCTCTTGAGTCCTTTATGGTTTTTTCTAGAGCCACCAGTAGCTGTAAAATAGTGCTTCTGAATTGGCTTTCTGACATTGAATTGTAATCCAGATTTTGTAACTCTGTGGGAGAGTGGGCTGTTTCTGATTCTTTTTTTTGAGGTGAGGTTTTCCTTCTCGTCATTTTGCTCAGTGCAGAGTGGCCAAAAACAAGTTGTATTGGGAAAAGGAGAAAAAGAGAGAGAAGGAAAGAAAAGAGAAAAAGAAAAAAGAGAAAGAAGAAAAAAAAGGGGAAAAAGAGAAGAAAAAGAAAGGAGAAAAAAGAAAAAAAGGGGTGGGGTGGGGGAAGCAATCAAAAATCAAGAAGAAAGAGAGAAAAAAAAAAAGCACAAAACAAAAACAAAAACAAAAACAAAAAAAAACAAAAACCAAAAAAAACCCGGGGGAGTATCTTCCGATTCTGTGTACTTTAAGTCCCTTGACTTCCCTTGGAACTGGTCCGTGTCGCTGGTCTTCTGGGGGAGGGGCCTGCTGTGCTGATTCTCAGGTGTTAGCACTTGGGAGAGCTGCTCTGCCCCTGCCTGGTGCAGGGCTCAGTGGGGGTTGTTCACCCCGTGAGGCCCCGGGAGGAAGCCACAGTGGCGGGGGCAGCTCTGGGACCCTGGAGTCAGCTCCCGCAGTAGCTCCGGGGCTCTCCGTCTGCAGGGCCTGGAGGCTCCGGGGCGGGGCCGCTGATCTGCTCAGTTCCAGGCAGGAGCGTCCTCGCTGTCCTGGGCCCTCCCGGCCTCTGCCTGTCCCTGGGGGAGGCCGGATCCTGGGCTGTGTCCCGGCGCCCTGTGCTCCGGGGCCTGCGCTGTTGGATTCGCGCTCCCGCCCCGCAGCCCCCTCCGCGGAGCCGCCGCCCGAGCCCCTCCGAGCTGTTCCCGGAGCCGCGCCGCCCCCTCCGCGGAGCTTCTTCCTCCGCCCGAGCCGCCGCCGCCGAGCTGTTCCCGGAGCCGCGCAGCCCCCTCCGCGGAGCCGCCGCCCGAGCCCCTCCGAGCTGCTCCGGGTCCCGCCGAGCGCTGCAGCCCTTAGGGAGCTCGGCGCACTCTCCCGGGGCGCAGTTCCTCTGTTACTGTCCCGGGGAGCCCGAGGGCATCCCCGCCTTTCTGGGGATCCTGCTCCAATTCCCCGGGAGGCCTTTCCGCGGGGAAGGTCGGTGCAGCTCCTGCTCCTCCGGGACGGGGCTCTCCTGTCCTGGGGACACTCGCCCCGGCCTCAGCCCGGGTCCTCGCGGCCCCCCCCCCCCCCCTTGGAGGCCTTTTGTTCCTTTATTTCTTTTTCCCCGTCTTCCTACCTTGATAGAAGCGCGAACTCTTCTCACTGTGGCGTTCCAGCTGGTCTCTCTTTAAATCTCAGGCCGAATTCGTAGATTTTCAGGGTGTTTGGATGGTTTTCTAGGTAATTTGTTGAGGACAGGTGACCTGGAGACCCTGCTCTGCCGCCATCTTGCCCCTCCCCCTTCTAGAAAATTTTAAATGCGATTTAGAGGCTTAACTGGTGGTGCTCTCCCAGAGTCCTTACTCCTAATCTCCCCTCATTTCCTTCCGTTAGGAGTGATTAGGAGAGCATCTTCTTGATCCTTGCTTGCTTTCTCTGCTTTCTCCATTCCGCTTGTGATATTTATTTCTTGGGACATAATATCTCCCACTCCTTCCTTCTAATTGTAGAGAGCACATTCAGAAAATACTCAGACTTCTGCCTGCAATGCAAAGAAATAGTATTTCTTTTTTTTTTTAATAAATTAATTTTTATTGGTGTTCAATTTACCAACATACAGAATAACACCCAGTGCTCATCCCGTCCAGTGTCCCCCTCAGTGCCCGTCACCCATTCCCCTCCAACACCCGCCCTCCTCCCCTTCCACCACCCCTAGTTCGTTTCCCCGAGTTAGGAGTCTTTATGTTCTGTCTCCCTTCCTGATATTTCCCAACATTTCTTCTCCCTTCCTTTATATGCCTTTTCACTATTTTTTATATTCCCCAAATGAATGAGAACATACACTGTTTGTCCTTCTCCGATTGACTTACTGCACTCAGCATAATACCCTCCAGTTCCATCCACGTTGAAGCAAATGGTGGGTATTTGTCGTTTCTAATGGCTGAGTAATATTCCATTGTATACATAAACCACATCTTCTTTATCCATTCATCTTTCGATGGACACCGAGGCTCCTTCCACAGTTTGGCTATTGTGGCCATTGCTGCTAGAAACATCGGGGTGCAGGTGTCCCTGCGTTTCATTGCATCTGTATCTTTGGGGCAAATCCCCAACAGTGCAATTGCTGGGTCGTAGGGCAGGTCTATTTTTAACTCTTTGAGGCACCTCCACACAGTTTTCCAGAGTGGCTGCACCAGTTCACATTCCCACCAACAGTGTAAGAGGGTTCCCTTTTCTCCGCATCCTCTCCAACATTTGTGGTTTCCTGACTTGTTAATTTTCCCCGTTCTCACTGGTGTGAGGTGGTATCTCATTGTGGTTTTGATTTGTATTTCCCTGATGGCAAGTGATGCAGAGCATTTTCTCATGTGCTTGTAGGCCATGTCCATGTCTTCCTCTGTGAGATTTCTCGTCATGTCTTTTGCCCAAGAAATAGTATTTCTAAGAAAGGATTCAACTATTCTGTTTATTTTTCTAATAAAGCATATTTAACTTTACGTACCTGCCTCTGTGTCTGATATAGGTAATCACTGTGAGGCAGGACTTCTTTTCCTTTGGGTACCACTCTGCCCTCCTGTGCCTCTGGGTGTGAGAAGAGCTGGTTATCGCCTGTCACGGGTTCGGGAGCCCAGGGAGTCCTCCCTCCCCTGCCCATTGAACCAGCACACCTGTCTCTGAGGTTGCTCCCTGCAGCCTCCCCGCAGCCTCCCCCAGCCTCCCCCGCAGCCTCCCCCGCAGCCTCCCCCGCAGCCTCCCCCGCAGCCTCCCCGCAGCTCCCCGCAGCCTCCCGCAGCCTCCCTGCAGCCTCCCTGCAGCTCCCCGCAGCCTCCTCTAGCCCCCCAGGCCCCCTGCAGCCTCACCCAGCCCGCCAGCCTCCCGTAGTTCCCCACAGCCTCCTCCAGCCCCCCCCCCAACCCCCGCAGCCTCCCCCAGCCCCTGAGCGGTGCCAGGCCTGCCTGCCTGCGGCCGGGGTGAGCGGCCCGGGTGTAGCCGCCGTGGGCCTGAGCTGCGCGTTTGCGTAAAGGGCCTGCGAGGCCTGTAAGGAGTAGCCCTGAGAGCGAGGAAGGAGTGTCTGGGCGTTGACTCTTGCCAACTCGGGGAATATCCTCTCTTAGCAGCAGTCTTTAAAGTGCAGCCGGGGGATCCCTGGGTGGCGCAACGGTTTAGCGCCTGCCTTTTGCCCAGGGCGCGATCCTGGGGACCTGGGATCGAATCCCACGTCGGGCTCCTGGTGCATGGAGCCTGCTTCTCTGCCTCTCTCTCTCTCTCTCTCTCTCTCTCTCTCTCTGTGTGTGTGTGACTATCATGAATGAATAAATAAATAAAATCTTTAAAAAAAAATAAAGTGCAGCTGGGCTTTCTGAAAGAGCTAATGGTAGAGACTTTGGAAGCTTCCCGAGAAAAACAGCCTCAACTGACGCTCAGTTTACCCAGTGAGTCTAGGAACTCGCGTTCGGGTCACAGGCGCGGAGGACTCGAGTTCCTCCTAGTGGTGTTGATTTTGCTGTTTTCCTGTACTTTTCAAAACTTGTGAATAAAACTTAAAACCGCGTTTCCTGATGTTTTAGGAAGGTCTAGGGTCCTACTTTTGCTTCCTTAGTAAGACGATTCGGCTCTGCCCAAGTGCGGTGGGGAGAGCGAGCATGTCCTTGTCACTAGGCAGCAAGTGGCCTTCGGAGCCCGTGAGACCCAGCGGTGTAACCCGGGTCCCTTCCCATCTTTGCTCCCCGCCCCCGGGGCTTCTTCCCCAGGACACCTTGGGGACGGCCTGTGGGCACGCGCGAACCTCTGTGAGATGAGCATTTTTGGACATAAATACTTTGTATTTTTAATTATCTCCCAAGGAAAGTTTACTAGTACTGTTGTTACCAAATCAAGGGTCAAGGACCCTGAAGTATCAAATACTCTTTGGAGGTGTGATAGCATTTAACGTTGCCACCACTGGTGTCATGATTGTCTTCTTCCTGCAGCTCCTCCATACTTGAATAAAAACATTGAAAATGATATTTGTTAATTTAGAAGTCTGAAATTGCTATCACATTGTTCCTTTGATTTGTATTTCTTTGACTACCAGAAGTTTTATTTGGATACTAAAGGTAAATACATGTTTCCAATTAGGATCCAGACAAAACCTTGTGTAGGCATTATGGGAAAAGGTAAACTGCTATCACTGCTGCTGTGCTGGGTTTTGTTTGTTTTGTTTTTGTTTTTGCAACAGGCTGGTATTTGACAGGCATTTTCCTGACAACATTCTTGTTGGGTAGGTTTTACGGTGATTTTAGAAATCAGGAGAATGGGTATCAGAGCAGTGCAGCTATCAAACCGGAGAGCTGGAATTCAGAGGCTGAGCCAGTGCTCTCTCTTCTGTTACATATTTGAGTGGCCTAGGGAACTTGAGAGCAAATGCCTCTTGTTCTGTCCTTTCTTACCTAGAAGTTGTGTCAGTAGGTAATTACCAGGACTTTAATACTAACACATTTCCTAGTATGTGCATGAAAGCCAGGTGACATTGGGGCCCACAGAACAGTGGTGGGTGTGTTAAGTGGTTGGATCTAGAAGAATGGACAGATCAAAAGATTTGGAAGCGTAGAGGCCAGCATCATTGCATCATTTTTTGTTCCAGATAAGCCCATGAACTGTCACCGTTTATAGGTGAAAGCGATGACTGAATGACGGAATGATGTCCTTCCCTTCATACATAGTGAGTGTGAGGACATACCTCACATACCTGGACATACCTGCTCCAGCTGCAGGAAATATTGTTATACTCCTGCCAATGAATGAGAAGACTTAACTCTGAAAATTATGAACATCCAAGTGTTCCGTTGGTGGTGGCAGTGGTCGTTGATCTTTGCTTCCCCCAGTACTTCTGGGTAGCCTCTCTGGTTACATTCCCGGGAGTGGGGTTGCCGGGCCGTAGGTTATCTATATGTAAATCTGTTCTCCGGGGCAGTTGTAGCAGTGTATCTTCTGGCCAACTTATCATACATGTTACTATTTCTCTACAGATGCATTGTGCGATAAAATGGACAAATATTCACATAAGATGGACTAATGTGGCGAATGAGCACTATGGCTAACTCTAAGATTATTTTTAGTGCAAAAAACCCACATTGGATTTCAAAAACTCAGTATGAAAAAGTGTAAAATATCTCCCTGATAATTTTATGCTGAAACTGTTGTATAAGGCTTCTCATCCTTAAATATTGCTCTTACTACTGCCTCTTCATCATGTCACTTGGGGTTGCCTGTGCTCCACCTGTGTGCCTGATCTGATCTGGCCTAAGGATCAGTGTTCTCAGGTGCTGCTAATCATTAAATATCTGTCCTAGATTAGCATGATGTGGCCATGCCAGTCTTCATGTCAAGGTATCTTCTCCACTGATCTCTCTGATTGCAAATGTTTTCTCTCTTTTCAGAACTTTTGGGTCTGTTTATATTTTCCCTGTGGTTTTGGGTAAAAAGTCATTAATATTTGGATCAATTGCTACCAGGAGACTCAGCAATACAGAATATTAGAACTTACATCATTTGGTACACTATTTTTCCCTTTCTTTTCTTGATGACCATTTATTTTACTTTTAAAATTCTATTCCAATAATTTGAATTACAGAAGTAGTATCCCTTATAAGAAACCCTAGGGTACTGAAGTGTCTGAAGAGAAATGAGTAGCTTCCTCTCCACCATGACTTCATATCAATGGCACAGTATCTATTCAGACCTATTTTTTCTTTTCTTTTTTTTTTGTATTTTTAATTGGTGTATTGTTGACATATAATATTAAATTAGTTTCAAGTGTATAACATAGTTGTTCAACAATTACATACATTATGAAATGCTTGCCATAATATGTATATCGCAGTATTATTGACCATATTCCCTATGCTGCACTTTTTGCGTATGTAACTTATTTTGTAATTGGTAATTTGTGTCTCTTAATCCCCTTTGCCCATTTTATCCATTCTATGACCCATCCCCTTTGGCAGCCATCAGTTGCCTAAGAGTTTGGGATTTTTTGTTATTGTAGTTTGTTTGCTTATTTGTCTTGTCATTTAGATTCCACATAAAATGAAATCATACAGTATTTGTCTTTCTCTGGCTTATTTCACTTAGCATATCCTCTAGGCCCATCATTGTTGTAATAAAAAGATTTCATTCTTTTTATGGCTGAGTAATATTCCATTGCATGTATATGCCACATCTTTGTTTTCCTTTCATCTATGAATGGACACTTGGTTTACTTCCATATCTGGACTGTAATAAATAGTTCTGCAGTCAACATAGGGGTGCGTATATCTTTTCAAATTAGTGCTTCTGTATTCTTAAGGTAAATACCCAGTAGGGGAATTACTGGATTGTATGCTAATTGTTTTTAATTCTTTAAGGAACCTCCATATTTTCCAGAGTGGCTGCACCAGTTTGCATTCTTATCAACAGTGCACGAGGGCTCCTTTTTCTCCACATCCTTGTCAACACTTGTTTCTTGTGTTTTTGATGTTAGCCATTCTGACAGGTGTGAGGTGATACCTCATTGTGCTTTTGATTTGCATTTCCCTGATGGTGACTGATGTTGAGCATCTTTTCAAGTGTCTCTTGGCCATCTGTATATCTTCTTTGGAAAATGTCTGGTCATATCCTCCGGCTGCTTTTTAAATGGATTATTTGTTATTAGGTGTTAAGTTGTATCAGTTCCTTATATATTTTGGATACTAACCTTTTTTTGGATATACCATTTGTAAATATCTTCTCCCATTCAGTAGACTTTCTTTTATTTTTGTTGATTGTTTCTTCTCTGTGTAGAAGCTTTTTATTTTGATGTAGTCCCAGTAGTTTACTTTTGCTCCTTTCCCTTTGTCTTAGGAGACATATCTAGAAAAATGTCCATATGGCTAATGTGAGAGAAATAGATGCTTTTGCTCTCTTCTAAGATTTTTACGGCTTTAGTTCTCACATTTAGGTTCTTAATCCATTTTGAGTTTGTTTTTTTGTGTGGTATAAGAAAGTGGTCCATTTTCGTTTTTTACATGTAGCTGTGTAGTTTTCCCAGTACCATTTTTGAAAGAGACTTTCCTTTTCCTATTGCATATTCTTGCCTCCTTTGTCAAAGACTGACTATATAATCATGGGTTTATTTCCTGGCTCCCAATTCTGTTTCACTGATTTATGTATCTTTTTCTGTGTGTGTGCCAGTACCTTACTGGTTTGATTACTACAGCTTTGTTGTATATCTTCAAATTTCCAATTGTGATACCTCCATTTTTGTTCTTTCTCAAGATTGCTTTGGCTATTTGGGGTCTGTTGTGGCTTCATACAAATCGTAGGGTTTTTAAGTCTAGTTTTGTGAAAAATTCTGTTGGCATTTTGATAGAGGTTAAATTGGTAGGTTTATTTGGGTAGTATAGACATTTTAACAATATTCTCTCAATCCATGAGTGTAGAATATCTTTTCATTTGTTTATGTCATTTTCTTTCATCAGTGTTTTATAGTTTTAGAGAACAAGTTTTTCATTTCCTTGGTTAAGTTTATTCCTAGGTATTGTATTATTTTTGGTGCAGTTGAGAGTGGGACTCTTTTCTTAATTTCTTTTTCTCCTATTTCATTACTAGTATATAGAAATGCAATAAATTTCTGTGTGTTGATTTTGTATCCTATGACCTTACTGATTTCAGTTATCAGTTCTGGTAGTTTTTTGGAGGAATCTTTAAGATTTTCTATTCATAGTGCCGTATCATTGGCAAGTAGTGAAAGTTTTACTTCTTCCTTACCAATTTGGATGGCTTTTATTTCTTCTTGTCTGACTGTTGTGGCTAGGACTTCTAGTACTATGTTAATAAAGGTGGTGAGAGTGGATATCCTTGTTTTATTCCTGATTTTGGGGGTTAAGCTCTCAGTTTTTCACCATTAGGTATGATGTGTTGGTTTTAATATATGGCCATTATTATGTTGAGATATATTCCTTTACTCTGGTTTTAGTGCATCCTTTGCCACTTAATAAATTTCCATTAAAACCCAGTTCCCTCTTCTAAATTCTTTAACTCGTACTGTTACATGTCTAGTCTGAGGTATCAGTATATTACTATCTTTATTAGTCTAGTTTTAATATTTCAGGTTACTAAATATCCATGAAAACCTAAGTTAAAAAAGTCTAGTGATAGCATGTTTATCTGGCCAGGATTTAACTTTACCCTATTTATAAGCTAATAAATTAACCTGTTACTATTTCATAGTTTTGCCCATTGTTGACATGACACTTTTGGGTCAGAGACAAGAACTTTATTACACCACAGCAGGCAGCATGAACATCCTAATATTTGCATCAGTTTACCTTGCCCTCCACTCTCCTGTGGGTTCTATGATATGGACCTGTATTGATACTGTACATGTAGTGGGGTTGAGTCATATATGAAGAACACTCAGCTTGTCGAATCTACTTCTTTTATGCAAACTGTAAGCTAGCCTGCTCTGTGTCATAGAGGGAGACATCACATCATCCTTTAAGGCTGCCCACTGCATACACGAGGTTCAGAAATAGCCAAGATGAAGAGTGGCCAGGGCCTTGCATTTGTTGGCATAACCTGTAAGATAGGATAGCAGGAGTAACCCCTTGAGAACTGTCTTTCACAAGAGGTACTAATAATCTAATGTATTTTAAGCTTAAAATATTATGAATTCCTCCTTAAAATGATGTTAAATATGGAGACCAAGTTTGGAAAACAATGAAAAGTATGCTGACTTAGGCCAATTTCAACCACTTGACTGAGGGGTGGAAGCTGCCCCTTTGGAAACCTCTCTTATTCTTGAGTCTGCTTCTCATCCAACTCTATGAAACTTCTCTGAAAGAAGACTAGTTATCAAACTTGCTACTTAGATTAAGAAAATGAGGCTCAGGGAACTGAAGTGATATGCTTAAGATTGGAGCCAGATAGTGACTGCTAAGTACTGAATAAAAATACTCTTTTCATTAAGTTTATTTTCTGCAGCTCCTTTAAAGTTTTTTTTTTTTTTTTCCCTTTACTTAAATTTGGTGAACAACGGGAACAAGAGGACAATTTGTGAAACGGATAACCGGTCTTACATTCAAACAAGCATTGCTCCAGCAGAAAATACATACTCCGTGATTTGATATGTATTAACATTTTCTTGCCCAATTGTATGTGGGTTATGCAGTTGTACATATTAATATGATTTGAAAATAAATTCGATGACATTTTCACAGTGCAGACAGATTTATGTGCATGATTCTGAGATTACTCTTTCATTAAATTATAGAAATCTGGGATTTCTTATTATTTGATGTTTTTGTTTTACATATGACTGTCTACAGTACTGATAATATAATCTACATGGTCATTTTATACAACTTATTGTAGATCTGTCCCACTAAGAGAAAAAAGTGGTAATAGATATTCATATAAGTTATTGAAACACTATGTGTTGCTTTAATATTTTTTCACATTGGAAATTATGTATATATGCATATTTGTGTGTGTGCGTGCGCACATGCACTTACATATGTATATTTTTAGATATAGAAAGATATAGAAATAGAAATTTCCCTGAGAAGAAGTTAAGGCTTAAAATACCGCAAGGTTTAATTTTGGGAGATAACATACGTAGTGTTGTGTATTAACATATAGAAATGTGAGTCACACCTGCCTTGTCAGTTTCTAACGTGTGTCACGTCAAGTGAAAATAGAATCAGGAGAAATCAAAATAGGTCCTACGGATTGAATTAGCCATTGAAATAAAAATAATCTCAGATATCTGTGCAGATTGCCTAACCTTGGACTGAGCTACTTTTTGTTTTTTAAAAATGTTATGAGAAAATGTGTTTATGGACAGTTAAATGTTAGAAGACACGTTATGGACAATTAAATATTAGAAGACCTGTAATTTTAATTTTCCCATTTGAGAAACCACAGAAGGAATGTTCTTCTAAAGTATTTTCAGTTGCTTGTTTTGTTATTACTATAAGGCTCTTTTAATAGCTAATAGATATCTTGGGTAAAGATGGTTGTGAGTTCATCTTGTTTTTTGTTTTTTTTAAATAAATTTATTTTATTTTATTTTTTTTTAATTTTTATTTATTTATGATAGTCACACAGAGAGAGAGAGAGGCAGAGACACAGGCAGAGGGAGAAGCAGGCTCCCTGCACCGAGAGCCCGACATGGGATTTGATCCTGGGTCTCCAGGATCGCGCCCTGGGCCAAAGGCAGGCGCTAAACTGCTGCGCCACCCAGGGATCCCAATAAATTTATTTTTTATTGGTGTTCAATTTGCCAACAATAGAATAACACCCAGTGCTCATCCCATCAAGTACCCACCTCAGTGCTCGTCACCCAGTCACCCCCATCCCTCGTCCACCTCCCCTTCCACCACCCCTGGTTCGTTTCCCAGAGTTAGGAGTCTTTCATGTTCTGTCTCCCTTTCTGATATTTCCCACCCATTTTTTCTCCTTTCCCCTTTATTCCCTTTCACTATTTCATCTTGTTTTTAAATCCTGAAATTCACTTAAGACTACCTTTTATGCATGTCAGAGTAATAATTACTCTACATTTTTCACCTAGCTTCAGCTTACTTGCATACTGTTGCATAACTTTGTAAGTAGAGTGATTGTTTTTTCCGCATACCACCTAGTGTCATTACTTTCATCATCTCAAAGTACCATATCCAGCACTTTTCTTTTGTACCTGCTAAAAATAGAACCTTTCCACCTGAGTCAAAATTCCAAAGGAAAGCCAATTACAGCACTCAGTAAACAATGTAACTTTTCACTGAGTAAACTTGTGTGTGAGAATGCCTGCTAATTTCTTTGGCTGTTTACTCAGCCTTCATGAGTCTCTGTGGACTTCTGACATCTTATTATGTGTCATGCATTTGTTCTTCCACTCTTGTCTTACTCGTCAACATACTGCAGTAGATGAGGAACTTCTGAGAAAATACTCCCCATCTTAAGAAGTACATTCATACAGAAGCAATTATGTAAGTATTATCTAAGTATAAAAACCATTAATAGACTTAAGAGACTTAAAGAGAGAAGTGCCTGAGCCATGCCAAACAAAAGATCAAATGTGTTTTGTGACTTTTATAAAAAGAACCATCCTCTATTTAAAAACCTTGCATGCTTATCAGAAATCTTAATCACCTAGAGTCAGTTTTCTCTTGGCACTATAATGCAGTATAAAGATACATACTAATTGATGGACCCAACACAATCTGATACCTGTCTGAATAATCTAGGACATTTTCTTTAGGATATTTTACTGAGGTGTGGTCTCACAAGATGCTACACTAAAAACATGTTCCTTGGGCAAGAAAGTTAGCAAATGCTTCATATTTAATCTCTTTTATAGATATAAATTGCATATATTAACACTATGAGAAATCTTTCCACATAGGACTTTGTTTTACCTAGTATATAAAAGTTTTATTAGACCACACAGTCTTTTTATTTATTTGACAAAAATGGTTTCTAGAAGACACATACTGCTCAAGAAATAGTATTTTAAATATTTAAATCCATTTGAGTTGATGCCTTCATCATCTTATTCTTAGAATTCTTTCTTTTGCTGCCATAAATTATACTGTCTAGGGAAAATTTCCATTAAAATGTACCACACACACACTTCATATTCAACATGCCCCTTACTGAAGTCATCGTTTTCACGCGCCTGTTCCTTCTCATGTGCTCTGTGTTCTGCTGAAAGGCCTCATAAATCCTGAGAGTCCTTCTAGACTTCTGTTTCTGTTTCATTCCCAAGAAGCTATGGCTTTCAACCGGTATTGATTGTACCTGCTAACGATACCTTTGTGCCCTTATGTCTCTCTTATCCTCACTGTTAGAATCTTGTTCAAGTCCTTACTTATCATCTCTGTTATGGCAGTAGACCCTGAACACTTTGGGGAAATTCAGTTTCTCCAAAAAGTTTCTGATTTGTGCAATGTCCTTATCATGTTCTATGGAATCCCTAATCTTTTTTCATAAAAGACTGTATTCAGGGGATCCCTGGGTGGCTCAGCGGTTTAGCACCTGCCTTCGGTCCAGGGTGTGACCCTGGGGTCCTGGGATCGAGTCCCACGTTGGGCTCCCTGCAGGGAGCCTGCTTCTCCCTTTGCCTATGTCTCTGCTTCTCTCTCTCTGTGTGTGTCTCTTATGAATAAATAAATAAAATCTTAAAAAAAAAGACTGTATTCAGTGCCATGATCAAAGTATACACTTTCAATTCTCTGTACCTTTGCATTGTCCTCAATGTTCTCTACTTCCTTGCATATTCATCTCCTACCCATTTTTTGATCATTTCCCCTCATGTTCTAATACTTCAGTCAGCTGTCTTATATAGTATTGCAATTTTCTCTTTATTTGTATAATCTCACCAGAATGTGACTCCTGGAGCACTGTCAGTACCATTAAAATGCCAGCTTATGGTAGGTAGTCAATACATGTTTGTTCAGTGCGGGAAAAACAGAATTTAGGGAAACAGCATGTAGAGGAAATTCATGCATCATGTTCATAGTGTTTTATAGTTTGAAACAGTTTGAAAGTTATTCAGTCCTGTGTGGGCTATAAGGATTTTAAAGTCCTTCAATAAGTCTTATATGCTAACATGTATCTCTTGGCCCATGTTCTTCAAGTACAGAAGGATTTAGAAGGATGATCTTTTTTTTCATGAAACAATAAGAACTTCCTATATTTAATTTTTTTGTTTAAAAATCACCTTAATGAGGCTAAATTATACCTGCCACCTGCTTTCAATAATGCAAAAATTTCTCAACCTGTTTTCTTTTTTCTTTTGTTCATATCATTTATTATCTTGTAACATGGTAGTTAATTTATTAATTCATTACAATTTTTTGAAAATTATCTCTACCACTAGAGTGTAAGTTCCATGAGTGCAGGCACTAAACACACAGTATACTCTTAGAAAATCAAGTGCTTGGCATACAGTAGACTCACAGAATCTTTGTAGAGTGAATGAATTAATTCTATATAGTTATTACAGTTGGGTATCTGAATTAAGTAAACTGGAATATTGATTCCGAATGCTAACTTCAGGGTGCCAGGGGGGCTCAGTAGATTATGTTTCAGACTCTTGGTTTCGGCTCAGATCATGATCTCCTGGTCATGAGGTCGAGCCCCGGGTCAGGCTCCTTGCTCAGTGGGGATCCTGCTTCTTTCCCTCTCCCTCTGTACCTGTCCACCCCCTGCCCCTTGTGTGTGTGCTCTCTCTCTCAAATAAATACATCTTTTTTTTTTTTTTTTTTAAAGAATGCTAACCTTATATCTAGTTAGCTGCAGATGTTCTTAATGACTTTCCAAGCTCACCTTTCTCAAGGTGTCATTTCAAAAGGTGGAAAGAGGTCCCTGGGTGGCTCAGTGGTTGAGCATCTGCCTTCAGCCCAGGGCATGATCCTGGAGTCCCGGGATCGAGTCCCACATCAGGGTCCCTGCAGGGAGGAGCTTGCTTCTCCTTCTGCCTGTGTCTCTGCCTCTTTCTGTGTCTTTCATGAATAAATAAATAAAATCTTAAAAAAAAAAAGGTGAAAGAAGACATATATCAGATAGATTTTAAAACTTTCTCCGAAATAGTCATTATAAATTTGGGCTTATGAGGGACAATGTATCTATCTTCTGTTACAACTGAGGGATAAATGAAGGAACTGAGCTTCAAAGAAAAGTGACAGTGGGTTTAGTGATCCGTAGAGAGGCAATGTATGTGGTCAGAATGGCACCTCTGCCACCTTCTAGTGGCTTGGGCATGATAATAAGAGGCCCTACTTCGTGGGGCCCTTGTCAGGATGAGAAGAGGGAATACACGTTAAGCTTTAAGAACAGTTCATGGCAGTTGGTAAAGTTCAATAGTTGATAGTTTTGCTGGATCCAGAAGGCATCAGATACACCTTTCACTAAGACATGATAAAAAGGATTCTTTTCTTAGTCCAGTTTTATTTCTAAGGAACGCTAAGCTGCTTAATGAAATGTGTTTTGATGTTAAATGGCAAGTGTGGGTCTTTACTGCAAGCTTGAAAGATTATTTCAGATTATTTTATATAATGTGGTAAAAAAGTAATGGGCCCTGACTAAAATGAAAACACATGCATTGCTATGTTTTTGCGTGCGATGTCAACCATGCTTCTATTTTTACCTAACGAGCTTTTCTCTGTGATTGTGGCATATTAATATGAATGCTTTCTTTACATATGAAGTGAAGCAAAGTATCTTTAAGATTTTGAAAAGAATTTTATCGAGAGAAGTTTTATTATGGATTTTCTTAAAATGAGTATACTTGGAAAGCTTTAGAAAATTGCTGAGAAGTAATTACCAACAAGAATATGTTGACATGAAAAATGCTCACTGAAATTTATGGCTGAATGGCTTAATTCATGTCAGCTCTGGCCTGAGATTTATTTTCTTTTCTGACATCTAAATAAGTTGTTCACATTTTTGTGTTTCTGAAAAATTTGAGTTAAATGAAGGTTTTATGTCATCATGATTTTTTGCCAAATGAAGCCCAGTAACTGGCATTATTGATTTATCCTGGCTCTTTAAAATCAAGCATATATTGTGTAATTAAAACACTGTATCACATTCAGGGAAATTATAAATATAGTTTTTGACAAAATATTATTTATTTAAATATATAAAAATAAACATATTTATAGTTTTTAAAATGATATTATTTTCACTTTTTAAAATGTTATGTAAAGGAAACCTAAATATAGAGTTCATTTTAAAATTGATACTACTCGAAGTTTTATTTATTTTTTATTTTTTTATTTTTTTTACTCGAAGTTTTAATCGTGAAGTAGAAACTGCTTTTTTTTTTTTTTTTCCTGCAATGGGTATTTTCTTTTGCTCTGTAGCAAGTTGCCAATAAACTTAGCAGCTTAAAACAATATACATTTATTAACTCAGTTTTGCAGCTCAAAAGTCTGTTAGGACATGGCTAGGTTCTCAAATCAGAGTCTTAAGACAGAAGTCAAGATGCGGTTGAGGCTGTGTTCGTATCTGTTAAAGAGAATCTGCTGCTACATTTATTCAGGTTGTTGGTGGAATTCAGTTCTTTGTGGTTGTAGGACTGAGTGAGGTCTCCGTTTTCTGGGCTGTCGGCCAGGGGTTACGGTTAGTTCTTGGAAACTGTGGACATACCTTGTCATGTGGATCCCTGATCTTCAAAACCAGTAACAGAATATCCCTTCTGTGAAATCAGTCCATCTCACACTTTAAGTCTCTGACTGAAAGAAGAACCAGGTTCTTCCAAAGGCTCACCTGATTGGATTGAGCCCGACTGGATAGCATCTCCTTTGATTTACCCAAAAGTCAACTGATGAGTAACCTAATCATGGAAAATATCTCATCATATTTGCAGTTTCCACCCATACTAGAAGGGGAGGGAATTAAATAAGGTGTATGTGCCAAAGGGTAGAAATCGTGGGGGTGAGAGATATATCTTAGAGTTCTATCTACCATTGCTGCTAAGATATTGCATTTATTAAAGCAAGAGAATTTTATAAGGGAGGGCACATGTATTAAATTGTTTTTGATACAGGGCATACATACATGAATGTACCCAAGTACTTCACTGAAACATGGGTGTAAAGTAGAATTAATTTATCTGAAATCCCATGGCAGGAAAGAAAGTGTGTTAGAGCAGTACCAGAAGTAATCTCATTTAAGGCCTTCCACATAAAAATACTAATGCATTATTCTCTTTATTAGGATAATAATGAGAGGTCTTTATGAATTTACGGTTAAATGCTTGACCTTAGTGTTTGTAATCATACCATTCACTTATTAAATGAGCCAGATTATATTGGAAATTATATATTTCCTCCTCCTTTAGGGGAGGAGATGGACTTGATAAGGCTAAGCATTTGATTAGATGTGTGGAAGTAAAAAGACAGATATGACTGTGTGCTTTTCATTCTGAGATACCAGGATAGTGATTGTAAAATCAAGTAAAATTGGAGTATGTTCAATTACTGGAATGTTGATATGCTGAGGGAAGTTAGATTACTTTAGATCTTAGAGGATATCAAGGGGCAGCATTCCTATTTTGGATGTCATCAAAATAGAAGTGGACTCAAAGTCATGAAATTAGATTTTTTTTGGAAAAGATTTTATTTATTTTTCATGAGAGACACAGAGAGAGAGAGAGGCAGAGACACAGACAGAGGGAGAAGCAGGCTCCTTCCAGGAAGTCCGATATGGAACTCGATCTTAGGACTCCAGGATCATGCCCTGGGCCAAAGACAGACGCTCAACCACTGAGCCACTCAGGCATCCCATGAAATTAGATTATGATATAGAAGAAAAAAAATGTAAAAAAGCAAACAAAGCGACCTGAGACTAGAAAAGCCCAAATTTTGTGGGGGAAAAGGTTGGGAGCAAAGCATTGCATATTGAATGATTAGAGAGAAAGGAAAACTAAAAAGGGCATTTGGGAAAGAAAAAGTAGGGAAAAGAGATTTTGCAGATCTAACTTTGATTCTGGTAAGAATTAATTAAGGAGGTTAATTAATACAGTGGTGATAATATTGATTAATCCTCCCCAAGGAGAAAAAGTGGCAAGAAACAATATATTTTGCAAAATACGAAAAAAAAATTATGAAAAATATTGAACATTCATCCCCTTCTGCCTTTCATGATTAAGAACTAAGAATGGAGTCCAATCTCTTTCAGAATTATGCACTTACATTAAGTGTTCAGAAAATATTTTGCATCTAATTTCAGTACTAGTATTTTTTAAAGATAAGAATTGTGTATAAAATTTCATTTAATTTTTGGCAGCACACACAGTGGGGAATCACTTTTAAAATGATAGTTTAGATTAAACTTTTCATGCAAAGATATTTAAGTTTTCTGGTAATTGTCTTCATTATTATGGAAGAATGAATGATAAATAGATAAATAGACACCTGGTTATATAGCTGCTGTATGCTAGGATAATGGTGTGAAAAAAGGCCAAATAAATATGGACTTAGGATCTAATATACAAATTAGAGCGAAGAAGAATATTCACCACTTACCTACTAACTTGTGATTTTTGCCTTTTTTTAGTCAATGACTTTTTAGGAATTTTTTTCTCATATATACATATATATACACATACATGTATACACAAACTCTTTTACTTTGTGTAAATTATATTTATATATGACTATTCACGGATGGCAATTACGGTTGCCAAAGAATATCTGAAACTATTATATTTTGAAATTATAGACTTCTTTATATATGTGTGTGTGTATAAAATTATGTAATATACAAATATAATATGTAACATGGGTAATTTTGTGTTGTTTATCTTTCAATGAATGAATTTTCTAATAAATTTAATTGGATTACCTATACATTTTAAAAATCCAAATGAAGGGCATCTGAATGGCCCAGTTGGTTTAGAGTCTGACCCTTCATTTCAGCTCAGGTGACAATCTCAGGCTCCATGCTCAGTGTGTAGTCTGAGATTCTCATTCCTCCTTTCTCTCTACTGCTCCTCCCTCACCCCTTTAAAATAAATAAATCTTTTTAAAAAGTTAAAAAAAATCCACATGAAAACTCAAATTTATTTTAAATTCACTCAAAATAATTTTTTTTTAATTTTTAAGATTTTATTTATTTATTCATGAGAGAGAGAGAGAGAGAGAGAGAGAGAGAGAGAGAGAGGCAGAGACACAGGCAGAGGGAGAAGCAGGCTCCATGCAGGGAGCCTGATGTGGGACTTGATCCCGGGTCTCCAGGATCATGTCCTGGGCCAAAGGCTGTGCTAAACCGCTGAGCCACCCGGGCTACCCGCACTCAAACTAATTTTAAAGGTGACTAAGTGTTGTCTTTCTAGGGGATATTTTGGTAATGATTAATTTACATTTTAGGTCATAATAAAATCCTGAGACCAAAATGAAGCAAACATTATTGTATTTTGTGTATTGACAAATGACAAAAGGGTAGACTCAGGTGAAAGGGATTCATGTTGGTCTTGTGCTCACTTCGGCAGCACTTATACTAAAATTGGATTCATGTTGGTCTTGATTAAATATTAAATTTTGTTCTTCACAACACTTAATGAATTCTAGCAGGTGCTAAATGAAATTCATTGGGGCCTGACAGTGGTGACGTAAAAGTGCTGACGTCTAGATGTGTTCTCTTCCTGTTACATTGGTCACTAACAGAATAAATCATAGGTGTATAGGTGCCTGGCTGATGATAATACAGCTCCTTTAGTAATTCTGGCAGATGTTCACATCCCCTCACAATTAACAGGTAGTAAATTTCATTTTTTAAAATATTGCTTATATTATTCCTTTTTTAAAAAAAGCAAGTGGGATTTGGCTCTTGGCAAAAAATGCATTTAATTGTTTTCAGTGTTATGAAATAGATATCAATGATCATATAATAAGCTAGTGAGTTTTTTTTGAAAAAAATGTATTTCTAAAGGAAGTAAAGACTAAGAATTTGACCTATAAAATAATCCTTGATAACTCTTACTCGTTACAGTTATTGGCTAACATATTTATGGCAGTTGATGTTCACCAAGGGTAAGATCTAAATCCTGAGAGAAAACGGAGAATGCTGACATTGAAAAAAATAAAATATTGATATGAGATTCTTCTTTCTTCACTTAGTTATGGACAGAATTCCATAGTAAAGCAGCACATGTCTACCCAGTTATATGAGGATAAATGAGAGAAGACAGATCACTCTGACAAAGATGAAGAGAACTTAAATCACTGTATATATTGACTGTTCTTTTGTTTCTTTTAAAATGCACTGAGTCTGTATTTGCTGTGTACTTTCCAAGTAGTTAGATGTACTTACTAACCTGTTTGTATAGTGCTTCAAGTATGATAGAAGATGGTAAAAATCTTCACGTTAACATTATTTTTCAGTGATTTTAAAAAGCTGGGTAAAAGTGATAAATCACAGTATTAATAAGCACATGTTTGATATATTAGATCATCTTGGTTAAGCAAAGTTAAAATTTTGTTTCTTCTAAGATGATGCTCACTGAGTGATTTTGGTGGGAGACACGGGCTTGCCACTCACTGGGAGTGGATGAGATGGGAAGATGTTTCTTCTCCCGACTCCATGCAAACTAAAGCTTGTGCTTTGGGACTCCCCTTTAAGGACGTGGTACCTTGGGGATGCTAAGATGATGCCCCGTAGAGTTCACACGTGCCAGACTTGTGGAGGCCGCAGTGCCAGCGCAGCGTTCCCACAGCTACTTCTTGCTCTTGACTTTGACTCTGGTTCCTATGGGACAGTCTCCTTGTTTCCTGTTTTCAGACCGTTTCTTCAGATTCTCCCTGATTTTGACAACTATACCACATTCTCCCCTGCCCGCGCACCAAATCCTTTTCCTGTCAGAATTAGGTTTTTGTTACTTGCAAGCAAGGACCCTACTAATACAGCTGTATAAGTTGAACTTGCAAGAAAGTCTATTTCTTGATTTCTTTTTAAAAACATTTTTTTTTTTGTTGGACAAGTTCAGCAAAGCCAAAAAAGCAAATACTGTATGTAGGGCATTGTCAAATCAGAGAAGGAACATAGCAGGAAATCATTTTTTAGTGCAAAACAGAATTCTACACTTCCCTGATTCATGATGACCTGGGTTCTCAGTACTTTATTCACAGTATCCCTAGGCAAAAAAAGTATCTTAGAGTTTCTTCTACTAAGAAATTAGATACGAACAACATGATAGTACCACTTTGTGTTGAATGCTGCTGTGATTTTCTTGGAATTTAAAATAGTTACATTGCCTGTGTGGGCTCCCCGTAGCTTTCTGGGGTGCCTCAACATGTTGTTGGAGGAAACACAAACCTAAAAGATTCTTGGTATTTTGCCACTTTTTAATTTGTGTTTCTCATTTCACATTCAAAATACTCTTATGAGGTTTGCACATGGAGAAACTGATGTTTATGAAAGTTAAGTGATTTGACTACAGATATATATATAGCTGATATGCAGGGTATCGAACCCGAATTCTTAAGCTATCTTGACCATAGCAATTAGACATTATGTCTGGGGTGTGTGTGTTTATGTGGCTAAGGCTATGAAAATGGTATTCTGATTTAAAAAAAAAGTGCCAAGATATAATTGTCAGGATAGGAGTTCATGCACACCCAGAGGATCAGTACAATTTTTGTAACTGACTTTTTGCCTTCAAGTATTTCTGGACCATGGATTCCTTAGACATAAGGACTTGGATCTTGTCTGTTCATACCTCGTACCATGGAAACTCTTCTATACTTGGTACTCAGGTAACCAAACTCTGTTTGGTTAATTTAAATTTCTGTTCGTGTTGAACACTGATAGGTAAAAGTGATGTTTTTTTTGTGCTATGGTAGGAATGATTAGGAGTTACTGAAGATGAGTCTTTTTTTTTTTTTTTTTGAAGATGAGTCTTAAATTCTGTTTCTTGATGATTCCTTTGCCCATTATTTGTTCATTCATTCAATGGCCATGTATCGAGTGGGTACTTCTCAAAATGTCTCATATTATTGAGAAGATTGAGTGCAGTACCTGCCAATAGAAGCCTTTGTCCAGGTCTGTTTTTGACCAATGGCACTAGTTGGGTTACTTCTTTTCTTGATATTAAAATAAGAGAAAGAGCATAGTTTAATAAAATATTTAGAAGATGATAATTCAGGAATCATGAGAATTTCCACTATTATGTTGTGAACTAGAATATCTATTTTTGAATTTGGAAAAAAAATATGAATGCATTTTTAGATAATTAAAATCAGCTTCTTTTGATTGCTTATGAAAATATTACTTTTGAGTGTTAGGGAGCTCTCTAGCCAGGTGATACATTTTTTCAACCCATGGTATGATTTTGTTTGGGTGCCTCATTAATAGTGTTATGACTATAATTGAAAGCTATATTAGGTAAAATTTTAGATGGAGCTTGTGTTTTTATCTTACTGATGAACATGGTTTATGGAATTACGTAAAAGAAAACAAAGTAAAAGCAGAATACATGTGTATGTTATTAAAATTGCTGGAATAATTTTTTTACTTTTGCTTATTTCTCCTAAAGATGGTATTTTCCTTTAAAACACAATCAGGTATAAGACCAAGTAAGTCTTCTGAATTTACTTATATGGCCAAATGTGCACACATTTCTGTGGCACATATATCAATTTGATCAACCAGTAATCATTATTAACATGTCTCCCTTTTATATTCCCAAACACACACCAACTTAAGATATTTCCAGGTTAATTGAAATTAGAAAATGGTGTTTCTTTTTCAGATTTCTTATACTGTTACTATGTTTCCTTAGAATTTGTGTTTGAAACTGAACCAAAAGGCTTTGTAGTTAAGAAATGTGCCATTTGATGAAGTCAATGATTTGCAACTTTAAAAAATAATTTTGGCTCAAAGGGCACAATCCCTGAGATGAGTCTCGCTTCCATCAGTGTTTAAGTGCATGGTAATTCTTGAAGTTGTAATTTTATTTTTACTGACTGTAGGCAAATATCTTTATTTGCTTAGAAAGTGAGATTTCTCTTTGGGAAGCCCGTGTTAGTTTAATGCAATAAATTGTTTTGTGACTTTATGATAAATATTGATGGCAAGGAAGGCTTCTTTGCATTTGGCATTAATGTTTTGTGATTTAGTCTTTCTTGACTTTTGTATGACAGCATAATTAAAATTATTTTGAAATTTTAGTGATTATTTTTTTCTATGACAATTTAATAAGTAGCAAAGAATGCTGAAATGAAGTATTTATTATGGTTTGGAAAAGTTAGAAACTGACTTGCATTTGGTTGAGATTCTAATTCTGAAAAAAAATTGCTAGGCTTCCTTTTCTGTGTTAAGTATGGATATTTTAAGATAGTTGTCACTCATAGTTTTATGCCTCATGAATATATTAATGCATAATGATTTGTGGTAAATAGCGCTCCCACCCCCCCTTAAAGAATGAATGGCTACTAGAGAAAGAGAATAAGTAAATGATTTCTGAAGGTCTTTCTGGTCAAAATTTTATATCATGCTTGTAGTTTGGCTACCACTCTAAGCACTTTACCCACCATAGAATTATTAGTCCTATTTGTCTTAAGAAAAAAACAAAAAACAAATGTTAGTTGGGTATCTGGCTGGCTAAGTCAGTAGAGCATGAGACTCTTAATCTTGGAGTTGTGAGTTCAAGTCCCACACTGGGCATAGAGCTTAAAAAGTAAAAAATAATAATAATAAAGAAAAAATATAGTAACAACAAGAGTAAATTACTAATATCTTACAGTAGAAGTTCCCACTGCTTGGAGATTTGTACTTACTTGTGAAATATCTGAAAAATATAAGTTTCATGTATATTCAGCCCATTTCTGTTAAGCCCACACTATATTCCAGAAATCACATCAACTTCTGACTCTACTTCAGTTAATAAAATAGGCAAGTACCCTCTTGCTATGCCAGTTCCAACATATGGGAGAGCTAGTGATATAAGTGACTCGATGGATACTACTAACCACAGGGTGGTTTCCTAAAGGCTTCTTTGTGGTTGGATCATTTTAGCTGAAATCAGTAAGGTGAGAAGGATCAAGTGAGTGGGGTCAGGGCCATGAAGAGCAATTCAGGCA
Organism: Vulpes lagopus; assembly: GCF_018345385.1. Taxonomy (NCBI): domain Eukaryota; kingdom Metazoa; phylum Chordata; class Mammalia; order Carnivora; family Canidae; genus Vulpes; species Vulpes lagopus. Next base: position 22,643,578 of record NC_054834.1, on the reverse strand, counting down.
GAAGGAATGGCTTATGTAAAAGGTAGAGAGGATGGGGATCCCTGGGTGGCCCAGCGGTTTAGCGCCTGCTTTTGGCACAGGGCGCGATCCTGGAGACCGGGAATCGAGTCCCACGTCGGGCTCCCTGCATGGAGCCTGCTTTTCTCTCTGCCTCTCTCTCTGTGTGTGTGTGTCTATCATGAATAAATAAATAAAATCTTTAAAAAAAAAAAAAAGGTAGGATGGTAGAGAAAGTGGAGTTGTGATTTTGAGTAGAGAGAACTGGGAAAAAGTGTCATGAGATAGCACTCCCCATAGCATAGAGGACTAAGATTTGTAAATAACCGTCATAAACATTGACATTTACTTTAGATTTATCACCGAATTTTAGTGGACATGTTTTCTGATAAGTTTGTTTTGTGAGTAAATATAGAGGTGTCATTAACTAGAGCATTAGAAGTTGCATTAAATCTGCTCTCTGTCATTTCTATTGAGCAAGGGATTATTTTTCTCCCTTTCATACTCCTGGCGGTTGTGCGTTCCTGTAATGCTTTATTTCACCACAAGTAGTTTCTAGAATGCCCATGAAAACATGAATGTGAATATCGTTTGTTGCATGTGTCCAGGTGGAAGTACATTGAGAACTTATTTTTTGGCCTTACTGTGATTCTTTTTTTTTTTTTTTTTTTTAAGATTTTATTTATTTATTCATGAGAGACACAGAGAGAGAGAGAGAGAGGCAGAGACACAGACAGAGGGAGGAGCAGGCTCCATGCAGGGAGCCCAACGTGGGACTCCATCCCAGGACTCCAGGATCACCGCCTGGGCGGAAGGCAGTGCTAAACCGCTGAGCCACCTGGGCTGCCCCATACTGTAATTCTTAAAACTTTTATGTCTTGGGCCCCTGAGACATCTCAGTACAAGGTAGATACTCTTTCACATCGCTGTTGCTTGCTTATGTCAATTCTGTCATAGTTTTAAAAACGGACTATTTTAGGGGCGCCTGGGTGGCTCAGTCAGTTAAGCATCAGCCTTTGGCTCAGGTCATGATCCCAGGATCTTAGGATTGAGCCTACTGCCCAGCTCCCTGCTCAGTGGGGAGTCTGCTTCTCCCTCTGCCTTTCCCTGTACTCATGGTCTCCCTCTCCTTACCTCTCTCTCTCTTTTTCTTTAAAATAAATAAAAATTACCCCCCCCCCCAAAAAAAAACACAAGTATTTTAAAAACTATTTTCAAATTGGGTAATATTTCAAGTGCCAAGAGAAAATATTAGGAACAACCCATTCAGTCTTGTCAAATCTTAATATGTAGCCTTATTTACTTTTAGTCGTATATCCCTAGGGGTCCAGTCAAAGCATCCCATGTACTTGTACTATGCTTTGATTCCATTATCTTCCATTAGTTCACAGAGAAAACTGCTATCTTAAAATTGGTATTTGTTATCCTAAATGGGGTTTTATATCTTAATTATACCTATACATACACATAAGCAATATAAAATATTGTTTTGAACTTTATCCATGAGGATACACGTATCTCTACTTCATTCATCTTGACTCTTGTATAGGTTGGCTTACTGTACAGGTGTTTTAGAAATGTACCATGTGATTTATACATTCTCTAGGTAATGAACATTTATTTTGTTTCTAGGTCTCATTTACTCTTCTATTTATGTTCATTGGTATATTTTTGTTTTGCTTCGTTTTTTCCTCTACCCCCAATTTTTTTTTTTTTTTTTTAATTTAATGATAGTCACAGAGAGAGAGAGAGAGAGGCAGAGACATAGCCAGAGGGAGAAGCAGGCTCCATGCACCAGGAGCTCCATGCACCGGAGCTCCATGCACCGGGAGCCCAACGTGGGACTCAATCCTGGGTCTCCAGGATCGCGCCCTGGGCCAAAGGCAGGCGCCAAACCACTGCGCCACCCAGGGATCCCCTCTACCCCAAATTTTAATGACTCCTTTTAAAAAGATTTTTTTGATGATAACCTGACCTTATAAGATAAACACAAAAGCATCTTAATTTTTAATCCATTTGAATAGTATTACCAAAATAGTTTGGAATAGATTACAGTTATTACATTTCAAAATTAATAATTTCTTTTTTAACAATGGTAAAAAAAATAGCTAAATGTTTATAGACTTAGAAACACCCTTTTGGTATGTTTTTCTCAGGAGAGCCAATCAGTATTCCTAATCACTACCTTTTAAAAATTTTATTATGATAAAGCCTTTAGATTCATTGGAAAGGTAGATTTTAATAGACATATTCAATTTATGAATGCCGTATGATTATATTTATAAGCTATTTGGCTTGCTGAACTAAGATAAAACATGCCTTTTTGATATGCAAATTAATAAATGTTTAAGATTTGTTCAAATATCTTTTCTTCTGCAGTAAACACCACACTTACCAGCTAGATGAATTACAGAAGCTGCTCAACAATGTATGATCAGAAATAAATAATTATTCATTCTTCATGATTAGAAAAATCATAATGAACTGTGTTGAGGTTAAATTTACAAAACACCTAACAATTTTTCAACTCTAATAAAACTTGCCCCTCCAGTTCTTAAAGTACCAAAAGGTAATTGTAATTCTTTGAATTCTTTCAAGTCTGTTAGTTTGCTGATTAAAATCCCATTGTTCTTTTGGCTTGGAGTCACAGAAATTAATGACATTATCTTCTCAGAGAAACAAGGGTGAGTTTATTTCAGTTTAGGCTTTTATTAGTGAAGCCTTTAGATGTCTGCTAAGAAATGTTAGACTTCAGGATAGCTCTGGGGAGGATTATCCCCAAATAAACAAATTTGGAATTTTTTGGAGTGTGAAGCAGGATTGCCTTGTGATTGGCAAAGTTAATTTTAGAATATTTATTCTTAGAAGCAACAGATTTCAGCCATTGCTGCATTAAAATGTCACAGTTTCTTTTGCCAAAAGTAAGACACGTATCATTCAAATTGTCCTTTACTGCTGTATATATTAGTTAATTAACATCTACCAACAGTGTGTCAGTTATTAGGCTTTGTGTTGATAATTATGTGTTCAATTTGAAGTTATATTTGTATACAAATATACTCTCTGTCTTGTGATTCAGAGAGTTCTAAAGGAAACTGAAGTAGGTTATTCAGTTTAATGTTACATAACACTCATGAACAGTTTATCATTTTCTATATATTATCTAATATCACTAGAATTTCTTAATGAGGGGAGTAATCATTAAGTAAGTAAACCACTAAGTTGAGAAAAGATTTGTCAGTGGATATAATTTATAGTATATCAAATCTGTTAAACAAAAGAGAGTTGAAGAGTAAGATTTTTTTTTAACTGATGAAAGCAAAACTAATATTTTAGCTAGAGATAAAAAAACCTTGAATTTTATGTATAAATTTTAGGTAGAATATGCCACGTAAAAGTCACCATACCAGTAAGAGATATTTACATTTTGTTATATAAAACTAGTCTTTATTTCTTATGTGTAAAGCGAAGTAGAATGTAGCTTTGATATATTTTATCTGACAAAGTTTTTGAAAGAAAATTTGTTCTTAATCCTAGAACAGATTCTTGAACATAGACTCCCAAAATATGGCACCAATGTATGTATAATTGTAAACGCGAGGGTAAATTTATAATACTTTAGTAAGAAAATGTAATGCTGAGGATCTTGCATAGTAACAAAATATACCCAGAGGTTCATACTAGAAATGAGACACATGGTATGTCCAGGTTCCGTTTAGGAAGGAACACCTTGGGCAAAGCACAGATGTCCTTTTCTCTCTTCTGAACCCTCGTAATGCTATCCCTGCTGCACCAAAGACTTAGTTACAATTTCCACTTTGGCTCTTTCATATTTACTGCAGGAACTTATATCTTTTATATGATTCTGTAACATGTACCTTGGAGAAGCTCAATTCTTCCTGGACCATGTGCACAAAGTTACTCTCTGATGTACTCTCATGCTTCATATACTCCCTCAATTAGAAACATTTACTCACATCTAGAACAGAGATGCCAGTGAGCTCAGAAACAGAGGAGGACAAGAATGGTTCTGATTTAACATGTGGGGTGTTGGTCCACATGGATCTCTGCTTGCCACTGATTTTAGAAAAGAATGAAGCTCTCATTGGAAGCTTATGATTTTTCTCAGCAATATTCAGGAGGCTTTTAATTCCCTCAAATATTAACAATTACACACAAAAAGGAAAAGCCTAGGTTCTTTCTACTTTTCTACATTTTTTGACAACACAACCAAGCAAAAATCATGATACTCTATGAAAGATTGTTACCTAAAATGAATGATAACAGTGGTAAATATTGAAAATATATTGTATGCAAGTCTTTCTTGTGGAGTAGGGAAGGAGTTCTCAAGTAACTTCTGGCTCTAGCTTTTTCTAAATATAGCTTTATCATAGTTTCCCTGTGTTTGTAATCACACCTGGGTGACATATTTGTCTTCTGACTTCTTTGGTGACATCCTTACATTCTGCGATATAGTAGCCTCTCTGCTACCAGAATATAAACTCTGTACTGGTAAGAACCTTGATATTCTTTCCTTGTTTTTATTCAAGCACAGAGCAAAGTAAACTTCTTTTCTAAAGAATGAATACCCAGTTCATGTTGAAATAAACTGAAGTGAAATCTGTGTTTCTCCAAGGGCTAGAATAAGCCTAGGGCTTTGCTGACGCATTGCTATGGTGTCATGGGCGGTATGCCATTAATATGCATGAATACAACCCCTGTCTCTTCATCCCTCATCTTCTGGGCTCAGTTGTGGGGAATTTCAGAAACCTTTTCTGGATGCTCAGTATTGGAAACACTGATCAAATACATTCTAGTCTTCTTGGCAGAGGAAATATTAAGTGTGTGATGTATAGGATACTCAAGTTTAAAAAAAAATATTGGAATATTTAATTAAAATAAAAAGTGAGGTCTTTTCTCCTTTTTGTAAAAAGAATAATTAGGTTGATTTTAGTTGTATAGTCAAAGAAGAAAGAAACTCTTAGAATTATCTAGACACCCTTTTAAAAAACTTTCACCTACTTACTATTTCTTATCAACTTTGTAGAATTAAGTCCATTGTCCACTGTTTGACAATGAAACTTCAACACAATTGCTATTGAGTAGTCATAATTGTAAATCATGATATTGAGACATAGAAGAAATTTAGATTAGCTAGTCTAACATATAATTTTACCTTCTGTTGTACTTCTTGTTCCTTCAGAGTGGAAATCTGAAGGGTATAGATGTTTGGAAATGAGGGAGACTATCTTTATCTTAAGATTGTCTTAATTGAACTCAAACTATGATACTTATTTAATGAACTGCCCGTGTTCCTTTAATTAGCTGTGCTGGGCACATATGGCCCTACTCTTTAGTAATCCAAATTAGAAAGGACTTCACTCTCTGATTCCTTTTGAATCCTATAGAACATTGGAAATGATTTCTTTTTCTTATGGTTATGGTAAAGCCTCTGTCTAATTAGTTCTCCCTTCTATATGTATAGCAGAATTTGCTCTGGTAACTGATGAGCTCAAGTTCAAAGCTAGAGTTAAAAAGACACGGGCAAGTGAAGGACATCCCAGGGTAGGCAAGTTTATAATGCAAAGCAAAAACTCATAGCATTTATGGCCATGCTCTTGGGAGGCACTCTGATAACCATACGTTCTTTCTTTATAGGGCCCAATTGTCAGATTGTTCCACGGCTGTTCTTCCATTTTATACTCCCTGTAGCAAATGGAAGAGGGGTGGTGCCAGATTTTTCTAGCCTTAGGCTCAATAACTAAAGAGAGTCTTTGCTTCAATTCTGGCCTCAGGCATAAAAACAGAGAAGAAAATAAATAATTTTAAAGTCATGTCCAAGGAATGAAGCCCCAAAAAGTAATTTTTAGCCAAATGAAGTCAGTCTTTTGTGTGAAAATAGTTTATTTTCTATTAATTGTATTATTCAGTCAATTTTGTTCTTTCTTTTGTGTGACATTCTTCTTCTTGAACAATGCATATCCAAGTAAGTAGAGTTACTAGTTAGGTAAGTCACTGATGATGTGGATTTATTTAGCCTACAGTGGTATGTTCTTCCTACTGCTGACCCTTAATAGATTGCAGATCTATCTAAAATAGGCTTTATATCCACTCCTAAGTAAAGTGAATAATAGAACCTTAATACAAGTTAACCCTGTCTCTGTTTTTTCTTTTGTATTGTAAAATTTTACAATAAAAATTTGTAAACATTTTTGTGACGTTCCTTTCAGTGCCTTCTAATCGGTTATCCTTTTCTTTCATAGGCTACTGCAAAAAAAGAAAAAAGTTTGTCTTGTTCTCTGTTTTGCAGTATAGAAATAATACTTACATTTAACCAAGAAGTGAAAAGAGATATTGCACTAATTTTTTAGGAACTAGAAGAATCTTTTGCTACTCAGTTTAATAAAGGATCCTAACAAATAACTGTAAACATTAAAATGCCAAAATGCCTTTTGTTAGTGTTTTTACAAATGGAAATATTTTACTATGTTCAAGAAGTTATCCAGATATTTTATTTTTGGTAAAAAGAGGATTCAAAACCATTATAAAATTTGGCGAGTAAAATTTATGTGTCCGTATCTGTGTATATTCATTGTTTTGTTGCTTTAAACTAATTCCAATATTTAGAATATGTGAATTTCTCATTTATAGCATAACCTTTCTACTAATTGTATTATTCTTTAGTTGAGCATCATTGTTGGCACAAATCCTATTATACACACACACACACACACACATATATATATAACATATACATACACACAGAGCCAGAAAAAAGTAATTAGGCATAGTATAATAATAAATTATATTATTTAATATAACAAAATACAGATTTTACTGAATCATATGTTGTATGAATAGCTTGAAAAAGATAGTATGCTTTCTGATAAACCTCTGCAAAAGACTTTAGTATGTTGATGCTTCTAATTTTCACTACTAAATTTAGTGACAGTAGAGGAGGAAGGATGGTTGGAAGTGTTTTATGGAAAGTGTATCATTTTCTGATTCTAGACTTAGATCAATATATGGTATGTAATCTGAGCAAATTTGCAAGTATATTTTATATCAAAATGGAAAGTAACCACCAATCTATTCTGCTTCTGTGTTAGTCTTTTTTAGATCTTTACATAATTATTGCATTGGACACCTTAAGTATATACATTTTTTGTTTTACCTCAGTAAAGCTAGAAATTAATAAATATTAGTAAAAGCAGAAAGCTGGTAAAAAAGAAAAATTCTATATAATACAAGACACACTGTGGTTTGTCTCTTATTTTGTTTCTTTATCTAGGGTTTTTTTTTTTTTTTTTCCCCTTTCACAATCCTGGTTTGGAGCCTTCTAGCTTCCAGCCTTCACTGTCTTGTTTGCTCTGGATACTTCTGTTCCCTCTCCTCCCCCTCCGTCATCATGTTGCCATCAGAAGAACAAAGCGTTGCTAGTAAACAGTCAGTGGCTTTCCTTTATCTAGAGAGGAGATTTCAAATTTCTTAGCCTAGTATTTTAAATATGTTAGATTTTTATTTAATTTACAGGCTTAGCATTTGTGTAAGCTGTTCAGTGTATCACAGTTAACCACTCCAACTTTCCAGATGTTATTTCATTGGTCCCCAAATACATCTTGTGCTCTCCCACAGCAGGCCTTTGTTCACAGTCCTCTTGATGTCACTGAGTCTCTTCTGCCCTATTTTTTGAGTTCTGTTTATTCCTCAAGAACCGGTTTGATCCCTGGGTGGCGCAGCGGTTTAGCGCCTGCCTTTGGCCCAGGGCGCGATCCTGGAGACCCGGGATCGAATCCCACATCAGGCTCCCGGTGCATGGAGCCTGCTTCTCCCTCTGCCTGTGTCTCTGCCTCTCTCTCTCTCTCTCTCTCACTGTGTGCCTATCATAAATAAATAAAAATTAAAAAAAAAAAAAAAAGATATTCAAGAATTTAAAAAAAAAAAAAAAAAAGAACCGGTTTGAATTCCTCTTCTCTTTTGGAATAGCTGATGACTAGTTCAGATCACCAGTGCCTTTTCTTTTTCTTTCTTTCTTTCTTTCTTTCTTTCTTTCTTTCTTTCTTTCTTTTCTTTTCTTTTCTTTTCTTTTCTTTTCTTTTCTTTTCTTTTTTTTTTTTTTTACCAGTGCCTTTTCTATAATTTGTGTCACCCAAGCAACACAGCAGAACAAAGGAAGATCACATGTTTACTGGAATGTGAGAGAATGTTTCCTCTTGAGTATAAAAGGGAACTTGGTCAGGGAAGGTAGCTTAATCTCAGTAAGAAAATGCTGAAAGACGGTCATGGAGAGAAAAGTGTGAGAGTTGCAGATGTTTTTATGAACATACACTAAGGCATGTAACAGGAGTGATTATTTGGACTGTTTCTGATATGGATAGAGCTATTTTGAGTCATTTACTTCCTTTATATATGCCACCCAAAATTTTAATAATCAGAGTTATTCTACAGTTACATAAAGTTTATAATTCACTGTTACAAAACATACAGTTGTCAGTTGAGCTAGATTGTAAACTCTGATGGTAAGATTTTTGCTTTTTTTGGTGTCCAACACAAGGACTTATGTGTAGCAGTTGCTGAATTAACTTTTATTTTACTTACTTTATTATTAACAACAAACTAATAGATACAATTGTATATGGTGCATCTGAAAGAAAGTACCTTCTCTGCTCACTTTGCAGTATCTACTAAAAAGGATGACATTTCTTCCAAGAATTAGATATTGATTAATTACTTTTTTTGGTGAGAATTATTGACATATTTTTAATTAATTTATTTAAATTCAATTAGCCAACGTATAGTACATCATCAATTTCAGATATAGTGTTCAATAATTATTAATTAAATGAATTATTTTCTGGGAGTGCTAGTAAGATGTTTTTCTGATTATTTTAATCATCAGATTAGTAAACAGAAAAAGTTTTGATCCTGTAAGTACTCCAAGCCATACTGTGTCAGTACTCACCCCCCTCTCCCAAATTAGAATGGTGTTTTTAACTTCTTTATGAGGTACATTGAGAGATACTTTAGTTGAATAAACCTAACCTGTCTGATTTGTATTCTTAGACAAATACTCTCATTCATTTCTCTAATAACAATGTGGAACTATGAGGCAATTCAGAAGAGTTCTTTCTAATGCTTATTTTATCTTTTTCATATTATGATTTTATTAGCAAATAATATTAATTCAAGTTGTCATTTATTATAAATAGTGAGATTGGGGGAAGACATATTCATAAAACATCGAGTAGTGAGAACCTTACAGATAATTTTTATTTGTTAAACAGAGAGTCTATTCCATGTCTTGCAGAGTATAGTAAATATAGTGAAGATGTTCACCTTTTCCTAGTATGCCAGACTAATTTTCAAAGGATGATCATGCTCTGGTACTTTTGTTGTTCATTGAGGCCTAGGTATATTTTCCTTTTCCTTACAGTGACAAACTGATGTATTTTCTAAAGCAATTTAAGGCAGTTCCAATATAAAAAAAAAATGAAATGTATTATTTGGACTTGTGGATCTAGCAGTAGATAATTCTGGATCACAGTTTGTAAAGCATGATAGTGAAGAACCAGAAGCATAAGCACTTTAACCTATGAAAAAGAAATATTTTTCATATGCCAAAAATGACCAGGCCTTTGCATTTATCTTTTTATGTTTATTTACTTTTATTTACCTTGTTGATTTACTTTATTACCTTCAAAATAGTGACAATATAAGTCAAATTAGAGGCTATCAATGTGCTGAATTTTATGGACAGTCTTGCCTCTTTTTCCATTATACGTGATATGGAGTCCTAGCTGACACACATGGCACGCATGCTCTGGGCATGCTCTCTGAATTCTTTTTTTTTTTTTTTTTAAGATTTATTTATGACAGGCATAGAGAGAGAGAGGCAGAGACACAGGAGGAGGGAGAAGCAGGCTCCATGCCAGGAGCCTGATGTGGGACTTGATCCTGGGACTTCAGGATCGTGCCCTGGGCCAAAGGCAGGTGCTAAACCGCTGAGCCACCCAGGGATCCCTGAATTCTTTACACATATGAAATCTTTTACTTCTTACAACAGCCCTTTGGGGTATATAGTATCATCATTCCCATTTCGAAGATGAGGAAATGGGGTTAGGAGGCTGGTAACTACCTTGTACAGATCATTCAACTAGTAATTGTTAGAGCCATGGTTCAAGTCCAGCCACTCTGCTGTGTTAACTCAGATAGCAGTGAAGTTTCTGCAGTGCAGAATGCGAACCAGGGTTCAAAATGTAGATTTTCCTTCCCATAGTTGTATTATTTACTCATCAGCAAAAATTGGCATGTTACTCTTATCCAACAAACTTTTTAAAAGGGGTAGTGTGAGGATCACATTAGTTACTGTAGAGGAGTATACTCTAAAATTTATCGTGTCAATCATAGTCTTTTTACAGATTAATAATGTATAAAAATAAGAGGATAGAATTAAGTTTAATGTAGGATGTGTTCAATACCATTAATTTTTTTTTAAATGTATCTGTGATGGAATCAATGTAGAGCTCCTATATTTAATGAATGGGCATGCCTTGTTTATGGAGAACAAGATTTTATTTGTGGATTTTACAACCAGAATCTTTTAGACATTTATAAGATACTCCATTCAACAACAAAAGAATGGACATTTTTTCAAGTGGCAAGGAATTATATTCAAGATATATTATATTATGGATCACAAAACAGAGTTTAATAGATTTAGAAGAATTTATATTGTATTGTATAGGATGTGTTCTCTAACCATGTAGAAAGAAAGGAGCAATTAGTAAAAGATTTTTAAAAATCTTTGCAAATTCTGAACTTAAGTATACATCTAAATAATGGATGAGTCAAACTGGAAGGCTCAAGGGAAATTAAAAAAAAAACAATGCATTGAACTGAGGGAGTATGAAAATATAGCATATGAGCATTTGTGAGACTTACCTAAATCAACAGAATGAAATTTATAGCACTAAACACATACACTGGAAAAGAGGAAAATTCTCACTGATAACCGAGGCTCAAGAACCTAGAAAAACAAGGCGGAATAAAGGCAAACAAAAGGAAAAGAAATAATAAAGAGCAGATATAATGAAATTCAATATCAAATAATAGAGAAAAGGAAACCAAGAGCTAGTTTCTTGTAAAGTTCAACAAAACTGACAAACTTTTAGCAAGACTGACAGAGGAGACGCAAATTGCCAATATAAGTAATGAAATAGAGGATATCATTACAGACCCCACAGACATCAAACAGGTAATAAGGGAAGCTACAGAAACCTCTCTACAAATAAATTTGACAACTTCAATGGAATAGAATAATTTCTCAAAAACCACAAACCACTATAACTAATTCAACATGAAATAGACGACTTGAGTAGCCCCGTAACTATTAAGGTAATTGAATTTGTAATTTTAGAAATTCTCAAAAAGGGAATTTCCAAATCCATATGGTTTTTCTAGATAACTTGGAAGAACTAACACCTATTCAATCCAATCTTCTCCAGAAGGTTCCAAAAGAAAGACAGTACAATATAAAGTTTCAGACCAGTCTATTTCATCAATATATACATTAAAATCCTTTAAAAATATATGTTAGCAAAGAGAATTCAGCAACATATAAAAAGAATTATACCATCTAGAAATGTTTGGTGGTTTCCTTATAAACTGAACACGTAGCTACCATGTAACCCAACAGTTGCACTCCTGGTCCCTTAATCCAGACGAATGAAGGCTGTGTTCATACAAATATCTATAAACATTTATAGCAGCTTTTTATAACAGCCCCAAACTGGACACAGTTCAGATGTCCTTTAATAGGTAAACAAACCATGCTAACATCTTTACCATGGAACACCCAGAAAAAGCAGCAAACCCCCAAACTGTTGATACACACAACATGCTGAATAAATCTTCTGGGAATCATGCCGAGTTTAAAAAAAAATCCCCAAAAGATTGCATACTTGATAATCGCATTCATAATAACATTCTTAAAGTGACAAATTATAGAGATGAAGAACAGATCTACGTTTGATTGGATTTGTGTCAGAGTATCCAGAACCTTAGCCTGAGAATGTAACCTGGGTTTAGTTGGATTCTATCATTAGACTTGGGAGTTAACTTTGTGGACTGATCCAGACTAAGTGATAAAACATAAACTCTGTGTTCGATGCCTCTTGTCCAGTCTTTTCCTGGGCGTCTTCTTACCCTCCTTACCCCTCCAGCCCCCTACAATCCCCGGCGGTCTTGCCTTTTGAGTGGCTACGAATTCTGAGCCATACAGGAATTAGAGATAATGGCTTAAGGGAGTTTTTATCTTACAGTAGGTTTAAGTTTGGCTTAGAATTTCTCTGAAGACTGAAAAACTTTCAGGATTGTAATGGCAGGTTGCGAAGAGGGACATTTTGTTGAGGAGGCCCCCGCAGTGACTCACACACCATGTTATAGGCACAGCTGCCAACTCTGGGGCATCCCGTTATTCCTAACAGTGCTTTTCACGTATTGCATCTAAGTTGTCTAAGCACAAATTTTTAAAATGAATTCAGTGCTTCCCTCCTCCCCACCCAAATGTAATATTCAGTAGTCATCTGAAATTCCGGTGAGGAATATGCACATTTTTAACAAACAAGTAATAAAGAAAAGAACTTTGGAATGACATTTCCATATTACTTGTTTTCAATTCAAGTGATAGCTCTAGTGATTTTTGATTATGGCATGTGGAAACTTCCATCACTGAAGTGCATACTTTAAAATGGTTTTCTTCACTGAACCAAAGGCATTTGTTTTAATATGGCATGTGATTAAGGTCTTCCTGGTAAAATGTTTTTTTTTAAGGGACTTGGTAGTATAATTGAATGACCTTACTTCTTATATAATTGAAACACCCATTTTTCTTTCAAGCCCTGGCCTTGTTTTTCAAAATGCAGAAGCAATTGAATATTTCTTACAAGCAAATCCAAATGTACAAAATCTATATCAGTAAGAAGGGGAAAAAATGAAGAGATGAAATTTTGGAGCACTTTCTTCCCGAGTCTGTTTGGCAAAACTCATCCAAATTGGCAGCTGATTAGAGGCTTTAGCTCTTGCAAATCACTTCAGTCCTTGCTTGTGAGATTACACCATTCTTATTCAGTAATGCTCAAAATCAGAGTTTTATTCCCCCAAATCCCTCATACAAGTGGCGAAGTACTAGGGCAAAAAGTCAATTTTCTTCAGTTGGCTGGAGAGGATATAATTCTATTTTCCATAACTATTTTTGCCTTATCAATCCTTTGATATATTTTGAAATGAGTGTTGTTTTCTATCCTAATATTCAGTTGGCAAATTACTTTTTAGCTTTCAGACATGGATTGGCATTAAAGAGATGAATATTTTCTCTTTTTAAAATCACTTCATTCCACAAATCATTATTCAGTTGGGAGGAATCATTATTCAGTGTACATTTATTTACATATATACTTGAATTCTTTTCAGAGGAAGAAGGTTCTATATTAAAAAAAATAGTAATCATTATTTTCTTTGAAACTAAAAATGGGTTGTTTGGATAGCATATTTCATTGCTCATCAAAACATCATTTATTTACATAAGGGATTCACATTATACATACAGATTTACATCTCTAACTGGTTCAAGAATACTCTGTGCATTAAGTTTATTTGTCAGAAACTAAAATCTAAGTGTCTGTAATCCCACTAATACTCCTGTGTGACAAACAAAGATGGGGGGACATAACATTTTGCATGTAGCACAGAGTTAAGACAACTTTTATTTATCTGGGATGGGGGAAGGGAATTTCAGTGAAAATCTAAGTGTTCCAGGTCTAAGTTAATCAGGAAATATGTAAACTTTAAAAACAGCTTTCAGAATAATTTAGTCTTAAAAATGAAAATAATAGTAAATCTGTAGGTTCTCTTGATTCCTCTTAAAATGTGTCTTCCCTTTGTATTCATCACAGGGCTTTGTGTGTTACTAAATTATGAGACTTTAGATTTGGGGACACACCTCAGTGAAAGATAAGTTAATTTAATCCTGAAGAAGCTAAGACTCAGCAAGTTTAAGTGTCACGCCCAGTTAACACAGATTATTCAGAACTCCTGATTTGAAGCTGATGATATATTCTGTGAATGCAGAATGTTTATTGTTGGTTGAAAACTTTCTGGAGTACAGTCATGCTGATAGCTTCCTAACTGATGAATAATTTAGGGGAAATCACCTTTATGCTTTGAGGGGGATAAATGTATGTCACCTTTCATTTTCTTTTCTGCTTCCTGGATTTCTAACTATATGTATTTTGAAATCCTTATATTTTCAGCACATGTCAACCAGTAAATCACATTTTTGTACAGAAAATGTCTATGACCTCATGAGTAAAAGTTAAACTTGTTGACTTCTGTTTATATTCTGTGTGAATTTGGGAAGATTGGACACAAACGAATGGATCTTGAGGAACTTAAAGAATTGCTGAAGTTGGAGTGAGGTCACCTAACTCTTGTCTCGACACACATGGGGTAGGTGATTCAGAGGGCAAGGGGCAAGCCAGGGTAGATGACTGACATGGTACGATGGGACACCACATTTTGCCTCTTTGGCCTCAGGTCATGAGCACGGAAGCTGTCTGTCCTGCCTTCCTTTTTCCCTGCTCCTGCTAGTGGCGATTGCACTGGGTTTTGAAGTGAACCATGCCAGATCTTTCTGTCAGGAAGTGGACAGGTATCTTAAATATTGAGTAGGAGGGAGTTTGACAAATACTGGGTGTTGTGGTTGGCAAAGCTTGGTGGGGAATGAGCATGGAGCATTATCTGTAGCAGTGTGTGGTCTGAGGTCTGAGCCAAGGGAGCATTCTGGAGAGCCAACGGCCTAAATGTGTTTAGTGAGTTAATAAAAGAAGGAGACCACCATTTCACTCAGATGAAAAGAAGTACAAAGCTACAGAGGCATGAGAGAGCCCAGTATGTTCTAGAATGTGAAGTATTTTAGAAAGACTGGAGAAGAGTTGCCAGGGTGTGGAGGTGGAGAGATAAAGCTGGTGAGATAGAAAAAGTCACTTCAAAAATGGCAGAGTGGAATTCAGACAATTCAGAAAGCTTCAGCTTTTAAATCTCTCTACCCTGAATATGTAATGCAAAATAAAAATTGTACTAGTCTTTAAATAAAACATAAAACTTAACATATATATCCTGAGATGAAGTTCTTTACAGATTTGGGTTGTAGAATTTTAGACAAGTTACTCAGATCTGAACTTGATTCTTTTCTGCACACATACTTGGTCTCCTAGTGTGCAATGCAATTTTGTTGAAGGAGCTTATAAATCATAATAAGATCTTGGAGTGATATAGAAGGATTTTCACTAGGGATTTTTATAATCACTTTTGATTTTTCAAAAGATTATCTTGTCAGCATTGTGGATGATAGCCAAGAGGAGACTGAGATAAGGTAGGAAGAGACCCTTTGAGGAAGGCAATGTACCTTCCCTGGGGTAATTGAGGACACCACTCAGGTGGTGTTGGTGTGATGGAAATGAGGAAAAGGACCTGAGATATTCCTGAGGCAGGATGTGCTGACCAATAAAAGCTGAGGGTTAGTGAAAGGGAATAAAGGGGAAAGGAAAAAAAATGAGTGGGAAGTATCAGAAAGGGAGAGAGAACATGAGAGACTCCGAACTCTGGAAAATGAACAAGGGGTGGTAGAAAGGGAGGTGGGCAGGAGGTGGGGGTGACTGGGTGACGGGCACTGAGGGGGCACTTGATGGGATGAGCACTGGGTGTTATTCTATATGTTGACAAATTGAACACCAATAAAAAATAAATTAAAAAAAAAGGCTGAGGGTTAAAAAAAAAAAAAAGAGGAAGGAGCCACAATGAGACCTGTCTTCAAGATGGGAGAAAAATAATGAACCAGTGAGGGGCTTGTAGCCCCCCGCCCCCTCTGTTGTTGAGTGAATCTGTCTGCTGACATAGATCTGGAGACATCAAGAGTTGAAACAATAGAGTGGGCAAGGTGTGGGTTGAAAGGGAAGAGGATCGTATCTCCCAGGATTTTATTGAGGGGCTCAAGGGACCTTTTTTTTTTTTTTTTTTTTTTTTATTTATTTATGATAGTCACAGAGAGATAGAGAGAGGCAGAGACACAGGCAGAGGGAGAAGCAGGCTCCATGCACCGGGAGCCCGACGTGGGATTCGATCCCGGGTCTCCAGGATCGCGCCCTGGGCCAAAGGCAGGCGCCAAACCGCTACGCCACCCAGGGATCCCGGCTCAAGGGACCTTAAGAGGAACTTGTTTGTGCATTTTTCTTTCTTCATATTTCTAGTCCCACCAATGCAGATGAAGCCAGTCCTCTTCTTGGCTGCAAAGCTTTGGTTTTCATGTCTGATGTTGGAAGAGCCTTTCTTTACCCTGTTTTTCCTTAGCATTCCATCTCCTGAACTCCTGCAGTTTTGAGGATGTACTGGAAAGTGCCAGACATAATCTGTGATTCATGAAACAGTACAAGTTGTTGTTTTACCACTCTAATTTTTCAAAACCAAAATTGGAGAATGAAGGAAGTGATTCCCTGAGGAGCAATTGGTCTGTGATAGAAAAATTTATAGGTTGTTCATTATGTACATTTTAAAGGAAATATTTAATGAAATTATATTTTATTTGATTTAAACTGATTCTATAACATTTTATGAATTATATTTTGGTTTGATTTTTGGAGTTAGCATTTGGAATAAAATGTTGAATCAGTTCAGCAACTTAAAATGCAGTTAAAGTTAAATGTCCTAGAACTGATGCAGATCTCTTTGTAAAGTTGTGATGATCGTAGATTTTTTTTTTTTTAACTCTGTGATAGCGTGAATTACCTTAGAATTGCATTAACCAAATATATCATTCAGGAGTAATGTATAGTTTGTTAGATATCTTTGTGGTATCTCATTCCATTTTCTCTACATGTTTATTGGATCTCATAAATTTACTAACATTTACTTTTTTCTCTTTTTTTTCTCATTTGAATAGAACTTCATAGTAAAAGAATATTTGAAAAAATATAAAGTTTATTAAGAAAAATGATAAGAATCAGGCATTTTTAAAACCTACAGATAAATTACTTTTATATATAAATGCTGTAAGTATGAAGTTTTCCTAAGATATTAAATATTTGCTAGAAATATAATATTGAGCATTATTTCAGAGTTTATTTTGTGGGTGCACATACTTAACCTCTTCTGTGTATCTGGAAATATATATGCTGGGCATTTCTGTCTTTAACATATTATTACTCCTACAAATAAGAATTTGATGAGTATCCTTGAACATACAGCTGTTAAATATCTGCGAATTTCATAAGGATAACTTCTCAGCAGCAAATTAATTGGATCAGGTATTTGAAAATCTATTGATGATGTTGTCAAATTTCCTTTTGACCAAGTTGTGCCAGGATCAAAAAATATTCCAAAAGATGTTCTCTAGACCAGATTAATGCTATATTTATGATAGTTCTCTTAAATAATCATAGGATAATGCATTCTTTGCCATTTAAATTAAAAGCAGTCACATAGTAATGTAGGTCTGTATCTTAGGAAATGGCTTTTTTCCCAGAAGTCAGTTAGCACTGTTGAACTTGCCATTATCAGTAAGAATTTCCCCCCCTGTGTTTAATGTGTAAAAAAAAAATCATAAAAAAAAAAATCATTAGTGTCTGGCTAAGAACTGTCAGATTTATTAAATATAATTAATTATACCATTATTTTTAAGTTCATAATCATTTATTCTATAAATGATTTGCCCATCAAGTCACATTTAACAAATATATTGATGTCAGAATTCAGTATAGCATTAATACCATTTGACTGAAATTTTGAGCCACAGTGCTATGAAAAAATCCACTAGATTATCCATGTATTTATTTTCATATCACATAATAGAAAAGAAACTTGGATTACACTGTTTTACAAAAAGTTCTCCATTTGAGAAGACAGACTCTTCTTTAGTCTTTTTTTATTTTAAAGAAGCTGAATTCTTCACATATTAGAGTATGAAAAATGATAATGCACCCGTTAGTGGGAATTCATCCAACAAATATGTACCAAGAACTAGTGCTCTTGGCGCTATGAAATCTGAACACAAAATTATCGAAATAAAGGAGACTGAGCATGTTATACCATTTAGTACAATTTCAGGCCTGTCATAAGTATGAAGGTGGTGGTGATAGACTTTGGGTTTTGAAACCTGATGAGTTTTTACTAGCATGTGATCCTGGACCACTTTCTTTAAACTCCTAGTGCCTCAGTGGCCTCACCTATAAAACTAGTATGACAGTAGTTCCTAGCACAGTGTTTGGCACATGGTAAGCTACTACTTAGACCAGAAGTAAACTAAAACTACAACACGTTTCCTTCCACGTGTCACTTTTGTCCTAAAATGGCACACATTTCTTGACCTGTTGCAGGACTATAATGACAATAGTATATAGGACCTTGGCTGATATCAAGGTGAGCTGGGGGTGGGGGGGTGTGAACTGTGTATCCTTATTAGTGTCTATTTTTATGATCTTTGAACCGATTATGTTAAATATGCAAGGAAGACACACTGATTTTCTTCCTCTTGGGCCAAATTATTTTATTTTATTTATTTTTATTTTTTGGGGGGGCAATTTTAGATAAGATTTTGTTTTGCAAGTATATTAGAAAGAAATTATAATCACATTCAAAGAGGAATGTCTTCTTTGGTCTCTCAAATTCCATTTTAGTATGCTTTGCAACTCTCAGTGTGGTTTTGATAGATGAATAGAGAAATCTTTGCAGGCTGTTAACCCAAGTGGAATTACAGTTGGAGGTTTAAAACTAGTCACAGCCTTCTTCCTGGTGCTAATTGGAAATGTGCTGGTATATTGCAAAATTGATCAAGAGGAAGATGTGTGTAAATCTTTTAAAATCTTAATTGTTTTTAAAGTGTATGTGTGTGGGAATGATAATATTCTTTTTTTTTAATAATAATATTCTTGGCAACAAATGCAACTCTGACTCAGTGGTTACATTGAAATTAACAGAATTATTTGTTGATGTAATTAACAACATAACAGCATTTATGGGACCGCTCATCTTTTGAGAAAATACAGTTTAATTCTGGATAGCTACAGAATCTAGAGTTTAATTAGTAGTTAATAATAATTACCAACATATCTTAACTATAATATAGGCAGAATGAGACAGGGTGCTTTTAAGTTGGGATCCCAATTAAAAGTAAATGTAATGTAAGGCAGTAGTGAATTTTAATGAATTGTTTAATTTGTATGTGGATAGCTTTTCCAATCTTTTGCTACAGGGCTTCAAAGACTTCTTTACCCTGGAGCCTGAAAAAAGTTATTTCAAAATATTAATTTATAGCTATTTTTTGTCTTCTTCTGGAATACTTCCATACTACCTCCAGTTCAAATCCCAAAATTCATAAGTGTATCCAAAGCAAAGCTTATAAAATTTATCCTAGCATTAATTGAAAATTAAGAACATCTTCATGCATGAATTCCTGTTGTGAAAGACAGTTGAGTATTATATGTTTTCATGATCTGTAATTCACAAAGATGAACATTTGGAAGAGAGCCTCTTCATTATTCTTTTCTTCCAGGCTTCATCTTTCCCCTTAATTTGGCTGCTCTGACCTCTATTTCCCACACAAACGGTATTCTCATTTTAACTCTGCCCTGTTCCTCTTCGCAACTTGCTCCCAAGAAGAATCTGGAGTATTATATTCACCATCCTCTTACACTCAACTGATGAAATTTAAATGTACTAGCTACTGCTAAAGATCTTATTTTCTGTAAGAGAGAGATATTTGTATCAACGCCATATATCACTAGTGGCGGGATTTAAAGAATCTGTTCCAAATGCTGGAAATAATAGGGATAGGATCATCACAAACGCTATCTGAAATCGTGA
The DNA here is from genome assembly GCF_018345385.1 of Vulpes lagopus. Taxonomy (NCBI): domain Eukaryota; kingdom Metazoa; phylum Chordata; class Mammalia; order Carnivora; family Canidae; genus Vulpes; species Vulpes lagopus. The sequence continues at coordinate 22,623,670 of NC_054834.1, read as the reverse complement.
CACAGAACTGAATTTCTCTACTTATAGACTTAGAGCACTTACTTTTTTCTTTCTACCATTTTCTTTAACCTATTCACTAATAGGAAACAGATGGGCTAATTTTCCATCTGCTTAAAATGGTGGGATCTTTCAAAGGTGATTATAATTTATCCATGAAAGTATGGACTGTTTCCCGGTCAGGTTGGGAATAATCAGGGAACACACAGAGGTAAAGGTTAACAAAGAGCTAGGGAAAACAGATTCTGTACATTAATTTTATATATACTATGCAGTATAGACAATCTCATGATATTCTTTTTCTTGAATATAAAAGTACCTTAAAAAACATGAAAAGATAGTATTTCATATCTATAGATAATTAACATTTTTATTGAATTTCTCACTCTACATATTGTTCAGAGTTGAGGTCATACTTGCTTTTGCATGTTGCTTTTAAGATCTACAGGTATTTTCTATGTTAACAAAATAAGCATCGTAGTTATTTAATATTTTATCACTTATTTAAAAGTTTCTTCTAATAAGATAAACATATTTCTCAATAAACATTTGTTACTTTTAACATATTTAACATTGACCACATTAATCATCTGAGATTTGTGTATAGGATATAAAAATGAAGTGTATAGTGATTTTTTTTCAAATAGATTCTATCACTCTTCATTCTTAAATAATAATTTCTTCCCAGTGATTTATAAAGGTCCTTTATCATATATTAAATGCATCAAAATGTTTGACATTGTTTCTAGATATTCTGTTTTGTTCTTTTGACAAGCCTATTCTTCATAATGATTTTAAAATATTGTAGTTTTATGTACTCTATAGCTCAAAGAACCAGTCTCTCCATATTATTCTCTTTCCCAAGTTCTCAGAACTTTTTGCCTTCTTTTTTTCCAGCTATCCCTTTTCTTTCATGTTTCAAATATGTGCAGTTTTTATTATAGTTTACTTCAACCTGTAAATTAATTTTGAAATATGAAATACTTTATATTACTTTGGCTTTTCATCTAGGATTATTATGTAGCTTTTCTTTTAATGTAAAGCAAATTTTCATGTATGTTGTATATATATGAAACATCTATAAAAATATAAAGAGTAGTATGAGGTAAAGATAAAACAATTTGTGATTGTTATTGAGAGTTGTGTTATTTTCCGTTGCATAGTTTAACTGATCATTGCCCTTATATAGAAATCCTTTATTGATGATTTTTAAAAATGTAGGAAAAATGAAAAATAGAGCAAGTTACAACATCACAGGAAAATCATAAATCTAAGCAGTATTTTTTAAAGTATAGTATATACAGTGTATGTGGTATTTATATATATTGAAGATAGCATATACAGTTGGATTTATTTAACAAAAATTGGGTAGTGTGTGAATTTTAAGGTATCATAAATTTTAGGTTTCTTCCATTTCTTCATTTTCAAATAGTTTAATATAGGTCTGGCTAGTTTCCATTTTTATTCCCATTATGTGGTGCCATGGTGATGGGATGCCAAGGCTGTTTAGAGTCTACTGTGTAGATTGCCTATGCTCATTCAATCATTAAATTTATCTTTGTTTTGTCACATAAATTGTTAAATCCCTGTTTGAAACACATGTACATTGATTTCCACCCCCCCAATAATATAATCCATATTTGTTATCAGAGTACTTTGAAAACGTTGATTTCTTGTGGGTCCTAGGCATATAGTCCAATGTTTATTTGTGTGTGTGTGTGTCTGTGTGTGTGATATTTAGTTCAGACGAAAGAATACAGCCTTGCAAAATTTTGGAACTTTGTCAGTTTTCCTCTTTTTGTCAAATTATCCTTTTAAATCCTGAAAGCAGAAATCAATATAATGAAAATAACACAGTATTTGAAATTCAGATATATTTTAAAGGATATCAAAAAGCACTTTATTTACAAAAAGAATTTAAAAGTATGTTGACTAAAATTTACTTAATTTTTATAAAATATAACTGGTATAAATATAAGAAGAATGATAAATTAGGAAGCTAAGATTTTTGACATTAGGGAGATGATTCAAATCACACAGGAAAATAGATTTTTAAATTATCCTTTGTGATTGACAGTTTTGAGTTCATCTGTATATGTATTTTGAGGAAAAATTGAGGATTGCTTTATTTTTTAAATGTGAAGAAGCTATTAAATTCTCTCAATCATATAATATTATTTAGCCTGAAAATGTACTAAGCATTCTTTATCTACTGAGAAACAACTTCAGCCACCTACAAAAAAATGTGTAGAAATATAGGTTTTTGAGAGTTAGTTTCCAAATGTAAGGCCTCCAGAGGCCATTTAGTTATTTATCTTCAAACCACAGTTGGAAAAATTTGAAAACCGGAAATTGAGGAAAAGTGCTGAAAGTGGACTTTTTATTTTCTTTCTTTTTTTTTTTTTTCCTTCTTCTTCATCAGTGGTGTGTCAGAGTTATTTCTGCTGCCTGAATGGCAGGAAGGGAAGATGAGAGCTGATTATTCATCACCATTTCTATTTTTATTTCAGTTGACCCGGTTTAGAAATAAGAATAAAAATAATTTCTGACTTATTTTTATCAGCCATTCTACAGTTTTCATATTGGTTTTAAGGTAGAACTAGTTGAGTGGTTAACAATTTTTGATTATTATTTTGCTCTGGCTTTTATTGGTATTATTATAATGCTTCTGCGTTGAAGTACAGGAATCAACTTTTTTTTTTTTTTTAATTTTTATTTATTTATGATAGTCACACAGGGAGAGAGAGAGAGGCAGAGACACAAGCAGAGGGAGAAGCAGGCTCCATGCACCGGAAGCCCGATGTGGGATTCGATCCCGGGTCTCCAGGATCGCGCCCTGGGCCAAAGGCAGGCGCCAAACCGCTACGCCACCCAGGGATCCCGGCTCAAGGGACCTTAAGAGGAACTTGTTTGTGCATTTTTCTTTCTTCATATTTCTAGTCCCACCAATGCAGATGAAGCCAGTCCTCTTCTTGGCTGCAAAGCTTTGGTTTTCATGTCTGATGTTGGAAGAGCCTTTCTTTACCCTGTTTTTCCTTAGCATTCCATCTCCTGAACTCCTGCAGTTTTGAGGATGTACTGGAAAGTGCCAGACATAATCTGTGATTCATGAAACAGTACAAGTTGTTGTTTTACCACTCTAATTTTTCAAAACCAAAATTGGAGAATGAAGGAAGTGATTCCCTGAGGAGCAATTGGTCTGTGATAGAAAAATTTATAGGTTGTTCATTATGTACATTTTAAAGGAAATATTTAATGAAATTATATTTTATTTGATTTAAACTGATTCTATAACATTTTATGAATTATATTTTGGTTTGATTTTTGGAGTTAGCATTTGGAATAAAATGTTGAATCAGTTCAGCAACTTAAAATGCAGTTAAAGTTAAATGTCCTAGAACTGATGCAGATCTCTTTGTAAAGTTGTGATGATCGTAGATTTTTTTTTTTTTAACTCTGTGATAGCGTGAATTACCTTAGAATTGCATTAACCAAATATATCATTCAGGAGTAATGTATAGTTTGTTAGATATCTTTGTGGTATCTCATTCCATTTTCTCTACATGTTTATTGGATCTCATAAATTTACTAACATTTACTTTTTTCTCTTTTTTTTCTCATTTGAATAGAACTTCATAGTAAAAGAATATTTGAAAAAATATAAAGTTTATTAAGAAAAATGATAAGAATCAGGCATTTTTAAAACCTACAGATAAATTACTTTTATATATAAATGCTGTAAGTATGAAGTTTTCCTAAGATATTAAATATTTGCTAGAAATATAATATTGAGCATTATTTCAGAGTTTATTTTGTGGGTGCACATACTTAACCTCTTCTGTGTATCTGGAAATATATATGCTGGGCATTTCTGTCTTTAACATATTATTACTCCTACAAATAAGAATTTGATGAGTATCCTTGAACATACAGCTGTTAAATATCTGCGAATTTCATAAGGATAACTTCTCAGCAGCAAATTAATTGGATCAGGTATTTGAAAATCTATTGATGATGTTGTCAAATTTCCTTTTGACCAAGTTGTGCCAGGATCAAAAAATATTCCAAAAGATGTTCTCTAGACCAGATTAATGCTATATTTATGATAGTTCTCTTAAATAATCATAGGATAATGCATTCTTTGCCATTTAAATTAAAAGCAGTCACATAGTAATGTAGGTCTGTATCTTAGGAAATGGCTTTTTTCCCAGAAGTCAGTTAGCACTGTTGAACTTGCCATTATCAGTAAGAATTTCCCCCCCTGTGTTTAATGTGTAAAAAAAAAATCATAAAAAAAAAAATCATTAGTGTCTGGCTAAGAACTGTCAGATTTATTAAATATAATTAATTATACCATTATTTTTAAGTTCATAATCATTTATTCTATAAATGATTTGCCCATCAAGTCACATTTAACAAATATATTGATGTCAGAATTCAGTATAGCATTAATACCATTTGACTGAAATTTTGAGCCACAGTGCTATGAAAAAATCCACTAGATTATCCATGTATTTATTTTCATATCACATAATAGAAAAGAAACTTGGATTACACTGTTTTACAAAAAGTTCTCCATTTGAGAAGACAGACTCTTCTTTAGTCTTTTTTTATTTTAAAGAAGCTGAATTCTTCACATATTAGAGTATGAAAAATGATAATGCACCCGTTAGTGGGAATTCATCCAACAAATATGTACCAAGAACTAGTGCTCTTGGCGCTATGAAATCTGAACACAAAATTATCGAAATAAAGGAGACTGAGCATGTTATACCATTTAGTACAATTTCAGGCCTGTCATAAGTATGAAGGTGGTGGTGATAGACTTTGGGTTTTGAAACCTGATGAGTTTTTACTAGCATGTGATCCTGGACCACTTTCTTTAAACTCCTAGTGCCTCAGTGGCCTCACCTATAAAACTAGTATGACAGTAGTTCCTAGCACAGTGTTTGGCACATGGTAAGCTACTACTTAGACCAGAAGTAAACTAAAACTACAACACGTTTCCTTCCACGTGTCACTTTTGTCCTAAAATGGCACACATTTCTTGACCTGTTGCAGGACTATAATGACAATAGTATATAGGACCTTGGCTGATATCAAGGTGAGCTGGGGGTGGGGGGGTGTGAACTGTGTATCCTTATTAGTGTCTATTTTTATGATCTTTGAACCGATTATGTTAAATATGCAAGGAAGACACACTGATTTTCTTCCTCTTGGGCCAAATTATTTTATTTTATTTATTTTTATTTTTTGGGGGGGCAATTTTAGATAAGATTTTGTTTTGCAAGTATATTAGAAAGAAATTATAATCACATTCAAAGAGGAATGTCTTCTTTGGTCTCTCAAATTCCATTTTAGTATGCTTTGCAACTCTCAGTGTGGTTTTGATAGATGAATAGAGAAATCTTTGCAGGCTGTTAACCCAAGTGGAATTACAGTTGGAGGTTTAAAACTAGTCACAGCCTTCTTCCTGGTGCTAATTGGAAATGTGCTGGTATATTGCAAAATTGATCAAGAGGAAGATGTGTGTAAATCTTTTAAAATCTTAATTGTTTTTAAAGTGTATGTGTGTGGGAATGATAATATTCTTTTTTTTTAATAATAATATTCTTGGCAACAAATGCAACTCTGACTCAGTGGTTACATTGAAATTAACAGAATTATTTGTTGATGTAATTAACAACATAACAGCATTTATGGGACCGCTCATCTTTTGAGAAAATACAGTTTAATTCTGGATAGCTACAGAATCTAGAGTTTAATTAGTAGTTAATAATAATTACCAACATATCTTAACTATAATATAGGCAGAATGAGACAGGGTGCTTTTAAGTTGGGATCCCAATTAAAAGTAAATGTAATGTAAGGCAGTAGTGAATTTTAATGAATTGTTTAATTTGTATGTGGATAGCTTTTCCAATCTTTTGCTACAGGGCTTCAAAGACTTCTTTACCCTGGAGCCTGAAAAAAGTTATTTCAAAATATTAATTTATAGCTATTTTTTGTCTTCTTCTGGAATACTTCCATACTACCTCCAGTTCAAATCCCAAAATTCATAAGTGTATCCAAAGCAAAGCTTATAAAATTTATCCTAGCATTAATTGAAAATTAAGAACATCTTCATGCATGAATTCCTGTTGTGAAAGACAGTTGAGTATTATATGTTTTCATGATCTGTAATTCACAAAGATGAACATTTGGAAGAGAGCCTCTTCATTATTCTTTTCTTCCAGGCTTCATCTTTCCCCTTAATTTGGCTGCTCTGACCTCTATTTCCCACACAAACGGTATTCTCATTTTAACTCTGCCCTGTTCCTCTTCGCAACTTGCTCCCAAGAAGAATCTGGAGTATTATATTCACCATCCTCTTACACTCAACTGATGAAATTTAAATGTACTAGCTACTGCTAAAGATCTTATTTTCTGTAAGAGAGAGATATTTGTATCAACGCCATATATCACTAGTGGCGGGATTTAAAGAATCTGTTCCAAATGCTGGAAATAATAGGGATAGGATCATCACAAACGCTATCTGAAATCGTGACACAGAACTGAATTTCTCTACTTATAGACTTAGAGCACTTACTTTTTTCTTTCTACCATTTTCTTTAACCTATTCACTAATAGGAAACAGATGGGCTAATTTTCCATCTGCTTAAAATGGTGGGATCTTTCAAAGGTGATTATAATTTATCCATGAAAGTATGGACTGTTTCCCGGTCAGGTTGGGAATAATCAGGGAACACACAGAGGTAAAGGTTAACAAAGAGCTAGGGAAAACAGATTCTGTACATTAATTTTATATATACTATGCAGTATAGACAATCTCATGATATTCTTTTTCTTGAATATAAAAGTACCTTAAAAAACATGAAAAGATAGTATTTCATATCTATAGATAATTAACATTTTTATTGAATTTCTCACTCTACATATTGTTCAGAGTTGAGGTCATACTTGCTTTTGCATGTTGCTTTTAAGATCTACAGGTATTTTCTATGTTAACAAAATAAGCATCGTAGTTATTTAATATTTTATCACTTATTTAAAAGTTTCTTCTAATAAGATAAACATATTTCTCAATAAACATTTGTTACTTTTAACATATTTAACATTGACCACATTAATCATCTGAGATTTGTGTATAGGATATAAAAATGAAGTGTATAGTGATTTTTTTTCAAATAGATTCTATCACTCTTCATTCTTAAATAATAATTTCTTCCCAGTGATTTATAAAGGTCCTTTATCATATATTAAATGCATCAAAATGTTTGACATTGTTTCTAGATATTCTGTTTTGTTCTTTTGACAAGCCTATTCTTCATAATGATTTTAAAATATTGTAGTTTTATGTACTCTATAGCTCAAAGAACCAGTCTCTCCATATTATTCTCTTTCCCAAGTTCTCAGAACTTTTTGCCTTCTTTTTTTCCAGCTATCCCTTTTCTTTCATGTTTCAAATATGTGCAGTTTTTATTATAGTTTACTTCAACCTGTAAATTAATTTTGAAATATGAAATACTTTATATTACTTTGGCTTTTCATCTAGGATTATTATGTAGCTTTTCTTTTAATGTAAAGCAAATTTTCATGTATGTTGTATATATATGAAACATCTATAAAAATATAAAGAGTAGTATGAGGTAAAGATAAAACAATTTGTGATTGTTATTGAGAGTTGTGTTATTTTCCGTTGCATAGTTTAACTGATCATTGCCCTTATATAGAAATCCTTTATTGATGATTTTTAAAAATGTAGGAAAAATGAAAAATAGAGCAAGTTACAACATCACAGGAAAATCATAAATCTAAGCAGTATTTTTTAAAGTATAGTATATACAGTGTATGTGGTATTTATATATATTGAAGATAGCATATACAGTTGGATTTATTTAACAAAAATTGGGTAGTGTGTGAATTTTAAGGTATCATAAATTTTAGGTTTCTTCCATTTCTTCATTTTCAAATAGTTTAATATAGGTCTGGCTAGTTTCCATTTTTATTCCCATTATGTGGTGCCATGGTGATGGGATGCCAAGGCTGTTTAGAGTCTACTGTGTAGATTGCCTATGCTCATTCAATCATTAAATTTATCTTTGTTTTGTCACATAAATTGTTAAATCCCTGTTTGAAACACATGTACATTGATTTCCACCCCCCCAATAATATAATCCATATTTGTTATCAGAGTACTTTGAAAACGTTGATTTCTTGTGGGTCCTAGGCATATAGTCCAATGTTTATTTGTGTGTGTGTGTGTCTGTGTGTGTGATATTTAGTTCAGACGAAAGAATACAGCCTTGCAAAATTTTGGAACTTTGTCAGTTTTCCTCTTTTTGTCAAATTATCCTTTTAAATCCTGAAAGCAGAAATCAATATAATGAAAATAACACAGTATTTGAAATTCAGATATATTTTAAAGGATATCAAAAAGCACTTTATTTACAAAAAGAATTTAAAAGTATGTTGACTAAAATTTACTTAATTTTTATAAAATATAACTGGTATAAATATAAGAAGAATGATAAATTAGGAAGCTAAGATTTTTGACATTAGGGAGATGATTCAAATCACACAGGAAAATAGATTTTTAAATTATCCTTTGTGATTGACAGTTTTGAGTTCATCTGTATATGTATTTTGAGGAAAAATTGAGGATTGCTTTATTTTTTAAATGTGAAGAAGCTATTAAATTCTCTCAATCATATAATATTATTTAGCCTGAAAATGTACTAAGCATTCTGTATCTACTGAGAAACAACTTCAGCCACCTACAAAAAAATGTGTAGAAATATAGGTTTTTGAGAGTTAGTTTCCAAATGTAAGGCCTCCAGAGGCCATTTAGTTATTTATCTTCAAACCACAGTTGGAAAAATTTGAAAACCGGAAATTGAGGAAAAGTGCTGAAAGTGGACTTTTTATTTTCTTTCTTTTTTTTTTTTTTCCTTCTTCTTCATCAGTGGTGTGTCAGAGTTATTTCTGCTGCCTGAATGGCAGGAAGGGAAGATGAGAGCTGATTATTCATCACCATTTCTATTTTTATTTCAGTTGACCCGGTTTAGAAATAAGAATAAAAATAATTTCTGACTTATTTTTATCAGCCATTCTACAGTTTTCATATTGGTTTTAAGGTAGAACTAGTTGAGTGGTTAACAATTTTTGATTATTATTTTGCTCTGGCTTTTATTGGTATTATTATAATGCTTCTGCGTTGAAGTACAGGAATCAACTTTTTTTTTTTTTTAATTTTTATTTATTTATGATAGTCACACAGGGAGAGAGAGAGAGGCAGAGACACAGGCAGAGGGAGAAGCAGGCTCCATGCACCGGAAGCCCGATGTGGGATTCGATCCCGGGTCTCCAGGATCGCGCCCTGGGCCAAAGGCAGGCGCCAAACCGCTGCGCCACCCAGGGATCCCAGGAATCAACTTTTTATTGTGTGCCCTAAATATTCGCCAATAGTGATAATGAAGATAATGATATTTTGCATATAATTTGGTTTATATTTATATATTAACTTTGCCTCTGCTTTTTGACTTAGATTCAGAGAATTCTGATGAGAGTCTTTCAATAATTTTTTTTTTTTTTTTTTTAGTATTACCTATCTAGGGTACTAATAGTATTTGTTGGCTTTAAGTTAGCTATATTCAGAAGCTTTTATCTTTTGCTTTGCTGGTACTGATTTATAAATGTCAAGTTCTACTAAATAGGTTTGCATTAACAATTAATGCTAGCAACATATGGAGTATCTCTTGAATCATAATTATTTGACCAGATAAGGTGATTTTTTCTACAAACTGCAAGAAAAAGCCCACTTACATGTGCTTTATAAGATTTTCCTCTTTGGAGTGTATCTTCATCATTTCTGTTGAAAAATATACTGGTAAAGGTTGACGTAGGCTATTTTGGGAATAAATAAGAGTTGGCTCAGAGCTACCAACCTAAAATTCTATTTGAAAACAACTCCTTGAAAGTAAGGCCTGAGTGCTTTTGTATCTAACAAATCTCTTAGCTAAATGTCACCATTTTGATGTTTTAATAATGTATGTTTGCAGATTATAGAATAATAGTGATAGGTTCAATTTCCATTTATCTGTTTATATTTGAGAAATTAAAAATTTATTTCTCTTAGTGGCCATTATCAGGAGGCATGTGAAAGACTCAAGAGCTCAGAGGGCAGGGCAGAAATTTTTGCTGTGTCTCTGAGTGCTGGAAATAGCTCTTCATGGACTGCTTTAAAATGCATCACCTATCTTGACCCCTGACAGCTATCTGTGCCCTCTCCTCCCTTCCATCAGTTCCTGGGATAATTTGGATCTCTCCCATTAAGTCTGATAAGCTCCTGTATTTTTAGACTTACCTCTTCTACCTCCAACATTGGCCCCTGATGCATTTCAAGAGTTTTGTTTTTGTTATTGTCTCCTTCAGATAAATCCTCTTGTTTTCAGATATTTTATTGACTTCATATGAAAAATGGCCAGATATTTGTGGGGCAGGCTAATCCAGCTGTGATTAGATTCCATGTGAACTGGCATCTATTTAAATCACAATGCAATGAGAAGAGCTTCTGGCACAAATAACTGTCTTCATTTGACTGAAACTTTATCAAGACCTGGTTGCCTTTTCCTAAAAGAACGCATCTCTTCTTTAAGTATTTTTTTTTTAAATTTTTATTTATTTATGATAGTCGCAGAGAGAGAGTGAGAGAGAGAGAGAGGCAGAGACACAGGCAGAGGGAGAAGCGGGCTCCATGCACCGGGAGCCCGATGTGGGATTCGATCCCGGGTCTCCAGGATCGCGCCCTGGGCCAAAGGCAGGCGCCAAACCGCTGCGCCACCCAGGGATCCCTCTTTAAGCATTTTTATTGGTAGTTAGAGTTATCAGTTGTTTTCATTTTTAAAACATTGCACGAAGACTGATGGAAGCTGATTTCATCCTCTACAGTATTACTGTTATTTGTTATTATTTTCTCTCTCTCTTTTTTTCCCCTAGTTAAACCACTTAAAAAAAAAAAAAAACCCAACAGTAATAACAACAGCAAGGAATCAGGGATGAAACCAGAGAAAGAGGTGGCTGATTCATAGAGGAAGCATTCATGAATTTATGCCAGTCCCTTTGAAATAAATACCATTATTTTTTTAAGTTTTTATTTAAATTCCAGTTAGTTAATATACAGTATAATATTAGTTTCAGTACAATACAGTCATTCAACACTTCATACAACACTCGGTGCTCATCCCAGCAAGTGCACTCCTTAATCCCTCCCTATCACTTATTTCACCCATTCCCCAACCCCGCCCCCTTCTGGTAAACCATCAGTTTATTTTCTATAGTTAAGAATCTGTTTCTTGTTTTGCCTCTCTTTTTCCCCCTTTGTTCATTTGTTTTGTTTCTTAAATTCCACATATGAGTGAAATCATGTGGCATTTCTTTCTCTTGACTTACTTCACTTAGCATAAATACTCTCTATCTCCATCCTTTGTCATGGCAAATGGCGAGATTTTATTCCTTTTTATGGTTGAGTAATATTCCATTATCTGTTATCGATTCCATATCTATCTATCATCTATCTATCTATCTATCTATCATCTATCTATCTATTATCTATCTATCTATCTATCTATCTATCTATCTATCTAATTTATCTCACTTCTTTATCTATTCATGAGTTGATGGACACTTGGGCTCTTTCCATAATTTGACTATTACAGATAACACTGCTGTAAACACTGGGGTGCATTCCTATTTTTGTATTCTCTGGGTAAATACATAATAGTGCAGTTGCTGGATCATGGGGTAGTTCTATTTTTAACGTTTTGAGGCACCTCTGTACCATTTTCCAGAATAGCTGCACCAGTTTGCGTTCCTACCAACAGTAAGAGGTTTTGCCTTTCTCCACATCCTCTCCAACACCTGTTTCTTGTGTTGCTGATTTTAGCCATTCTGAGAGGTGTGAGGAGATGAAATGAGTCCTATTATTAATGAATGAAAGCCAGCCTTTCCTCCTTCCATTCACCCCTTTTAGTCACAAAAGCTATAAAAGAGAAATGATACCCATAGAGTAGCAGAGCCTGGGTGAAGTAACAATTATTAAAAGGCAGCAGGACCCTTTAATGTAAAAATAAATGCTATTTTGTTGCTGTACTCTCTATATTAGACTCTGTAAAGTGGCTTCCTATATGCAGAATATCACATTTTAATCTAAAAGGAAAAATATTAGGTACTTTTGAAATCTTTAGCATTTGACACACACATACACATATGCACATATATTGATATTATATAAAATTAAAATTATATTAAAGCAGGATATTGTGTTTTATTTTTTTTTTATTTATTTTTTTTTTTTAGGATATTGTGTTTTAGATATAGAAACAGTGCACAGGGATCCCTGGGTGGCGCAGCGGTTTAGCGCCTGCCTTTGGCCCAGGGCGCGATCCTGGAGGCCCGGGATCGAATCCCACGTCGGGCTCCTGGTGCATGGAGCCTGCTTCTCCCTCTGCCTGTGTCTCTGCCTCTCTCTCTCTCTCTCTCTCTCTCTCTGTGTGTGTCTGACTATCATAAAAAACAAAAAAAACAAAAAAAAGTGCAGAAAAATGTCTTGAAAGTAACCATGTAAAATTTATCCTGTGTTAATTTTTATTTATAAAATAGATCTTATCTAGAATAGGCACTGATTCAAGAGCTGATTATCAGATAGCTCTTTACCCATAAGAAGTTCACTTGTTCCCCCAGACAATTATCATTCACTGATAAACAGAGGATTAAACATATTAGAGAGGTTTTTTTTTTAATTTTTATTTATTTAAAAACAATTTTTTTTATTTATTTATGATAGTCACAGAGAGAGAGAGAGAGGCAGAGACACAGGCAGAGTTCGGAGAAGCAGGCTCCATGCACCGGGAGGCCGATGTGGGATTCGATCCCGGGTCTCCAGGATCGCGCCCCGGGCCAAAGGCAGGCGCCAAACCTCTGCGCCACCCAGGGATCCCTAGAGAGGTGTTTTTAAACTTGTTTTTGGCTGGAGTAAAATAATATTGAATAGGAAACCAATATTTCACATGAAGGTTTTAAGAAGTGATTTTCTCAGCCATTTACCTTTTGGGGGATTCATTGGATATATCAGCTGCATGGTAGGGATAAATGATAAGAATATAATTTACAGATATTTCAATCTGAACTCATATTGGAGACAGAAAAATTATGAGTTTTATGAAAGTCTGAGAAACTAGTTGAGTGGTTTGATGTAGTGCCATTCTAGAGAGTCGTTCAAGACTGACCATTTCTAGACATCAATTTTCATTTCAGATCCTATCAACATTTTAATATTTATGGCAACATTATGGTTGTGATACATTCAAAATTATCCGAGAACCAGAAAGCTTTTCTATTAACAAAAATTTTAATCACCTTTTTTTTAAAACCAGTCTTTCATTTCTAACTCTTATCTCCCTATAAACCATAAAAAAAAATTAGAGAAAATCCCTTGGGTGTGTGTATATGTATATATACACACCCAATAATTTATATATATAATATTATATAAAATATATAAAATAATATTTATATATTACATTTGTTTAATTAAAGAACATAAATTAGGCTTTTTTGTGTTAACATTTATAATTGTTAAAAATTGTTAAAAATTATATTCCATCAAAAGTTTATATATTACATAGATATGCACACATATATATTAGAATAATTTCCCAATAATCTTTTTTGATATGCTAGATTTTAACTTGGTACTATAGGAGATGATATCTTGGCGACTTACTGTGTTGATGCACAGGGTTTAAAAATGGCATTAAAATCTAATGATTATTTTAAAGCAAAATGCTACTTGTATCCTATCAATCATCAGTGTCATTTAATTTACTTTTGACAGAAACAGCATTTGTCATGTTTTAGAACCTATGCATTTTGCTGTTTATTACCTTTTCTGCAGTCATTTGATATTTTAAAAAGATATGTAAAATGTATTAGTTTAGATCCCAGGCTTTTTTGGGTAAAAGTGTAAAACATAAGACCAGCTCCACTAAAATTGAATCCAGACCTGGTATAATCAAGGTGCTCAGAAAGGGACCAACTGCATTGTAACCTAATTGGCTCTTTGATAAATCTATCAAGTTAATAGCTGACACAGAACAAGAAGTTTAGCCATTAAAACTCTGACTTTTATTCTAGAAAATCTTTTGATACTGTTTTGTACTACACTTGGTGATATGTTTCAATTTTTATTTGTCTTTTTGAAATAGTTTTTAGTTTTAATGGAAAAATGAATGATATATTGATTTTTTTTCAATAATCTCTTTTCCAAGTGAGTATATTTTATTAAATACCTATGATTTTGGTAAGGGCCTCTAATGGCTCAAAATACCAACTTGGTGACATGATCAATGAGTTGTTTCAGATGCAATCTATTCAACTGTTTACTGGATTGATTTTATCTTTCCATTAGGGAGCACTTAGACTTTTGTCTCTCTTTATTTCTTTAAGGCAATATTCTGTGACTTACCATTTTGTTAGAGTAACTCACTAGGTTTTTGGTTATAGTTGAGGCCATAAAATATGAAAGACGTATTCTTCATTAGTTGTATAAGTCCCTGGTCTTTCCTGTGAACACAAAAAAGGCCGATGGCAGATTTTGAAGAAGTGTGCATTTCAGACATTTCTTAGGTTTATCAAAAACATTCTCTTTCCCCAAATAGGTGTTTTCTTTTTGTTTGTGAACCATCACCTTTGTTAGTTGTTTTATGATTTTCAAATACTTGTGACACTTTAATTTTCCCTCAGTGGTGTACACCATTAAGTATTTAAATAAAAGGAAATTGATACTGTGTTGCTCTATCAAGTTTGTCTTTAAAATAAGCTCTTGTAGAAGATTTTCATTGTAGCTCAGATCGGTGGGCACTTTGTTAATGTTCTTTGACCATCATTCTTTTTTTTTTTTTTTTTTGACCATCATTCTAAGTGTGAAAGCGTGCACCCAACTTTTTTGGGCATAACTAGGCCTTTTCTTAGAAGATAATTTCATCTCATTAAAGTTCAATAGTAATTTATCCAATAGATATCTAATCATTTTTTGGTTAACAAAATTCCTTTCCACATAGATTCTAGAATGTACTAAATTTTTCTTATATACAGAGGGTCAGTTATATATATATATATATATATAAAGCACATTCCTGTTCCACAAGGATAGGATGTGGAGCTCCAGAAACTTTCCATTCAAAGGCACTCTCTGTGATCGGAGCCTGGGTTCTTGTTCTTTCCCTGCGCCCTTGTCCCTCCCTGGGGAGTAGGAGTGCTATGCTAGGACTTCAACCTCAGACTTGGGTGGCCTGTGTTTCTTTTGATATTGAGAACTATTTTAAGGTAGGAGGGGTAGCAAGGGACATTCTTAATAAACCAATTCTGAGCCTCAAAAAAAAATATATATATATACACACACACACACAACTCTAGGTTTAGGGTATCTGTTCGAGATCTTTCTTTCACACACCTGAATAAATGCTAAAATAAAAAGTAATGTATGTATTGTATATATTAGATAGTACAACTAATACAAAGGATAAAATAGGGAAATTATTTGAATAATGAATTTCCTTGACATTTCATATGGTTATAAAGTGCCAACCTAGACATTTTCAAGAAACATAGGCTCATTTGTTCAGGATTATAATATGTTTGGTTTGTATTTAATAATATGCTAAATTAATTTTCTACATCTAATGCCACCAGGATGGTATTGAGATTTAATTGTAGAAGGTTTAGAAGCAAATACCTAAATGGAATTTGTTTTAATTACACATGAAATTCTCTTCATTTGTCACCTCCACATATAGTTTGATTATATGATTACTATTTTGATTAATCATTTTTATTATTTTATTATTATTATTTTAAAGACTATAGTTTATTTAAAAATAAAATTCAAACTCGGCTTCCAAAGTTATAATGTCCCAGCATTTATAGTTGCATTCCAATATTACTGTGTGCTTCTTAGATATTTTAGAATTAGTGTCTCGCTAAATTCTTACAGCTAAGTACCAAGATATAGGGCAGCTACTTTGTTTACATTAAAAATATTCTTCCTTTGTATTTGAATGAGAGAATAACTAAATGCAAGGCATTCAGTGTATTTTTCTTCCAATGCATTTTCTTCCAATTTCTTCCACAGAATTTTGTTCTGTGTATATTAGGATATGTTTTTGTTTACATTTCTGTCTCTTCTCCAAGGGACTGAGTTCTTGAATGCAGAAAATGGTCATCCCTTTTTCCTTAACATGTAGCATGGAATCTGTCACATGAAATATGCTTCATAAATTGTTATTGGATTGAGCCATGACTGACTCACAAGGAAAGACAAGATTTGCTCCATGTCAATTTGTAATGACTCTTAGTTTAACTATAATTTCATCTTAGTTTAACTATAATTTCAATATAAATGTAATTTTGATGAACTTTTGAGATTTCAGAAGTTGGGTTAATTGGCATCCTCTTCAGTTCTAAAATGCGGTCCCACATACCATTTGAGGCTCAAAGGTGAGAATGGCTTCCTTGTACCCCAGTGATATTTTCAGTCTGTCATTTCATGACGGAAATGCTATGTCAGGACAACTAAATTAGAACTGTAGTCGTTATGTAGGTGAGTAATAGTAAAAGTCAGAAATAATATGATGGACATGAAAATGCAAGGACAAAAGGCTACAGAAAGAGATAAAAATCTCAAATGAATTTTGTAACGGATATGATGTTGATGATTAAAGGAAGGGAAGATTCAAGAATTATGGATTTCCAAGTCTGGATAATTGAGAATTATGACCTCCTTATCCAGGGAAATGGAGGATAGCAGTGTAGGCAGAGCTTTTTCATTGGCTGAAATAAATTTGATTTTGAGGTGACAGCAAAGGGAAAGATGTACAGAAAGGGAGAAATTATAGAAAATTTGTAACTGAGGAGATATACAGGACCTGGATATCAGATCTGAGAATTATAAAATGTTGAAGCTTAACAAAAAGTTTAATTTGGTAGCTGAAGAAAGTGAGTCCTTGGAGAATGAAGTAATGTGGCTAAGGTCCCAGAGATACTGGCAAAATGAAAATCAGACTCCTTCTTTCTTTTCTCAGTATTTTTTTTTCTCAATTTCTTGTGGATAATTGAAAATACAAGAACATGCATGACATTTTTGGTGAGGATTACAGTAAAAGAAGAGGCAGAGGACTCTTTTAGATGAAAAAAGGAGAAAAAAAAGCCAAGAAATTTTGCATAATATTATGTTAAAAATCAAGAAAGAAGAGACTTTTCATTTTAACTTTCTAGGCTCTGGTGATTTTATGAAGTGTTATTTTTATTTTAAGCTATCAAACTTTTATTGTGAAATGTATGTCCTTCATAAGGTATTTAAATGCTTCCTCTAATTGAAATTCCTTCATGAATCTGAATTTTCTCATCCATTTTATTTTTAAATCAGAACTTTTGGGATCCCTGGGTGGCGCAGCGGTTTGGCGCCTGCCTTTGGCCCAGGGCGCGATCCTGGAGATCCGGGATCGAATCCCACGTCAGGCTCCCGGTGCATGGAGCCTGCTTCTCCCTCTGCCTGTGTCTCTGCCTCTCTCTCACTGTATTCCTATCATAAATAAATAAAAAATTAAAAAAAAAAATCAGAACTTTTGATAGAAACTATAACAAAACCTCTACAACAAAACCTTTATAATGTGATTATTGTAAGAATCTAAGGGGCCATGATAAATTGATAATATTTTTTGAGAAATTTTTTTCTCAACTTTCACTAAGCTATCATTTTAATCAATAAACATTGACAAAATTAAATTTAAAAAATAATAAAATAATTTGAGTCGTGTTTGGATAATTCTCCATGTAAGAAATATTTTAATAACATCCTTCTTAAATTCCAGATAGATCTAAAGCAACCAATGGCAGGATTTTATTCTTAATTCTGGTGTATGTAAGTATTGTGAATATCATTATAAAGTATTTTCTTTACGCATTCCGTTCCCATAACATGACCAAAGATTATTGTAGTCTTCATGTAATTCACTGGAAGTTAATTTAAGTGAATAAAAAAAAAAATTATATAGGGCACCTGGGTAGCTAGGATGGTTAAGCTTCGGCCTTCTGCTCAGGTCATGATCCTGGGGTCCTGGGATCGAGCCCCACGTCAGCAAGGAGGCCTGCTCAACAAGGACTCAGCTTCTTCCCCTCCCCGTGCTTGTGCGCTCTCTCTCTCTCTCTCTCTCGCTCTCTGTCAAGTAAATAAATAAAATCACATATGATCATGAATACATATATATGGTTCTAGCTTTCTTACTCTCACCCATGGAAAGCTTCTTTTCAATAGTAGTAGAGAGATTCCTGATTTACTCATCAGTGATAACACTTGTTTATTTTCCAATTGGGGAGCTCTTTTATCTCATTTATCTCTCTGAAGAGGGAAAGACAGAGGGGAATAAGAGAAGGAAAGAGAGATTGGGATTAAATAATGATTTTGGACTGAAAAATATGCCATTGTTTTATTACTGGAAGAATGATCCACTTAGAAACAGTGGCCCGGGGACGCCCGGGTGGCTCAGTGGTTGAGCGCCTGCTTTTGGCTCAGGGCATGATCTCAGGATCTCAGGATCCAGTCCCACGTTGGGCTCCCTGCATGGAGTCTGCTTCTCCTCTGCCTGTGTCTCTGCCTCTGTCTCTCAGTCTGTGTCTTTCATGAATAAATAAATAAATCTTAAAAAATAAAAATAAAAAGAAACAGTTGCCAAATCATTTCCTGAAACTGACACATGGTTTCAAGTGCAAGAAATATGGTGGTGTTCTTTTGTTTGTTTTTGTTTTTTGGGTTTTTTGGAATGTTCAAAGGGTCTCAAGATATAATTACTATTACTTATGCAAAGTATAAAATAATACTTTGCATAAGAAGATGTAGCTATTGTCACATTTAGAAATATTTTAAAGTGGTTTAAGAAGTTTCATTTAAAATTAAGTTGAAACACGTATTATTGACAATAGTGATTACTTGCCTTCGTCCCATTGAATAATCCCAGGATAAATCAGATGATGACAAATATTACCAGATTGTATTACAGAAGCGGGAGTTAGAAGCTGGTGCTCCATAATGAAATGACTGAGGCTACGACAACTCCTGAATACTGGGTTTTCTGGTCTGATGCTGTCATCATTTTCTTGGATCAGTTTCTATTGGCACTATTTAGGATGAGTATTACTTCTCTATTTGATTTTTCACCAGGTGTGATCCTCCTCCACAGGGCTGCTCCCATAGGGCTACTTGCCCCAAAAGAGTGATCAAAGAGAGAAAGTGGTGGCAAAAGCCCCCAAGATGGAAGACACGCCGTTTTTGAAACCTAATTTCAGAAGTGACTTTCCATCACTCGACCGTATCTTTTCCTTAGACAGAAGTGAATCACCAGCACACTCAGGGGAATGGGAATTAAGCTTCATCTGCTGAGGGGAGGAATCTCAAAGAATTGATGGATGTGTTTTTTTTTTTTTTTTAATTTTTATTTATTTATGATAGTCACAGAGAGAGAGAGAGAGAAGCAGAGACACAGGCAGAGGGAGAAGCAGGCTCCATGCACCGGGAGCCTGACGTGGGATTCGATCCCGGGTCTCCAGGATCGCGCCCTGGGCCAAAGGCAGGCGCCAAACCGCTGCGCCACCCAGGGATCCCCGATGGATGTGTTTTTAAAACCACCACAGAGCTTGAGGTTTTACTTTTTATCTCCTCTCCTTGGGCATGTTTTCACTTCTTTGATTGTTTTCTATCTTCAATCTGTATAATTTTTTTTTTTTAAGTCTTCCTAGTAGGGGCTCTTGGGTGGCTTAGTTGGTTAAGTGTTCACCTTAGGGTCAGGTCAGGACCCTGGGATCAAGTCCTGTGTTGGGCTCCCTGTTCTGTGGGGCATCTGCTTCTCCCTCCTCCTCTACTTGTGCTCTCCATTTCTTTGTCACTCTCTCTCACTCACTCTCTCTCTCAAAATCTTTAAAAAAAAAAAAAGTCTTCAGAATACATACATGGTGAAGAGCTAAGCATATATAAAGAATTATACTAATGATGATCATGAATATATATTTATATATTTATTAAAGCTTACTATGTCAGTTATTTAGCTAGGAATATTATATGCATGATGTCAAAAATCATTAAAAATAAAAAATTATTTTGTGTATGTACAGGTAAATATACATAATATAACTTGCTTTTACTAACTTAAAATGTATATTAAATTTCAAACTAGTGGATTCTTAAAGAATTCATATTTCATTAAATAATAGTACTTTACTCCACTTAGCCTTTAACCCTCATTATACAACTGTGATAATTTTAGTTTTTATTTTAATTCCATTTAGTTAATATACAGTGTTATGTTAGTTTCAGGGGTGCAGTATAGTGATTTAAAACTTCCATACAATATCTGGTGCTCATCACAACTGTACTCCTTAATCCTCATCACATATTTCATTCATCACCCCACCACACCCCTCAACTGTGATAATTTTGATAAACTGCAAATTCTCATTAATATAGTTTCTTTTTTTTTAAGATTTTATTTATTTATTCATGAAACACACACACACACACACACACAGAGGGGCAGAGACGTAGGCAGAGGGAGCCCCATGAGCCCGATGTGGGACTCGCTGGGACTCTGATCCCTGAGTCCTGAGCCAAAGGCAGACGCTTAACCGCTGAGCCACCCAGGCGTCCCAATATAGTTTCTTATTGTTATCTACAACCCTTGGATGTCAGACCATTATCTTCATCTGAAAGGGCCTAGCTTTAGGAAGGAATCCTTACTTTGGTTGAAGGTGGATGTTATCTGGAGATTTGGCTTAATTTTAGATTTAATCTAAAATTTTGTAGTTGCACCTGGCTGGCTCCGTGGAAGAGCATGCAACTCTTGATCTCAGGGTCGGGGGTCATGAGTTTAAGCCCCACATGGGGTATAGAGATTACTTAAATAAAATTAAAAAAAATAAATAAAATCTTGAACTTATATTTTACCCCACACTACTATTAGAATTGCCAGCAATTTCTATATAAAGCTTTCTAGAAAATATTATCTCTCATTCTAGTACCTGTTAAAAAAAACCTAGCTGAAGGCAAACAAAAAATTATTTACATAAGCATAGAAGGGGTGTATTCCTTGGCTTCAGATATGCACACAAAGTATGTGAGGTGTACCCTCGAAGAGTTGCTTATAAATCTTATATATTGCTTTTTTGACCTTTCCTTGTGCAGGAGGGATTCTTTATGAATCTTTAATCTAAATGATCTAAATGTGATAAACCAGCTTCCTATTGCCTTGGTTCAGAGCAGAAGGAAGGTACGGGGTGGTGCATCTTACTTAGAAAATAAAATATAAAACATGTTTAACAAGGAAAGGTATGGATCTTTGATAACTGAAAACACAAAGCAAGTTGGTGGCTGGACAGAGCCGTGGTGAGGGAGTCCGACCACTTGACATGATAGTGTTCAGCTGGTGTGGAGTGAGGCCCTGCAGTGAGGGTGTTCCCTCTGGCTTCAACCAGAGGATTCAATAATTTAAAACAAAACAAAAAACAGCCAAGGAAACAAAAAAAAGCCCCTCTTTGCTCTTCTATTTCTCTTTTTTATAATAGTTAATTCAAAAGGTGTGCCTACAAACACAGACAGGGAAAAAAAAAAAAACCAAAAAACTCTTGCTGAGAAGGCAAAAATACCAATTTCTCTGCTTTGGAATTTATTTGGAGGAGTATCTCAAGCAACCAATTGAATTGATATAAATGAATAAACACTTCGGATAAAATTTCTTGAATCTAAATAAAATTAAGACTAAGAAACCAAGAAAAAGAAGCCCTTGGACTGAGAAAGCAAGTCAGTTTACTGGCTCTTTTCACATGTAATCTCAGTAATCCTTACAGCAACTCAGGGAAGCGGGTATTGGCTTTATACAGATTGGAAAACTGGGGTTCAGAATACTCGTTTATCTCAAAGCAGTGATCCAAACCAAATTTTATATCATAGGTCCAGATTATTTCCATTTTTCTTTTTGCCTCCTGAAAGGTTCTGCAGAGCTGACTTTGAGGCTTCTTGACACATATTGTACAACTGAAAATGTAGTGAGGTATATATATTTGGTTATTTGTCAGTCATAATTCAAGTTCAACAGACATTTCAATTATACAGACCCACTGGAAACCTAACACATTTAAAATCACAGGTGTTGATATGCTAACAAAGAGAAAATAAAAATCCTAAATTCAACTCTTTGGGAAATAAAGTAGAATATGAAAATACAAATGGCCAAATGCCTTATGTCTTTGGTACTGGGATATCTTTTTCAACTTATATTTTCGATATGTGCATGCATCCATGTTCATATGCGTGTATATAATGGATTCTTCGGTGAGCAACCATTTAAAGTTCTATTACAGAATTGGAGAAACAAAATGACTTTTAAAATGGGGAAAATGGCATGGTAGCCCATTAAAAAAGCCCATAAAAAAGCCCATAAAAAGCTAAGAGTAAGCACTAGAAGGTAATGCAACCAATATAATGTAAAAATCAGTATAAATGTAATAAATCAGAGTGGTGTTAACATTAACAGTTAGTGACTCTTGGAAGTTTTAGAAGCTTCAAAAATTTATTTTTTGATATATAGACCTAGAAGACATTGGGTTAGCAGCAACTTCTCCTAGACCAGAGCTGTAAGAACTAGGACATTGTATTTATTCACAAGAATGTAAACTTATGAAGGGTCCAGAAATGTTCAGAAGAAAATGTAAGAGAGAAAACAACATTCTTTTCGTTAGTTCTGTCCTGGAAACAGGAGTATAGGGGGCAGGATACATTTAAGGAAACAGAATCCTCTCTTATAGTCTACTGAAGATAGGCTGGAAAAACAGCCACAGGGAGATTATTAAATTCACCTTTTTACCTTTGTTAGATAAAACTGCTGCTGATGAAATTTTATCATATCTGTGACTGACCTGCTTTCAACAAAATTTGATTGTAACCACTCTTCTGATTGCCATGTGTATATTCATTTATCTGAGGCATAGGAAAGATAAAAGAAAGCTTTCCTACTTTTATATTTCTTTCTCTTGTATAATAGAAATAATTGTTACTTCTGGCTATCTCTTCATTTTATCTTCAAATTTATCTAAAATAATATATTTTAATAATAAAATTTACTTGAGAAGAAAATGATGTTACATGAGGCAGGAGAGTTTAGTTCTCTTTTTGGAATCTTCAGGATACATTTTAAAGTCAGGAATAGTCACTATTTTTGCTTATTTTTAGCTGCATTTCCAAAAAGTGTTCTCTTGAGAGCCTTTGAACCAAATAAAAACCCACTTCTTCAACAGCAAAAGAATTTAGGCCTAATAGGCTTAGTCCTTTGTTCCCTTCTGAGTGAAACACTATTTAAAATAACTCCATGCAATTGGATTGTGTATTTAATTTTCTTAGAATTTGGGGATGTTTTAGAAAGTTTTTCACTCAATTATTTAGTTAAAAAGCAATAGGATTATGACAGGAGGATAAATATAGCAAGAGAATTATGTGGAAACCAATTTACAGAAATTAAACAGATAAGTAAAAAGAGCAAGTAGTTAGATGACTGTGGCTCCTGAAAGCCTGTTTTGGGGTGGAAGGGGAGAGCACATTTTCAAGCATCCCATGTTGTTTGTCTTCAAAAACGGGAAGACCAAACGGGACTCAAAATGAGCTCAAGATGGTTAGTTTCCACTTTGCTTCTTTCTCGGAACCCAGCATTTGCAAAGATGACTAGCCTGTGATAATCTGTGCACGGTGGTTCCAGTGTCTGAGCTGCCGGAAGGGGCCGGGGTAGCACTCTATATTGCCAAAAGAATCTCTCACCTGCAGGAGTTTCTTGTTCATTTTAGGAAAACAAATAAGTGACTTTAAAAGGAAGGACTACTTAGAATGAATTGCTTTGACTCTTTCCCCATCCTTTTCACGTCTGGGAGAGCATGCGTGTCAGTGGTTTTCGAGGGAAGACAGATTAACTTGTGCTTTTCTTCCTGCCCCCACAAATGTGTATTGAGTTTTAGTGGCCTCAGAGCCACTAAACATGAACTCTTTCCTTTCAGGGACACATGAACTGCAAGTTTGTGTCCATTTTCTCCTTTTGTCCCCATCCTGTGGCAGATTTTTCTGCATGAAGCAGAACTCTCATCAGTGAGCAATGGCAAGGTATCCTCTGGTGAACGTCTGTGTTTTCTCAGGCCCCACGCTGGGTGTTTTACAAACACTATCTTCTTTCATCTTAATAGCAGCTCTGTATGGTGGTAGGCTGTGTTCATCATTAGCTGGTACTCAAAACCATACTGCAGCTCAAAGAGAATCTGAAATCCATAGCCTGCCATTCAGAGTAGTCCTGCTTGGCTTCATCTATTGTTGTATTAATTTCTACTGTTTCATTTCCTATGTTACATTTTTATGAGGCTAGTCTATTTACTTCTCCTCAAGCATGTAACCTGTGTTTCCCTACTCCTATTTCTTCTTTCTCTTCCCATGATAGAATAGATCATCACTTGACATAATTTTACTAAGCCTCCCAAGTGTCTCATACATGTACAGTGTGTGTTTTACTGTGATTATTGTGTATATAAAATACACCAAATTATACATATTTGTCCCATAATTAGACTAAATTGTTTCATAGCAAGGAAAAAGTTTCATGGAGCATGTATACTTACCCCTGTATACTTCACCATTCTCATTATAGGAGCTTGTCCATGGAGAGTCCTTGATAAGTTTGCATTGAATGAGAGCCCACCATCTACAAAGCACTTTCTAATATAATGTATTTTTCTTTGTGCTCTGAAGGCAGAAGGGAAAAGTCAAAATCTGTATTCCTAAATAATTTCTATTCTCTCAATAAGGCAAATGTCACATTGTGCAGCCACATAAGTCAAATGTCCCCAGTATACAAAGACATTTTTATAAGTACAAAAATGAAATAGATGTTCAAGAAGTTGAAAGGAAGGAGCTATTACAATAACCTGTGTCGTCTGGACACTTCATGGAAGGCACAGAGCCTGAGATCAGCTTGAAAGATAAATCGCACTTGAAAAGGTGAAGGAAAATAGTATTCTAAATGACAGGAAAAGTGCAATGGTGGGAGTAATCCATTTATTTTCAGGAATTAGAAAGCATATTTGAGTTCTAGGTTGAAAGCATTTGGGTTTAGTTTCATGGGTAATGGCTTTAGTGCATGTTGCTAATTTACATGAAAAACAGTACAGTGATGATTATAAGAAGTAGCCTTGGAGTGAGATACCTGGCTCTACCTTAGAAAACTTACTGGTTGTTACTTTTTTTTTTTAATTTTTATTTATTCATGATAGTCACACACACACACACACATACATAGAGAGAGAGAGAGAGAGAGAGAGAGAGGCAAAGACACAGGCAGAGGGAGAAGCAGGCTCCATGCACCGGGAGCCCGACGTGGGATTCGATCCTGGGTCTCCAGGATCGCGCCCTGGGCCAAGGGCAGGTGCCAAACCGCTGCGCCACCCAGGGATCCCGGTTGTTCCTTTTATTAAGTTCTTCGTCTGCAAAATGAAGATAATACGAATTTATTTAGCTAGATTGTTGCAAGGTCTAAATTACAAAATGCATACGAACTAATTAGATGAGAATCTGCAATATGCTACTCAAATACAATGTGGGAAACATGACCTTTTATTAGGAATTTGAGAATATTAATCTAGCAGATATATATATATTTTTATCTATCTTTCTATAAATATATATATATATATATATGAAAATTTGGAAAGAGTGGTAATTGGGGGCAGACAAAAATATAGTTGTATTAGAAAACTAATATAGTCATATAGGATCTTGGTACATGGTTCTTCACAGGAGTGCCGAGAGAATGAAAATTAAGGTGAATGAATTGCACGGTGGCAATCAATAAAACTCTCAACAGGGATGAACAGTGGTTGATGTGAGATGTCGAAGAAAATGTAAACTTTTGAGTTTAAAAACAGGGAACATGATGGCAGCACCAGTTGAAACAAAGTAAAAGTTGGATTTAAGACTGTTGATACTGAGTGATTCAGTGATAGTGAATCTGATGTGTGCCTCACACATGGGGTCATTCAGTGGTTGTCTGTTGCTGATGAGAAGAACCAGTGAGCTCTTCCGCCCTTGACTAGGTGTTTGGTAATGAGGCTGTTCTTGCTTTTACTTAGATGATGACTATACTTAACACTCATGTATTATTTATACCCAATTTTGAGATCCTATCAAGAAAGAAAATAAAGGAAATGCAGAAATTTGATTTTTTTCACTTCAACTCAGAATATTTGTTCAGTTTCAAATGACTGTTCCCGGTTCCTTTAATATGGGTTTAGAAGCAGTTTGTCTTTTATCTAAGAGACATCGATGATTTATTATATTTTACAATGTTTTTATTATACCCATGATGTAGTAGATTTTACTTTTAATTAATTAATTTTTAAATAGACATTTATTTGGGCAATTAGAGTTGCAATTCAGGAGACACAGATTCAGATAGAAACCTGACTAGTGTTCCCCAAATATTATTTTTTAGCAAGAGCATTAATTCTTCATAATTCTGTAATGGCATCTGATATGTGAGAATCTTGGAAGCAGATCTAATGGCAGATAATTTTTAAAAAAAATTTATAAGTAGTTTCATTAAGATAGTCATTTAAGAAGACCTGTCATGAACTACCTGAAATAAAGTCTGTGTTTGACATATCCAAAGACATACTTCTTAAAAGTATGTACATTTCTTTGCTAATTATAAACCTTATGCCAGTTGGCTCTTAGTTACCAAGTGTTGTATCGATTCTGATAACCTGAGTAAGGTCATGGAGGAGGCATCTGCTTTCTTTTCACTGTCAAATTAAAAATGCCAAAATGTTGAAAATATATGACCTTGAAGCCAGAATAGCCTCAAGTTCTCAGGAGTAGGATTGGTGTAAGTCATTTTGTATGTACTCCAAGTACCCTAAATGCTAAAGTCAACCCAGATGATTGGAGAATGAATCTTGAGTTGACTCAGGATTATTTTTAGCTTTAAAGCTAATGGCTTATGACTGTGTTTATTTGATGGGGCATGTGGGGTAATACAGTTCATAGCTTAACTGCAAAAGCAGAACGGATCTTATTTTCAGCAAGGAAATAAATGTACCTGTTCTGCAAAAAGAACTGAAAGGTGCTGGGACACCTGGGTGGCTCAGCGGTTAAGTGTCTGCCTTTGGCTCAGGGCGTGATCCCTGAGTCCCTGGATCGAGTCCCACATTGGAGCCTGCTTCTCCCTCTGCCTGTGTCTCTGCCTCTCTCTGTGTCTCTCATGAATAAATAAATAAAATCTTAAAAAAAAAAAAGAAAGAACTGCAAGGTGCATGTATGGTTAGCATGTATAATTAGAATGCCAATCTTCTATGTTAGGAGGAATTTTAAGATGGTGACTAAGATCCCTGCCCCCTGGTGCACATAGCTTTTTTAATCCTCTCCCCTTGGATACAAGGTTATCATTCCCTATATTGTATTATGTTATATGATAAAAGGTACTTTGCAGATGTGGTAAGTTCCTGAATCAACTGACTTTTAGTTAATCATAGTGGAGATGATCCTGACCCAAAAGCTAAGCCTTTAAAAGAAATAAGAAACAGGAGTAGATGATGTTCACAAGTTGGCCTTAAAGAGGCAAACTCCCATGTTTTGGAGAAGGCCACATGGTAGAGATGGCTAGGGGCCCGTAGTAGTGTAGTACCTCAATCCTTCAACCACAAGGAACTGAATCCTGCCAGCAACCTGTCTGTATGAGCTTGGAAGAGGACCCCAAGTTCCAAATGAGAAAGGAGCCCAGCTGACATCTTGATTTCAACCTCCTGAGGGCTTCCCCCCCGCCCCCCGCCCCCCGAGGGCTTTTTGCAGAGAAGCCAGTTATGCCACTCCTGGACTTCTGACCTCCAGAAACTGTGAGATAATAAATTTGTATTGTTTTGAGCCATGAAATTTCTGGAAATTTTTTACACATCAACAGAAACTAGTACACCACCCATATATCTAATCTCATTTCATCCAATAAATTCTATGGAAGCAGGAAAGCTCTCGGGAAATAAATTAAAACTTTCCAGAGTTAAATTTTAGACGTACCTGATATATCTAATAAACTTGGGCCAGCAGTTTGTGGCTGACAGTGGTAGAGGAAAGCAAATTATCAGAATGTACTGTTTTACCTGCAAGAAAAAAAAAATCTTTTTAATGGTATCATCACTGTGGAGCTGCGCTCCACAACCATGACTAAAGGGGCAGATGGTATTAGCTCAGTCTTCTCTTCTTGAACCTGTACTCACCTTCTTGCTTGTGCACCCAAGGGACACTGTTGCCCTAGTAAAGTTTGAAAAAGTGTGGAACTCTTTTTTTTTTGTTGTTTTTTTTTCCTGCACCTCATGCTCCAAGGGCGTCCTGTAAGAAAGTTGAACTTCGAGGAACAGATTAGTTTCCTAATTGATATTAGAGAAGAGAGAATGGTGTGGTAGAGGGTCAAGGTGACGTCATCAGATTGAAACAAGGGTTGAGCAGTGGCCGGGAGCAGAGGAGCAGCTCAGCGAGCAGCCGCCTGGGCAGGTTTCAAGCCCTCATCTGGTGGTCATTCTGGCACAGAGTGAGTCGTAATAAGCCTTAGGTCAGGTGGCGTTTTTGGCAGAGCAGCTGGCGTTTACCTGGAGCAGGGCCGCAGCCAGCAGCCTCAGCAGCAGCCAGAGCCACATAGGAACAGCATCCTGATTTTATTCCTGGGAGCTTGTAGGGACACTTCATGGGGAGAGCCAAGAGGAGTGTGTGTGAAGGCGGTAGCTTAATAGGGGTCTGAGGTCCAGCCATTTCACCAATGAAGGCTATCAGACTATCAAATTTGGGTTTAGATTCTTAAGGTGACATTTGTCACCTTTGCAGTATGGAAGCACCTGGTTGTACTAGTTGCAAAATCATGTTCCCGGGGCGGTATTTTGGACTGTGTTATGTCCATGCGTCTTTTTTTTTTTTTGTCATAGTGTGAATGGCTTAAGCCACAGAAAAAGAATATTAATTAAAACTCTCTAGAAGCCATGGAAATCATTAGGTCACTTGTGTTTCTTTTCAGGTTCTCAAGGCCAAGAGAATAATGCTACTTCATCTTCCTAACCTCCCTTCATGTACTGGTTCAGACAATACATTTAG
Organism: Vulpes lagopus; assembly: GCF_018345385.1. Taxonomy (NCBI): domain Eukaryota; kingdom Metazoa; phylum Chordata; class Mammalia; order Carnivora; family Canidae; genus Vulpes; species Vulpes lagopus. The sequence goes on along the minus strand of NC_054834.1, from coordinate 22,594,413 downwards.
AAATACCCACTTCTAAAGGATTTAAACATTTCATGTTATGACACGGCTTTTTGTATCTCTTGCCATTTCTGCCTCCTTCTCTGTTTTCCATTTTAATTGGGGAAACTTGATTGCTGTCCCTTATGTTGACTTCTCTGACCTCTCTTCAAGATTTCTATCTTGATATTCCTTTCGGATGGCATAGCTCTTCACCTCTTAACCACGAGTCTGAAAGAAACCCATGATTCAGTATTTATCACAGATCCTTCCCTTCTAGGAAATTGCTTATCAATAGCATAGGATATTGGTTAGATGTATTTGTGTCATGGCTATATTTTAGGACTACTTTCAACTTTTTATTTTAAAAAATTCGAGTGATAGTTAATTTGTTTATACTAGAATGAAAATTTCTCATGATTTTTATTTTCATATTCTGCATTTCTACCTTTTAAAGACAGGAATTCTGTAGTCTTGTTAACCAAACTGTTCCTTTATTGGATGATCCTTGCTTATTTTTAAATTATATTTATGTCCTATATGTATATGTATATATGTATATATATGTATATATATATATATATATAGTGTAGTAAATGCACACACTTTCTCAATCTTAAAGATGCTGTGGCTTATAAAACTATTGATAATTGTGGTGAAACAAAATCATTTTTAGTTCTTTTTAATCGGGTTATTTATAGTTTGTATTTCTTTTAAAGACATTTCTTAAAGAAGAAATAATAATTTTGTTCAAATGAGTGTTCTCATTGCACATGTTTGCTCATGCTTCTTTTGTAGTTGCAGATACTTCATTATTCACTTTGTCTAGTGCCTGGGTCAGCCTTGGCAGCCTACATGGATATGAGTGACACAGCACATTTGGTTAAGAGGCAGGCTCTGGAGTTGGACTGCCAGGGTTCAAATTCTGACTCCCCGTCACTTGCTGACAGTAAGAATTTGGGTGTATGATGTAACTCCTCCTCCCCCATCTCTCAATTTCTTTCCTCATAAAACAGGACATAATAATAGAGCAGTAGCTGTGAGAGTTAAATGAAGTCATGTAACATCCTGAGAACAGTACCAGATACATATTAAGTGTTTGATAAATACCAGCAAATATATAAAGTATACTTGATCCACATTGGTATATGTAACAAATTTTACACTCGCCCTTGAGGATAAAAACTGCACAGGAAAAAAAAAAAATGCACAGGAAATAACAGTTTTAATTGTGTCCATAGTTTAATGTGCTGCTGATACCAGACCATGTATTAAGGGAGGCGCCTTATATTCTTTGATTTTTTTTTTGTCTTCCAAAAGGATTTAATACTTTTTGAGAAAATGTCAGACTGAAGTACCATGATGGTGGCTCAGAGTGTGTGTGCTGCGCTGTGAGTTGGCAACGCAGAAGCTGTGGTTTCCTTTACTTTCAGCAAATGACACCGACACAAACAGCTCTCTGTGTGGTGCCTAAATCCTCAGTAGAACATATGAGGCAGACTGTTCTGATTTCAAACAACTCTGAATGTGAGAATATTCTTCCAAATGATGAACTAAAGTCTGGTTTCTTATAGCTTGTGCCCAGAGTTCTAAATTTTGTAGCCACATGATACAGGTCTGTGCCTCAAATCCATGTGAAGGCAAGTTGCCAGGCCCCAACCGTTGTCTATTCTTCAAAGCGAAATTCTCCACATAAGCTTCAGAAGCCCCTGAACTGCCCAAGACATTAGTGGGTTTTGTCTTGTCCTATTTGGAAATGGCAATGAGAGAGGATCCATTCTTTTGGACTCTCATATTCTTATAAGATCAAATTAGCTGGTTGTATTTTATCCAAAAGATTTAGAATGATGCTATCTGTATTCTTTTCAGCATAAAAATAATTTTCAAAAGTGGATGTAAAACATTCCAAGTCTTTACTGCTTGAAATATTTATATGTCATACTTTGAGTTTAATTATGTGAAAGCATAGAATATGCAAATTGTAAGATTTGGATTTCCTTTCCTTTACAATCCTTAGTAAATTCCAAATCTAATTCTGTCTTTCAGGCACAGTATATTGATAATTATGTAGGCATGAGGTCCTGAGAAAAGTTTATTTTATTTATTTATTTATTTATTTATTTATTTATTTATTTATTAAGATTTTATTTATTTATTCATGAGAGATACAGAGAGAGGCAGAGACACAGGCAGAGGGAGAAGCAGGCTCTATGCAGGGAACCCGATGTGGGACTTGATCCCAGACCTGGATCTTGCCCTGAGCCGAAGGCAGATGCCAACCACTGGGCCAGTCAGGCATCCAGAAAAGTTTATTTTGAAACACCTTACTAGGGACGCCTGGGTGGCTTAGCGGTTAAGTGTTTGCCTTTGGCTCAGGGCGTGATCCTGGAGCCCCGGGATTGAGTCCTGCATTGGGTTCCCTGGGTGCCTGCTTCTACCTCTGCCTGTGTCTGCCTCTCTTTGTGTGTCTCTCATGAATAAATAAATAAATCTTTAAAAAAAAACCCACCTTATTGATTTAGGAATGTCTATTTTACTTTATTTTATTATTTTAGAGAGAAAGAGAGTGAGCGCACGGGGGTAGAGCCAAGGGAAAGGGCAAGAGAATCTCAAGCAGATTCCCCCCTGAGCTCAGAGCCCCTCGAGGGCCTGGATCCCACCACCCTGATATCATGACATGAGCCGAAATCGGAAGTCAGATGCACAACCAATGAGCCACCCAGGCACTCCCAGGAATGAGCATTTTAAAAATAGTTACATGGCTAAATGATACAAACATTGGTGAGATGCTGATGTACCTAATGTCTGTACTTCATTCAGTTTATGGGATATACAATTTGTAACACAGCTAGGTGAATATAAAATATTAAGACATGAGAAAGATTATTCTTAGTAGCCCAAACAAGCAATTAAAAGTTGTTGAAAGGGAAATTGTATTATTTAAGAGACTTAGAAGATAACAACATAAGGAGATTGTGTGATCTAGATAGTAGTAAAAAGTAATGAATTCAACATCATGAATTCTGGCTTTTTGCTTATCCTACGTTGATGTCTATGATTTCACCTCTTGTAAAATGAAGTGACTGGACTTCTGAGCTCTTAGTTTTCTCCCAGCCATATTCTCTAAAGTTCTGAAGTCTATACCTCCAATTGACTTGGATTTGTGAATTTTGGAAATTAAACTGACCCTTCTTAGACTACTGAGAATAGCCTCAATGTACATACAGGTGTGAGTGGGGGAGAAGGACTTTTTCTGGTTAAGTCTCAACATGACAGTGGTTGGTGGTTATTTCTCACTAGACTCAGAACTGAACTACGTACGGACAGGTGCATTTATCATTCTAATTCTAAGTAGGTTATTATTGAATAATTTGAATTACTTAATATTTGAGGGCAATTATATATGTTTGAGTACAACATAAGTTGTACTCAAATATTTTTAGAAAAAATGTTATATATATAACATTTTTTATATATATCATATTTGCTATATATATATATATATATATATATAACATTTTTTTTCTAAAAATATTTGAGTACAACTTATGTCCTAAGATTGGAGAAGTCTGATTTTCATTTTCTGTTCTTTACTGCAGAAGTAACAGTTCCTTTCTTCATGGTAAAACATGGAGTTAGCCCTTCTCAGAGCACACATACTATTTGTTTTAATTTAGTGTCTCTTTGGTTTTACTATGCATAAAGATCTCAGAGTAAGATTGTGGAAATGCGAGATTAATGTGATTTTTGATATCTAGTACTCCAAAATGATTCCGGGATTCTCTCTGAGGTAATTCAGAGACACCATAGTTTGAAAAATACTGATGAATTGCCTAGATCCAGAAAACAAATTTAAGTTGCACCCTGGTTGAGAATTCACTGCCTGTAAACTATTGCATTAAAATGTCTGTACCTATGCAAATCATGGCACCCAATAAAGAAGCTAAATGTCTTCTCCCATATTTTGAAGCATTGCAGTGACTTGCTTTCTAAAAGAATAGTAGCATTTGTATAATTGGCCTTAATTTAAATTTGAAAGAAGCATTTTATTTATTTTGAGTTAACTTCCTGTCTTTACTCCATAATTTATCCTTATTATGTAGAATCAAAACTAGGAATAAAACAAAATATTTTAGAGAGCCCTTAACCCCCACACATTTCTTTTATTTTTTATTTTATTTTATTTTTTTAAGATTTTATTTATTTATTCATGAGAGACACACAGAGGCAGAGACACAGGCAGAGGGAGAAGCAGGCTCCATGCAGGGAGCCCGATGCGGGATTCGATCCTGCGTCTCCAGGATCACACCCTGGGTCAAAGGCAGGCGGTTAACTGCTGAGCCACCCAGGCATCCCTCACACATTTCTTTTGAATATTCAACAATACTGTTCTCGTTTTTGGGAAAATTCACAAATTTGTAAAAGCATTTATGCCTATGGACAGTTTTTTTTACTGTTCATCCCTACAAATAATTGGCTGTGGCAGCTTTGCAAATGCCTGCATTTCAAAAACAGACCCAAACCGTGTCAAACTGTTGGAGACAATAATAAAAAGTCCACATGTGCATTGGAAATGCAGTATCAGGGATAATAGATTAACCAAATAATTTTGTGTTGGTATTTTAAGGTTAAAATAGATTCCTCAGAAAGCTCCCTTAATTCCCCTCCAAAAGAAAAGGTCATAATTTTTTTTTTTTCTCATAAACCCTCTAGTGATTGTCTTCAAATAAAATCAATAAGTAACTGTGACAGAATGTCACAGGCCATTACGGATCTCATTCTAAAATTCTTCTCTCGGCAGTTTCTTTTCCACATTCCTTACTGCCCAATGAGTAGGAAGGCGTCCCCATTGTTCCACAGCCTGCGTAGAGTTTGAAAGATTTGGAGATTGTGACATTAGAAGGAAATAGCTTTAAAAAAAAACCAATAGCTTGTTTTTTTATTTTATTAGCAAAAACAAACTCTTTTCTATTAGTTAAGATGTTTTGATGGCAGTGCGGTAAATATTGAAAACTTTTGGATATTTAGGGGTGGAGAGATTGAGTTTACAACTAGGATAATGGTTCAGATTTAGTTCTTTCAGCAAATAAAAATATGCGTGATACTGCATTTTTTAAATTTTGGAAATGGTAATAGAAATAATTAAGAATTTCTAGATTTGCAAACATGTACTTACTTAATAGTGCCATAGTTGAATCGTTTAAATTCTGTTTAAGTTAATGTACCTTCCTATGAAGTTGGTCAACTGATTCAACAAAATTAAATTCATGAGCAGAAATTGTTCCTCATTGGCAGTGCTTTTACCTTAATGCACACTTGCCTTGCCAATTATTTGTATTAAAATTCTACTCAGGGGATCCTTGGGTGGCTCAGTGGTTAAGCGCCTGCCTTCGGCCCAGGGTGTGATCCAGGAGACCTGGGATCGAGTCCCGCATCAGGCTCCCCGCAGGGAGCCTGCTTCTCCCTCTGCCTGTCTCTCTGCCTCTCTTTCTCTCTGTGTCTGTCATGAATAAAAATTTTAATTTTTTAATTTTTTTTTTTTTTAAATTTTAATTTATTTATGATAGTCACACAGAGAGAGAGAGAGAGATGCAGAGACATAGGCAGAGGGAGAAGCAGGCTCCATGCACCGGGAGCCCGACGTGGGATTCGATCCCGGGTCTCCAGGATCGCGCCCTGGGCCAAAGGCAGGCGCCAAACCGCTGCGCCACCCAGGGATCCCATGAATAAAAATTTTAAAAAAATTATAAAATTATACTCAGTCTTGAGCCAGTTGACCTTTGATTTTATGCTGATGAGTTGTTATGCAAATTATGACCTTGATTTTGCTTCAAGGGAGAAGTTTTGTACAGCCATTGGTTCTTGTGTGTCTGGCTTAATGCTTGAGATGATTCCTACGTAAGTCAAATAACTTTGTAATTTTAGTTTTAAAATTATGTCCATCTAATTTATTACCCAAATATTTTTTAAAATGCCATAATATTGAGAAAAATACTTGTGAAGGATTAGATATACTTGGTCATATGTTATGCCAGTCCTTGAAAAGGAAAACACTATCATCTCAAGGAGGTTCTTGGATTTGTAATATTAAGGTGAGCTGAATATTACATAAAAGTGTTACCAGGACTTGGTTTTGCAGCATTCCTTTTTACATGGATACTCTTAAAATTATTAAATTTTTCTGTCTTAGTAGCTAGAATAATTCATTTTACCTGAATTGGTAAATATTTTATAGATCCTCTGAATTATATAAAATATCATGTTTTCTCTTAGCAGTCACTACTGGAAATTTTACTTATATTTATTTTTTAAAGATGTATTTATTTTAGAGAGAGAGAGTGGGCATGTAAGGATGGGGAGGGGCTGAGGGAGAGGGAGAGAGAATCCTCAAGTAGACTCCCTGCTGAGAGTGGATCCTGATGCAGGACTGGATCCCAGGACACTAGAATCATGACCTGAGCCAAAGGGTCCACTGCTTAATCAACTGAGCCACTCAAGTGTCCCTATACTGAAAATTATAGAGCCCAAATTAAGATCATTGTTTGGGTCTGAACTGATATTTATCAGACCTCCATTATTACAATGTGATAGCTAAATGTTTTTCTTTCCTCTTAGGGTGTTTGATAAATGGCCCATAAGATGCTTGTTCACTTTATGTTTTGTAGATTCTACAATGTATGTTTTTCACATTTTAACATTTCTGAGGTGAAAATGTATCTTATAATTTGTCAGAGTTTATTTGACAATTCTTTTTCTTTTCCTGGGATCCATAAATTATTATAATCTTAAAATAAATGCCAACTTAGATTCAATGAAATGAAATCTTACAATATTACTGTGATTTAGGGAATACTTAATCTAGACGGAAAAAAGCAGAGTTACTGAGAACCGAAGATGACTAGATGGGTTTAGAATGAATTGCCAGGCTACTCTAAGTATTCAGATAACTCTAAACGTAGCTCAATTTATAGAGCAGCTCAATTTTGTAGCAAAATTGAGGAGTAGATATGGACATTTCCCGTGTACCCTCTGCCTCCATACATGCATTACCAGCATCCCCTCAATGGTATGTTTGTTCCAATGGAACCTACACTGACCCATCATAATCCCCCGGAGTCCATAGTTTGCATTATGGTTCCCTCTTGTTGCTGTACATTCTGTGGATTTGAGTAAATGTATGATGAATAATATGTATCCATCATCCCAGTGTCATACAGAGAATTTTCACTGCCCTAAAAATCCTCTGCGCTCCACATGTTAATCTTCTCCTCCCCCAAGTCCCAAGGACCACTGATCTTTTTATTGTCTCCATAGTTTTGCCTTTTGCAGAGTGTCATACAGATGGAAACATACAGTTGTAGTCTTTCAGGTTAACTTCTTGCACTTAGTGCCATGCATTTAAGGTTCTTCCATATTGATAGCTCATTTTCTGTAGGCATTGAATAATATCCCATTATCTGGATGCACCACAGTTTCTCCATTCATCTACTAAAGGATATCGTGGTTACTTTCAGTTTTGGCAGTTATGGATAAAGCTGCTGTAAACATCTGTGCACAGGTTTTTGTGTGGGCATACATTTTCATCTCCTTTGGATAAATCCCAAGGAGGGTGATTGCCAGATTGTATGGTAAGAATATGTTTGATTTTGTAAGAAAGCACCAAATTATCTTCCAAAGCGACTGTACTATTTGCATTCCCACCAGCAGTGAATGACAGCTGCTCTTGTTTCACACCCGCACCAGTATTTGGTGTTGTCAATGTTACGGATTTTGTTGTTTTGTTTTATAAATTAATAGACTGTTTTTGGAGCAGTTTTATTTTAGATTTGAAAAAATTATCAGAAGGTACAGAGAGTAATCATCTGTCACATCTTCTCTCTCCTCACTTCCTCCCTGCCCCCAGTTTCCCCTATTATGAATATCTTACATTAATGTGGTACATTTATTAGAATTGATGAGCCAATATTGATACATCACTTTCCTTTCATAGATCTTTAGGTGTTGTATCTGAAGAGTTATCTCTAAACCCAAGATCACCTAGATTGTCTCCTGTTATTTTCCAGGAGTTTTATCATTTTGCATTTCACTTTGAGGTCTTAGATTGATCCATTTTGAGCTAATTTTTATGAAAGATGTAGGGTCAGAACCTAGATTAATTTTTTTGCATGTGGATGTTCAGCTGCTCCAATACTAATGGTGAAAAGATGGTCCTTTCTCCATTGAATTGCCTTTGCTCCTTTGCCAAAAATCAGTTGAAAACATTGGTGAGGGCCTATGTCTGGGCTCTCTTTTCTGCTCTCTTTATCCATTTGTCTATTCTTCTGCCAATACAGTACCATCTCATGCACTCTATAATAAGTCTTAATGTTGCACTGTGATATTCCTCTGACTCTTTTTGTTTCCTTCAGTAGTCTGTTGGCTTTCTAGGTAATTTTCCTTTCCATATAAATTTTAGAATCATTTTGTTGATATCCATAAAATTAATGTCCAGGATTTTGATTGGGATTTTGTTAAATATATAGATCAAATTGGGAAAAGTTGACAATGGCAAATCTTCCTTCCCATGAACTTGAACTATCTCTATATTTATTCAGATTTTTAAATTTCTTCCATCATTATTTTATAGTTTTTCTCATATAGATCCCGTATAAGTTTGTTAGATTTATGCCTAAGTATGCTAGTGCTAGTGCTAAGTATGGAGTGCTAGTGGTATTGTGTTTTAAACTTCAAATTTTAAATGTTCATTGCTAGTATATAGGGAAGCAATTGACATTTTTATATTAGCTTAGATCTTATAATTTTACTATAATCACTTAGTTCCAGGAGGTTTTTAAAAATTGATTCTTTGGAACTCTCCTATATAGATAATCATGTCATTGATTAAAAAAAAAAACAGTTTTATCTCTTTCTCTCTAATTAGTATACCTTTTATTTCATTTTCTTCTCTTATTATATCGGGTAAGATGTCCAGTACAATGTTGTATAGAAGTGGTGATGGTGATACCCTTGCCTTATTCCTAATCCTAGGGGGAATGATCATGTTTTCCACAAGTAAGTTGATACTAATTGTAAGTTTTGGGTAAATGTCTTTATTAAGTAGAGAAGGTTTTCCTCTATTTCTAGTTTGTTGAGCATTTTTATCATGAATGGGTTTTTTATTTTTTATTTATTTCTTTTTTTCTTTTCTTTTTTTATTGGAGTTCAATTTGCCAACATATAGCATAACACCCAGTGCTCATCGCGCCAAGTGGGTTTTTGATTTTTTAAAGCTATTTTTCTATATTCATAGGATCATATGTTTTATTCTTATTTTGCTTGTTAATGTGATGGATTACATTAACTGATTTTAAATATTGAACCAGCCATGCATACCTAGAATAAATCCTACTTGGTTATGCTGTCTAATTCATTTAAAATTTTGTTGGGTTTTATTTGCTAATATCTTGTTGAGAATATGTTTAAAGCACCACCTTGTATTATCTTATGAGAAGTTTTAGTTTGGGAGTCAGCAGTGTGTAAACGAGTGAAGGTCAAATAATGAAAGTAAATTGTGGTGTTTGAAGCCAAAAAATGATAGTAATAAACAAGTTGGTAGTATTATCACTAATAATGAAAATAATAATCACTTAAATTGTTGAGTGTTTTTTCCTTTTTTTTTTAAATGCCAAGTATTGTTGTGAGTGTTTTAAAAAGATTCAGTCTTGGGATCCCTGGGTGGCACAGTGGTTTGGCACCTGCCTTTGGCCCAGGGCGCGATCCTGGAGACCCGGGATCGAATCCCACGTCGGGCTCCGGTGCATGGAGCCTGCTTCTCCCTCTGCTTATGTCTCTGCCTCTCTCTCTCTCTCTCTGTGTGACTATCATAAAAAAAAAAAAAAAGTACTATCAGTTTTTTTTTTAAAGACTTTATTTTTTTTTTATTTTTTAATTTTTATTTATTTATGATAGGAACACAGTGAGAGAGAGAGAGGCAGAGACACAGGCAGAGGGAGAAGCAGGCTCCATGCACCGGGAGCCTGATGTGGGATTCGATCCCGGATCTCCAGAATCGCGCCCTGGGCCAAAGGCAGGCGCCAAACCGCTGCGCCACCCAGGGATCCCAGTACTATCAGTTTTGTATTATGTTCATCCTCATTTACAGATGAGTTAAGGTTAAGTACTGTCAAGTTAAATAATATTCCTGGGAACTGAATTTGAGACAGCAAATTGCTCCTTCCAGAGCTCAAGTCCTCAATTACCACATCATATTAATGATAGACTGAGAAGAACAGAAGACTGAGGGCTGGGTTTTGGGAAAGAGCTTTATATGGGGTCATCAAGGGGGAGATTATATAAAACAAATAACGAAAAAAAAAAAATAAGACAAATAACGTTAGATTTTGGGGGGAAAGTAGGAGAGAAAGGGGACCAGAATTTTTGTACCATCTATTAGTACTAATTTGAGGACTCTCAGTTAATTTTGTTATATTGCTAAGATGTAACACTTCTTGCCTCATATTATCATGCTTTTGTGTCATGTTCTGTGAGGTCATTAGATTTCTCTTTTATACATTAAAACTTTCATTGTTTATGTCATCACTGCCAGATTTCATCAAAATATTAGTGACAGAGCAATCTGGAAGGTTCTCATTTTTTTTTTTTTTCCTTAAGAAGTGAACTTGATGACTTCAAGAGAAATTAAGTGAAACATCAACAGCAGGTGACCAAGTCAGCTTCATCAAAATCAAGAGGGGACGTGATTGTCATTTGGGAGGACTGTGACTTAGTCAACTGTGACTAAGCCACCTGTTCTAAAAGCTTCTATATGCAAAATAGTTAACTTCCCCAAATTTGTAAAAGTAAGAGGATAGAAATGTATTATCTTTAAAAAATAGGTAAAGCTCATGTTAAATGGACAAATAAGTGGATTATTGTCCTCGCAGAATGGTTTTCTCAGCTGCCATTTGAAAAAGCAGTAAGGAATATGATATTTTGCAACACTGTATTCTTTGAAACTGTGACTAGGGTGAGAATAAAGGGTCTGGAGAATGTAAAAACTGTCATAAATAAAGGAGACAGTGGGAATCTCAGTGTTTCACAAGCTCATCATTATACCTCTAAGGTCATTCTACCCATCTATTACTTATGTATCTTCTTTGGAAAATACGGCTTTGTTTTTAAAGAATGTCAAATGAATTTACCAGATTTCCTACAACATTAGTGGGAGGTGGAAGGGAAATAGAAGAAAATATTTCAACTACCTGATATGTCTATGGATAGTTTGGTTTCTGGCTCACCTTGAGTGTGGATCAAAACCCCAGCTAACCTAGGGAGTAGTCAGCTTTGCTTCAGTGCAGAAGATCCTTAAAAAATTATCTGTTTCGAGAATGGTTTCCTCTTCTTTTTCTGGGTAGCAGGGTAACTCAGTCTAGGGCATCCGAACTGATCTGGCCTTCTAGGTACTCTCTGTGCTATAGAACAACAACTTACATAAGTCAGCAACATGTTTATTAAAGAGCAAGCTTTATACCACACCCTTTTATGAGATCTAAATAGAAGAAACAGACTGCTAGAACAATGCTAGATATCACAATGCTTAAATCCTGTCATAATCTCAAATTTAGAATGTAAACCTCAAATCTCAAATCTAATCTAAATCTAAAATTTAGATTCTAATTAAAGGTGAGGAGACAAGACAGATGCATTTAAGACATCAAAGAAGTAAGGCAATAATGCAACTCAGTCCTAACATATGTGGCTTAGATTATTCAAAGTTCAGAGAAGGAAGACATCATTGCACGTTGGAGTGGTGAAGGGAAAACCTCTGGAATGTTGGGCCTGGTCCTCACATAAAATATCTCTTGCTTATATTCCTGTTATTATCTAAGATTGTTTAACATGCTTCTTTCAACATCCCTTCTGTAGATGTGTTTCTTGAGGGGCATGTGTGTGTGTGTCTGTATGTGTGTTGTTGGAGTGGTAGATGGAAGCCAGAGAAACATAGGTGCGTATCATGGAGCTGCTAGTTGGTTACACAGGACATGAGAAAATTATTTAAATTTTCTAACTCATTTTTTTTCTCATTTTCATAAAGAGTAAAATATTTCTTCAGATGATTTTTGTGGATTAGATATGATCATGTTTAAGTATTTAACAAAGTACTTAGAAAATAGTAAGCTATCATTAAATGGAAATTGCCAGTACTCATACTAAAAAGTGCAGAATTGCAATTGTTTATATATAGTGAATTCTTTAGAGTGGTCTCTGCTGTCATTAATATGACAACCAGGGGAAGTGGATTTTGAAATCAGTATGCAAGTAAAATTGACTATGGTAATGTAAAATATTTCCAGCATCTTCAAAATTAGCAGATATTCACTGGATAATATAAGAAGTGAAGGAACTCATTTTTAATATCTTAATCTCTAATAATATGTTTGACTTAAAGTAGGAACTGTATATATGCTTTTTTGAAAACTTAATCAGATGTTTTCTGGTATTAACAAATGTTATACTTGTACATATAAAAATATATTTATTTGTAGGTAGATAATCAGTTCTTTTGTAATCTCTTTGGTGTTCAAAATATGATCAGATAAAGGCAAATTACCTTGTCATTCCTTCCAAAGAGGTGGCAACGTTATCTGGCAAGAGAGTAAACAAATGTGATTTATGTACTAGGAAATCTTCCCCGTCATACTTTTTTGTATTTGTTACCTAGAGTTTGAGCCATTTCCTGTTTTTCATTTTGCTTTATATTCATAGTAAAATTTTAGTAGCCCCTAAGATGAGAAAATACAGATTAGGATCCCAAACCTAGCAGTAGCATTTAAAAATAATATTTCTTTAATGTTACTTGGACAGCTTTTTGTCTTATACTGATTTTCTCCTTATTTTTAAAATAATTGCTTCTGAGCTAAAAACAACTATCCTCTTATTGTTTCATATTTGTAAACATGTTAGAGCACAGAGTCTGAGAGATGCCAAAGGTAGCCACAGCCCTCACATTGAAAAATTAATTTCTCAGCTATGGAATTATAAGCACACATTTATGTTTGGGGCCTTGGATCTAAACAAATTTTTATTCCTTTCAGAAGAGGAATTATTTTTTAGCTATTATTAATAATAATGAAATAAGAATTCAGAAACATGTATGTGTATTCATATTCTGTGATTTATATATCAAATCTAGATAATACTGAGACGTAAAAGCATGGAAAAATCTGATTCAGGAATTTTTTTTAAAAGATTTTATTATTTATTCATGAGAGACAGAGAGGCTGAGACACAGGCAGAGGGCTCCCTCCCCACAGAGAGCCCAATGTGGGACTCCATCCTGGAACCCTAGGATCATGTCCTGAGCCGAAGGAAGGCAGACGCTCATCCACTGAGATACTCTGATGTCCCTGATTCAGGAGTTTTGAAAAGTCAGTTAGGTGAAGGAAGTTTATGCTTTAAGATTCTCCTTTTTAAAAAAGTTTTTAGAGAATGAGAATAATTATTATTCCTAGGAAGATAGTGTTTCTTATTTAAAAATTAGCATTTTGGGGGGCACCTGGGTAGTTCAGGTGGTTAAACATCTGATTTTTTATTTTGGCTCAAGTCATGATCTCAGGGTTGTGAGAAAGAACCCCCTGCTGGGCTCTGCACTGCTGAGTGTTGAACCTGCTTAAGATTCACCTCTTCTCCATCTCTCTTCCTTTCCCTCTCTCCTTTCCCCCCCAAAAAGTAAAAAATTAGCAGTTCTTGAACCTATTTATACAAATCTAAAGCAACATAGTATATATAGTAGAGAACAACCATAAGATATATGTCTGTATTAATTCTAGGGGTTTAATGTGGGAAAATATTAGGAAGGTAAAAATATAGGTAGAGATTTAGAAATTCAAGTAGGCAACCTTATGGGCTAAATTGGGCTCCACCTCAAATTTGTAGGTTGAAATCCAAACCCCCAGTATGCTGGAATATGGCTGTATTAGGAGATAAAACCTTTAAGGAGCTTACGATGTGGTTATTAGGATGGGCCTAACCCAAATAACTGATATTTTTATGAAAAGAGATCAGGACAGACATAACACAGGCTGAGGGCTTAGAAGGTAGCCCTCTGTAAGCTACAGAGAGAAGCCTTGGAAGAAACCAAACCAGCCATCAACCTCACCTTGAAATTCTAACATCTATAACTGTGATAAATTTCTGTTGTTTCAGCCAGTAGCATATGTTATATTCTTATGGCACCCCTGGAAAACTAAGACAGACCAGTATTTAAATGTCATAATATTGCTATTTTGGTTCCTAGAATCCCCACGTTGGTGGTGTTCCTCTTTTGGAATATTGGACAATATTCCATATTCCATTCCAATATGGGCCATTGTTTCCATAAATGAGTCAGAGTATGTATCTCACACAGATCATCACCTTTCCAGAAATCTACAAAATTCATTGCCTATAGGGTAGGAGAATGAAAAAAAATAATAATTGTTTGAATATTTCTATATTAGACAATCTGGAGGATATAAAGAGAGGCCATTGATAAACCTACAGAATCTGCTCACCAGTAGGGGTGATAAGCTCTAAATACAAATGGCTACAATATAAGCCAAAACAGGTTCAGTGCCATAAGAAAGGTCATGCAGTTAGAGAAAGTTCTGAGGAGGAAAGATCTTGATCAGTAGTATTATATGTTCCAGAGGACAGATTAAGGAAGTCTTCTTGGAGCAGGGGGGATTTTAGCTGGATCATAAAGAATATATAGAATTTTTTTAAAAGAATTTTCAAGAGCAAATTACATTTTATGCATTAGCAATGCACAAGCAAAAGTACTTTCATGGAAAAACCAATCTCACTTCTCTCTCCATCCCTCATATAGCAACATAACCTTGTTTCTAATTTTTTCCTTTTCTCAAGTGCTTATCTTTTCTTTATGAAAGGATATAGGTTGAATTTGGGAAGAGAGTAGACACTGACAATTTAGCATTTAAGAGCTATTGTACTGGTATATTAGCTCAGCAGGGGGCTAAATAATGCCATTAAATTGGAATTGCATCAGGCATGCCTATGCCTCAGGATAATCAGGTCCTGATCATATTAAATGACTGCTTTGCTGTTAGATTTTTAAAGCTGCCATCAGTTTATAAGAAGCATTGTATAATAGGAATGTATAGTGATTTTACAAGTATTTTGGCTATACATCATGATTAGGAAGATTGCTTTTGTTCTATCATTGTTTTTAATGCAAGCCCTGTTAAATAACAAAAGAAACATCTTCCAAAACGTTAACCTCCAATAAACCAAATAGTGTCCTTTCCACCAAGTATACCACCACCATTTGTAGGCAAGAAGTTGTAGTTCACACAATATTGTGAAGATTGTTAGATTCTGAATTAAAATAGACATGTGACCACTTCCTGTTCTTATACGTGTATTATGTACAATTTAGTATTCCAAATTATCAATTGGTAAATAGTTACTTTTCTTATTTTATAAGGACACATTTCTACTTGTGTGTGTATTTCCAATATGTAATCTCTAACAATGTTTGTTTTGGGGGCACTTGGGTGGCTCAATTGGTTAAGCATCCATCTCTTGATTTTGGCTCTGGTCATGATCTCAGGGTAGTCAGATTAAACCCCACGTTGGGGGCTCCACACTGGGAATGGAGCCTGTTAAAGATTCTCTCCCTCTCCCTCTTCCCCTCCCAATTTTCTCTCTTAAAAAAACAAAAACAAAAACAAAAACAAAAAAACAATGTTTGTTATGTATAGCAGGCTTATATAGGTTTACATAGGAAAAAACCAGCTTGAGGCTTTTTATAATTTTGATGATAAAACACACATTTATAATTTAGTTTTTCTTAATGATTTTTGTTAAATTTCAACCAAACAACCAATTAATATTTTCCTGATCATCTGCTATATGGAAGGTGCTAATTATTCAACCATTCTGAAGGGAACCAATCCCTTCAAGTTGAAATAATTTGTTAATTTTACCCAAAATTTTTATACTTGCATGCTTTATGGATATTTAAGATATAAGATAAAAGATGAAAAAAAACCCAATAGAATTTCTTAGGCCTATCTTTTGTGCTTCATGTGAAGAAAGCAAGGTTCTAACTTTATTTCTAGAAATAAAAATAAACCATTAACTAAAAATGGATTTGTATGCATTGAACATTTGCAGCTGGTTTGCTCTGGCAGGGTCCTGTCCACCCCAGTCACATCCTGAACTTTCTGGTTGCTGTCAGAAATTTTGGGGGCTCCATAGATGCAAAAAGCCCAGTGTGTGGGATGCAAATGAAAATTGAGGGCAATTCAAATGATGCATGAAAGAGAAACAAACACTACTTCAGTTCTCTGTTAATTTACCACTTTCACACTTATGTGAGAAATTGCCATATGACTTTTAAATGTAATCTCCAGGCAATTTTTTATGCTTTTTTGGAATGCAGGAGGGTACATGTAATCAAGTATCCAATGCATTTTCCCTTCTAACAATTTTGAAATACTGTCATTTCAAATGAGCTTATTTATTGTGTGTCTCAATATGCTCTGATACTGAAGGAACAAAATTCAATCAGATACAGTTCTGTATTCAAGGAGTTTGTATATGCTGAAGGTCAAAGGAAATGAAGAGGACAAGCAATCACATTCACATGTATTCTTTTTTATTTTCTTGACTATTATTACAGTCTTCAGCCTTTCTCCAGAACTTCATCATCATTTGATTTTTTTTAACTCTCTTTTTTCAGCATCATGAATTTTAAAGCAGTGATTGTCCTTTGGGTGAGATTTTTGTCCACCAGAGTTTACTTGATAGTGTCTGGAGACATTTTGGATTGTTATAACTGGGAAAAGGATGCTATTGGCATTTAGTGGGTTGAGGTCTGCTTATCATCCTACAATGCACAGAATAGCCCCTGTACAAGTCATCCAGCCCAAAGATCTAATAGTATCCTGTTTACCTACTTGAAAGAAAGAAGTAGCTTGAGAGGATAGAGCATGACAAAGCAAGTTAGTCTCATTTCTGTTCATCTTTTCTGCTTTGGGTGCTCTGTCATCTGAAACAAGTAATTTCCTTACCCTGGTCTAGTTTCCTTGTTTATTAAGTGGAAATTTTAATTAGATCATCTACCAAGAGCCTTACATTTATAAATCTTGGAAAACTAATTTATATTTGTCCCTCTTTTTGAGAAGGAAAAACATGGGATATTATTTTAAGAGGTCACTAATTAGGTTACTCAAGTTATAGTCCTTTTTAGTTTATAGTTTTGGAGAAACACCCAATATATATTTATTAAAGCAGAGATACATATGTGACTCACATCAGTCACATTTCTGTACACTAGCTATGAACTACCTGAAAAAAATTTAAGAAAATAATCTCACTTAAAATAGCAACAAAAAGAATAAAATACCTAGGAATAAATTAAACCAAGGAGGTGAAAATCTGTATACTTAAAAACTACAAAACACTGGTGAGTGAAAACAAAGAGGACACAAATGGGAAAGTATTCTGTGCTCATGGACTGGTAACATGTCCATTCTACTCAAAACAATCTATAGATACAGCCCAATCTGTCAAAATCAATAATGAAACAACAGAAGACCCCAAATAGCAAACTCAAGCAACGTACATCACAGTTCCTGACTTCAAACTATATTACAAAGCTATACTGATAAAAACATTACTACTGGTGTTAAAACAGACATAAAAACAATGGAACAGAATAAAGAGCTTAGAAATAAGCCCATGTATGTATGGTCAACTGATGTTTGACAGAAGCACCAGAAGATACAATGGTAAAAGGAGAGTCTCCTCAATAAATGAGGTTGGGAAAACTAGGCTGCCACATAGAAAAGAATGTTAATGGACCTCTTATGTAACACCATACATAAAGATCAACTCAAAATGGATTGAAGACTTAAATGTAAGACCTGAAACTATAAATCTCCTAGTTGAAAACGTAAGGGAAAATCTCACTGACATTGGTTTTGGCAGTTATTTTTTTGGAATCAGCACCAAAAGCAAAAAGAACAAGTGCAAAATAAACAAGTGGAACTGCATCACTGTAAAATATTTTTGCACAGCAAAGCAAGCCATCAACAAAATGAAAAGGCAGCGTATAGAATAGGAGAAAATATTTGTGAGCCATATGACTGACTGATAAGGGGTTAATACCCAAAGCATTTAAGGAGCTCATATAACTCAACAACAAAAGCATACACACACCACCACCACCACCAATTAAAAAAATGGGCAAAGGATCTGAATAGACATTTTTTCAAAGAAGGCATAGAAATGGCCAACGGATGTATGAAAAGATGCTTAACATCAGGAATGACGAGGGAAATGCAAATCAAAACCACAAGGAGATACCTCACACCTGGTAGGACGCTAATATCAAAAGTCAAAAGATAAATTGTTGGTGAGAAGGGGAGCCCTTGTGCACTATTAGTGCAGTCACTTTGGAGAACTGTACAGAGGTTCCTCCAAAGATAAAAAGAAAATAGAACTACCATTTGATCCAGCAGTCCCACTTTTGGATGGAAATCCAAAGAAAATGAAATCAGGATCTCAAAGATATCTGTATTCCCATGTTCCTTGCAGCATTATTCACAGCAGCCAAGATAAGGAAACAACTTAATTGTCCGTACATAGATGAATGGATATAAATTAGTTTGTGTTAATCGTTTCACAATATATACATATATATGTTTTAATATATACTTAATTGTGTACTTTAAATACACACATTTTTTGTCAACAATAAAATAAAAATGTGATTCACATGCTATTCTTTTTTTTTTTATAATTTATTTACAATAGTCACACACACACACACAGAGAGAGAGAGAGAGAGAGAGAGAGAGAGAGAGAGAGAGGCAGAGACAGAGGCAGAGGGAGAAGCAGGCTCCATGCACCGGGAGCCTGACGTGGGATTCGATCCCGGGTCTCCAGGATCGTGCCCTGGGCCAAAGACAGGTGCCAAACCGCTGCGCCACCCAGGGATCCCTCACATGCTATTCTTTATCAGCCAGCGTGTAAACATTGAAAGAAGCCTGAGAATACAGAAGCTAGTATTTGTAGGTTATATGTGAAATAGTGTAGTAATGTGGTCTATCACTTTTTGAAATAACACTAACCTTGTCTAATTCCTCTTAATCAAAAGAAAGCTAGTGCATCTTTAAGAACAAACAGGTGCCTTAATAAAACTTCCATTTCAGTTTAAGTTCGTTAGGAGCACCACAGAATGCACCAGTGTTCATGCTGTAAAATGAGTTTGACTTTAATAATTAAAAATCTGAGTTCCAGCAGAAGATTTTATTACTATTTAGTCTTTTCTGCCCCTATGAACCAAACATATTTTTGGAAGCCCTTGCAGGTGCTCCTAAGTTATTATTTGGAAACACTTCCTGATTCAATTTAGTAGTATGTAATGTTAAGTGTGTTCTTTTCCTATTAAAGCAAATAACTAAAAAGTGAAACTGATGCATTCATGGAAGGATTTCTAAGACACTGTACTAAAATATAGGCTCTGCTGCTATGAGAATATAAGCCGTTTTCAAGTGTAGCCTTGAACACCCTATGGGGTATTGGCAGGAAATCGAACAGCAGGTCTTTTTTAGTTACTTTGAAGCAAGTAACTGCAGGCTTACTTCATATACACGCTTATTATTTGCTATTTCTGAATCTTCATTTATTTTTTGACATAAACTTTATATTGGCTTCATATGCACCTGAGTCATTTCATGTTTTTGAAAGACCCTTTTTCCCCCTCAGGGTACATTGAACCTCACGATATTTGTGTTTTTGATATATTTCTGAACATGATATTTGTGGCTTTGATATATTTCTAAAAGAAGCAGTGATAAAATTAGCATCTACAATTTTTAAAGGAAAAAAATAATCATTGTCATCATATTTGTCATTAAAAGCTATGATGTTTCAGAGATGTTAAATTTCCTGATTAAATGATATTCCCAGTCTGAAAACCATTCACAATTGTTCTTTGAAGTAAATTTTATTAAGGGACGCCCGGGTGTCTCAGCGGTTGAGCATCTGCCTTCGGCCCAGGGCGTGATCCTGGGGTCCCAGGATTGAGTCCCGCATCGGGCTCCCTGCATGGAACCTGCCTCTCTCTGTGTATCTCTCATGAATAAATAAATAAAATCTAAAAAAAAGTAAATTTTATTAAGAGTTGTAAGTATGCAGGAGAAATGAGAAGTCATGGTACATGAATATGCTACTCTATTATGTGAGTAGTGCAACACTGTCAAATTCTGTGTCTATACATACTAGAAGCATGGAAGGAAGCAAAATACAGCTATAATGGCTCTCTTCATGGAAATTAAATTGCTGATATAGTTTATATTTTAGGGATAAGGTTAATGAGTACTTCTGAAAGAATAAAATTTTGGATTATTTGCTGAGTCAGTAAATTAACAAATTGGCTAGTAATTTACTTGTGTTGAAGATGTATGCATTTCTGTCCATTCTTCATATAAGTTAATAGAATGTAGAGAAAACCACAAAACTAGTTATGTTAGTTCTACCTCTTAAAGAGAAAGAAGGCTGTTAGTGTTATGGAGAGTAAAAAAAAAGAATGTCGAAAAGGAAATTATTGATAAGAAAACAATCATGTTATACTTCATTTTATAATTACCTCAGTTTGGATATATTGCAAATCTTTCCATATGTTTGTTATCAGGGGCTCATTTCTAACACACCACCTAATCCAATATACATACACAACGTTAAGTGCTTACTCTGTGTTTTAGGCTTTTCTCAGCTTTTTCTGATGGCCTAAAGTGAACGTAACTTCTCTCTCAGTATGCATAGAATTTTCTCCCATAAAGTGTAACTACTTGCAATTCTGGCACTTGGTTTAAAAAAATAAGATACTTCCAATTGGTAAAAGATGTGGAATTCAAGCTTATTAAAAATAAAGCCCCTGGAGTTCCACTTCTGGTATATGGAGATCTGAGGATCTGCAACTCAGTGGAAGTGGTGAAAATTATGAAAAACAACCATTTAAAGTCTCTGGAAATGGCCTTACGGACGTTCAGCAAATGAAGAAGCATTATTTAAAAAATCTGAATTTCCCTAAGAACTGAAAGAGTCTGAGATATTTGAACAAAACCCTCCACCGTCCTCCCCTCTTCATGCTCAGAGACATGGACACTCTAGCCAGTACTGGTACTGCATGTAACCAACTGGCATCAGTTTGCTCCACTGAAAGTCACAAATAGAAACTACACCAGGTGGAGTTGTCCGGCAAAGGAAACTATTTGCAGCAAATAAGATCACTGGGAATCACTTCCAAAGTTATGATTCCTGAGCAAGGGTGTGGTGGGTTCCTTTTATTTGGGGTTAAGATGAATATTTAGATAAGGGAGCCTTGTCATCTTATGTAGAGGCATGAGGTCTCACATGCACCTCAAGGAAACATGCCTATATATATATATTGTATATTATGTTAATGAGGCTGCCCTCCTCCTTGGGCAGAGAATCTAGCATTATAATGAGGTAAGGTCACTGTAGGTCAGCGAGTGGCCCATCTGTACAGGCATGAGTTGGTGGTTAAGGTCAAACTGGTCTGGGTGGTCTGGGCTCAGGAGCTCTTCATCAGGACAGTGGGCAGGACTTGAGGGGTAGTTTTGTCCATCACAGATGCTATGCCCATGGGGTCTTTGGGCTGAGTTAAAAGATAAGCTGGAAATAATTTATGGGAGAAAGGCCAGTGGGTGCCTGCAGATTGACAGTAAAGGTGACAGTACAGCCTAGCACACAGTTCGCTCACCTGGGACTTCTGGTTAGAGGGCTATCTTTCTAATAAGGGATTTCTCATCTCGCTCCCAGCTACCTTTTATTGAAACTAAGTTCTGGGCCACCGTGTCAGAGAGGTGGTGGCTCCCTTTTATGACCAGCCCCCACTGCTGGGACAGGGTGACCACTGAGAATACTGTGGCCCTCCTCACCCTTACTCCAGGTCCTGGCACAGGAGAGAGGCACATAAGAGACCCAGGAGCTTGCAGAAGGGAAATGGGGAAAGAGAGAGCTGGGAGGAGACTTCCTGAAGTCAAAACACGTTTCAAACACTGACCTCGAGAACTATGATTCCTTGAAAGAAACCTGAAATTGGCTAGATTAGTCTGTAAAACAATTGGTGCCCCAGTTGAAAATAATAGAGAAATCAGCTGGCATTAGTGTTTAACAGCTGGGTGTGTTCCAGGGGAAGAGGCAGTCCTGGACAGCCCTGCCAAAACCCGTCATCCCAGGGTGACTGTCAGCATTCTCCAGGGAGTGATCCCTGAGGAACAGTATCAGAGCTTAGCTTCATGATTCAGGCAGGGAAGAGCAGGAGAATAGATTTCATTAGAATAATCTAGCCAGTCCCTACACAAATAAATAACAAATCCCAGACGGGTGACCATTAGTCAGATTTACTAAAATATGTTATCTAACAGATCCCAGTTTCTAACAAAATTATGAGTCATGCAAAGAAACAGCAAATTATGATATATCTTACCAGACAACATGAACTTGTATGTAAAAAAATCCTAAGGGATACTAAAAACTATTAGAACTAATAGGGTTGCAGGATCAATATATAAAAATCAATTGTATTTCTGTACACTCACAGTGAACAATCTGAAAAATCAAAACAATTTACTTATAATAACATTGAAAAGAATAAAATACTTAGGAATACATTTAACAAAAAGAATGCCAAACTTTAAAAACTAAAAAACAATCTTGGCAGATGTGAGAGAAGATCTACGCAAATGGAACATTTCATTTAATGGTTGGAATTAAATTTAATTCTATTTAATATTTAATATTGATAAAGTGGCGATGCAGGCAGGCCAGGTCTGAGGGCCCAGATGGGGTCATATAAGACCATCCAAGAAGGTCCCTGGCTGTGTGCAGAGTGGAAATCAAATGCTAGCTGAGAGGAAGTAAGAGCAGAGTTTATTGAAGACATAGAACAGATACAGATGTAGCATCTGGGAAACTCAGAAAAGACAAGAAGAATGAGTCTTGTCTTGACAGAGTCTGGGGTTATTACTGAAGATTGTAGTCTGGTGCATATGTTTTCTTAGGCATCCAGGAACAAGCAAGAGTATTTAGAAGTCCTCCATAAGGACACTTATGCCCTGGGGCCAGGGGTATTGGTGTGTCAGTGGTCTTCAAAAATGAAAACATTTATGACAGGCCACCTGGTCACTCTTTAGATACTATCTGTTATGCTGGAAAACTCCATAGAGATCATTAACGCCTTGACCTTTCTAAGAAGGATAGACATCTTCTGCACTGTAAGGGATGGGTAAGTCCTAGCAAGAATAGAGGCAGCAAAACAGCCTCCCTGGGGTCCCTTCAGTTTCTCTGTGTCAATGACAGTTTTCTCCATTCTCTGCATTCTCTCAATGCACTCCCTGTCAGAAAATATTGGCTTTTTTGTGGAAGTGGATATGATGATCCTAAAATTCATACAGAATTGCAAGCAACCCAGAATAGATAAAATAAGTGCTAAAAAAGAAGAACAAAATTGGAAGATTCATACTTCCTGATTTCAAAGCTTCATGCAAAGTGACAATAATCAAGACAGTGTTGTACTTCATAGGATACATATATAGATCAGTGGTATTTAATTAAGAGTCTAGAAATAAACCCATGTGTCTCCAGTCAACTGATACTTGGCAAGGGTGCCAAGACAATTCAATAGGGGAAGAAGAATCTTTTCAGCATATGGTACTGGGACAACTGGATATTCACATGCAAAGGAATGAAATTGGACTGTCACTTCACAACTGTATACAAAAATTAGCTTAAAGTGAATCAAAGACCTAAATGTAATGTAAGAGCTAGAAACTAAAAAAAAAAATCTTTGGAGAAAGTATAGGGGTAAATCTGCATGAAGTTAGATTTGGCAAAGGATTCATAGATGTGACCCCAAAAGCAGAATGGAACAAAAGAAAAAAAAAACCGTACTTCACAAAAATTTTAAACCTTCTGTGATCCAAATCACATTATCAGGAAAGTGAAAAGACATTTCACAGAATGGGATAAAATATTTGCAAAACACGTATCTGATGAGGGACTTATACCCAGAATATATAAAAAAGTTAAAACTCAGGAATAAGATAACCCACTTTAAAAAATGGGCAAAAGACATTTCTCCAAAGAAAATATACAAATGGCAAATAAACATATGTTTGACATCTTCAGTTATCAGGGAAGTGCAGATCAAAACTACAGTGAGATACTACTGGGATGGCCAGAATCAGTCAGAAAATAACGAGCATCATCAAGGATGTGGAGAGGTTGCCCCAGCCCCTCCTGCACTGCCAGTGCAAATGTACAATGGTGCAGCCAGTTTGATAACAGCCTGATGGTTCTTTGAAAGGTTAAGCATAAGACTTACTTCCTCTTATGGCCCAGCACTGTCACTTCTACATCCATACCTAAGAGAACTGAAAACACGTCTGTACAAATACTTGTACATGAATGTTGGTAGCAGCACTATTGATAAAAGCCCAAAGGTGGACACAACCCAGATGTTTATCACTGGGTGAACAGATAAGCAAAATGTGTGCCTCCATACAGTGAAATGTTATTCAGCCATAAAAATGAATAAAGTACTTGTACATGCTAAACCACGGGTGAGCCTTGAAAACATCGTGGTAGGTGAATGAAACCAGTAGCAAAAGACCACACATGTCAGTAATGGTACATTAGGCTTAATGTGGCCAAGCAACCTGCTGTAGTTTTAACACACAGGTTTGCTGAACTATTTAAATCCTTTTTTAAATAAAGTTTTCCATAATGTTTGTCCATAAGTAATAAGTAACATTTCTTCACTTTTTTATTTTTGCTTTTTGTCAAAATAAATATTTTTCTGTCTACTTTTTTCAACTCTAGTGGAAAGGTATCAGAATGTTGAATGTCAGATCTGTTTACGAATTCATATTTTTCAGTAGAGGAATATTTAGCCAATATTCCATTGACCTCATAAATCATCATTGCCAGACCAGGAAGTAACTTTGAGAAAAGGACATAATGCCCATTAAAGTTACTTAGCCATGAAGAAGCAGCCTTGGAGCTAGGAAGCAGCAGGGGATAGAATGGAAGCAATCACAACAGGAGTGGCAGTCGGAGCAGTGTAATTAGCAGCTGTGTCAAGGGTAATAATTTGCAGGCACTATGACAATGGAGAGTTGATATCTCAAGGAGCTTCCCACTCCCTCGGCTTCCCAAAATGTTGACTGTCCTATATTCAGTTTAAGGCAGGTTTGAGAAACAAGCCTGTGTACTGGAGCCTTTAGTAGAATCAGTCCTTGAGCTGATATCACCTGCCCATCTCCCTCCACTGTGATCCTCCCCCACCCCCATACATTTCAGAATAGCTTCACCTATTCCACTTATAGTTTTAACAACACATATGAGGACAGGGGTTCCATGGGAACGAAAGGAGGCAGAGGAGAGGTTAGGCTCATTCAGGGATAGCACATGAGCAATAAAAGTATTAGGATCAAGAAATAGATGATTGTCTAACCTAAATTAATCAGCATTTAGCCTGCAGGAGACTTAGCATTACAATGATCCCCAATTTACATGGTTTGTATGATGGTTTCAGCTTTCAGTTTTTCAGTTTTACCATGGTGTAAAAGTCGTATACATTCAGTAGAGGTTTGACTTTTGATCTTTTCCTTCTCTAATAATATGTGATACAATACTTTTTCTTGATGTTGAGCAGTGGCATGAGCTGGAGCTTCCGTCAGCCACACAATTGAAAGTAAACAACTGATCCACTTACAGCCACTTGTATCCATACCACCATTCTGTTTTTCATTTTCAATATAGTATTCCTAAGTTATAGGAAATATTCAACACTTTATTATGAAATAGGTTTTGTGTTAGATGATTTTGCCCAACTCCAGGTTAATATAACTGTTCTGAGTGTGTTTAAAGTAGGCGTGGCTCAGTAGGATGCTCTTGATGTTCAGTAGGATGGGTATGCAAATCCATTTTTGAACTTACGATATTTTCAATATATAATGGGTTTATCAGGAGGTAACTCTATTGTAAGTCAGGGAAGATCTATATAAGATAGTGGTTTTCAAAGTGTGATGTCCAGTTAAGCAGTTGGGAACTTTTTACAAGTTGCAAATTCCACCACCCCCTGCCTCTCCCACCCGCACCTGGTGAAACAGCAACCCTGGGGATGGGACACAACCGTCTCTATTTTGTCAAGCCTTCCAAGCAGTTCTGATACATACTAAAATTTGAGAACCATTGTACTAAGATGTTTTATAAGATTTGATGGTCACCTCCCAGATTAGACATTAGGCACTGCTTCAGAGGCAGTGGGATGTAACAGCAGTTGGCAGTGAATCTTAGAAGGAAAGAAATCAAGACAGGACCTCAGTGCCCCCAGAGAAGTCCTATTTGATAGGAAGGTATGAATTCAGGGAAATACAGTTCTTTGTAGGCAGTATACAGAGTCACATAAAACTATTCTGGCTTCAGATAGAGATATATAAACTTCAACAAGCTAGAATCATTTTGTCTCAATTTTCTCATCTCTAAATCTGTGTAATAATAATAATAATGGTGCCAGCCTTATAGAGTTACTAAAAAAAATTGAATAAATTAGAGATAACACACAGAGTAAGCCTGTTACATAGTAAGGGCAGAACAGATGTTAACTCCCATTATGATTTTTATGATATTAAAACTGCAATATAAGGTTTGGATTCCTAAGTTATAATTTCCAAAAGGTTAACAACATGGCTCTCATGTAATATAAAATAAGCATGTCAAATATTTTTTTAATTCATTAATTAACAAAGTAATGAGTAAAATGTCAAAAGTGGGTTCAAAGGAGATTTTGGAGGACAGAGTTTATATAATCTGCTAAGAATGCTGAAATGTTTCTAACAGATGTAAAATGGTATAATATCCTACAGACCAATACATTGTAATAATTGAAGTTATCTTTTTTTATTAGACTAAAACCAATTGCATCTCTCCTGGACAACATTTATTTACATTATTATAGACATGAATCATTTACATTTCTCTCAGGTAAGGATCATTTAATTGATATCAATTTTCTGCAAGATATCCTCCAGCCCTACCAAGTTATAAAAGAGCTTCATCTACAGAAATCCAGCAAAGATGCACACCAGTACTGCTCTAAAAGAACATGCAATAATTGATTTTACGTATTTCCAATTCTGGAATGATATTTATTGATGGATGTTTCATAAGAAGTAGTGCAAAGGCCAGGTTATTGGAATTGATTTACAGGAACAAAGCAGGACTCGAAGCTAAGGGTATATGACTAGTTCTTCTGAGCCCTGTAGCATGTCAGGCCTGCAGATAGTAGTGAACAAAACAAAACAACCCCCACAAAAACTGTGAACATTAGAGAAACCTGTTGCCAGAGCAACTGAATGAACATTGTAGCACCTAAAGGATGTACACATTATGAAAGAAGAGAAATAGTCCCTTAATTTGAAACATATTTTCTTTATAACTGGTCAACAGAGATGATTTGGAACATTATCCTCAGATGATTGAAATGTTTGCTTACTCCAAGTAGAATTGTAACCAGGGATGGAAGAAGACAAGGATTTTATTGTGTTACTTGTTGTATGACATTCAGTGCTTTTTTCTGTAATGCAAATGAAATCAGGTTTGAGACAAAAGCCTGTGCAAGAGACTTTAAATTCTTATCACATAATAACTAGAAAATAAAGTAGGGATGCTGCCTAAGCACGGTAGCAAATTTATATAATTAAGTCACAAATAAAGACAGTGGTTTCAATACAGCATATACACGAGGATTAGATTGATAAATCTCATATGTCAGAATCTTGGCTAAGAAGCAAGAATAAGGAGATGAGTGGTAATTTTCTTATTAAAAAAAATCCTCCATCACTTTGGAAAGTTATATCTGATTTTGTTTTTTAATCAAAAGTATTTTGTAGATGGGTGCCTGGGTGGCTCAGTCAGTTGAGCATCCAACACTTGATTTTGGCTCAGATCACATTCGCGGTGTTATGAGACTCAGTCCATGTCAGGCCCTGTGCTCCAGGAGGAGCCTGCTTAAGATTCTCTCTCTTGGGACGCCTGGGTGGCTCTAGTTGAGTGTCTGCCTTCAGATCAGGTCATGATCCTGGGGTCCTGGGATCCAGTCTCACATGTGGGAGCCTACTTCTCCCTCTGCCGATGTCTCTGCCCCTTTCTGTGTCTCTCATGAATAAATAAATAAAATATTTAAAAAAAGATTCTCTCTCTACCTCTCCATCTTCCTGCCATCTGCTTGCATTCTCTCTCTTTAAAAAAAAAAAAAAAGATATTTTGTCGAAAACAACTTGGTTCCTAAGGAAAAAAAATATAGGAGAAATTTAGTTCCTTTTATTTTGTTAGGATGTTTTCTGATTTTCTGTCCTAGAATGGAGCAACAGCTAAGAGTAAGTATATTTTTGATATTTTTCATAACGATAATGGACTCATTCTCGATTTATAGGTATTCAAATTAAACTTTTAACAAACGTTAATTGAGCAATGTGAATAAGGCTGTTAGTACACAGTGAAGACAAGGAGCGCGATGTGATCATCTTCCTGCAAAGAATTTACCATTTTATCTGGGAATGAACTAATTACAACTCAAATAAAGGTTGAAGGGATATAGTAGGCTCAATAATGGTTTAGGTGAGCAATGGCATTGAAGCAGGAATATTATAAGAGATCTAAAAATATAGTAGGAAGAGAGATATCTCATTAAAAGAGGAAACAGAAATTGAAAAATGAAGGACAGAAAGTGGCTAAAAAGAAGTGCAAAGCATTATATGTGTTCAAAAGAAGAAGGATTAAACTAGTATGGAAAGGGAGATTAACAGCAAAGCCCTCATGGAGAAGGGAATATGTGAGATGGACGTTGAATGATGGTAATGTTTAAGTGATGTGTGATGTAGGATATTCTATGTGGGAGAAAAAATTGGTACTTATGTACAAAGATAGGAATATTTAGGTAATACTTGAGGAATAGCTTATATACAGAGAAATGGCATAATAATAATAATGATACCATCTATCTAGTGGTATTGTATTATATCCAACTTTACAGACATCATTTTATTTTGCTTAATCTTTACAGGAGCCTATTAGGTAATGTTGTAATTATCATCTCTGGATAAGTAAGTAATGTGGGTAAAGTCAAATAGCTAGTAAGCCTTGGACGGGTATTCTTAATCAAATCTAACTGACTTTACTCTCATGCTTCATTCTCTCTCAGTTGTGTCTCAGGCATTTGGGGTTATAGATGTTAAAACTTCATGATTTGACTCTAGATTATTGGATGTGAGACCTAAATAAAAAGAGTAGTCCAAATGGATGCCAGTGTTGCATGCCGGGTCATTTGAAAAATGGTAGCACTGTCAATGAAAAGAGTTTCCTTTGGGCATGCTAATCAAATTTACTAGTAGACCTGCAGAGAATTATATCAAGTCAAATGGGAAATTCATATCTTGAGTTCAGGAAAGGTCTAAGCTCAAGTTCAAGAGGAAAAGGATAACAGAACAAAATCTTGGAGAATACTGATGTTAAAAATAGAAAGCAGAGGAGCCAATAAGAGAGTGAAAGATTAACCAAGATGAAGAGAAAGTCAAAGGAGACTTGTGTATTTGCATTAGAAAGAGAAGGAAAAAAAGAATTTTAAGAAAGAGTAATGGTGAAATGTCCAATACTCAAAAGGATGATGAATTTGTCAATTGGTGTACTCAGACTCTTAAGATACTAAGAACTGTATGGAGAAAATAGAAGCTGAATTGAATGACAAACAGATGCAAGAGCCATGGCTGAAAAAGTTAAAGCTTTTAGTTTTATTCCGTGTCTTAAGATTACAACCAGGATTTTAGTAGATAAGGAAAACCAACGTGAAAACCCCATATTATTCGGAGACCATATAATAAAGCCTACAGCTGAATTAAAGAAAGTAGCTAATCAAATACCATAAGAAGAAGCCCCGGAGTATAGCAAAGAGTGACATACTAAGGGTAGCCCTGAAAAGGGTGTGAATAATGCAAGGGGAATTATTGAAAAGATTATGTCAAATGTGATCTTA
Source organism: Vulpes lagopus (assembly GCF_018345385.1). Classification (NCBI taxonomy): domain Eukaryota; kingdom Metazoa; phylum Chordata; class Mammalia; order Carnivora; family Canidae; genus Vulpes; species Vulpes lagopus. Next base: position 22,564,328 of record NC_054834.1, on the reverse strand, counting down.
AGCCTATTTAGTGTTAGGTAAGGGCACTTATTTGTTTGATGGCACTTCCTATTTTCTAGTGGGTCTGAAATAAGGGCTGGCATTTGTGTGAGTGAACTAATGAGTGAGTGACTATCAAGAGAGGGAGGGAGGGAAAGAAGGTGGGAAAGACAGACAGGGGGAGAGGGGCATGTTGCCTTGAAGCCTTATTTCTGGATGTAGGTTTTGTTCCTTAGGTAATTTTTATTCTCCCCCCCCCCTTTTAAGATTTTGTTTAATTATTTGACAGAGAGAGAAAGAGCACAAGTAGGGGAAGTAGCAGAGGGAAAGAGAGAAGCAGACTTCACACTGAGCAGGGAGCCCAACTCAGGGCTTGATCCCAGGACCCTGAGATCATGACCTGAGCCCAGATGCTTAACCGACTGAGCCACCTTGGTACCCCTGTAATTGTGATTCTTAAAAAAGATAAGACATTACAGGTGCATTTAACATCTGATTCTGGAAATGGCTCAGAATGCCTTTGCATTTGTTCATAGACTCTATCTTAATTTTATCATTTCCTTTCTACTAGTAATACAGTATTTTATCAATGAGGATATGAAATTGTGCCCACATGACATCCAGGATATTAGAGCTAACAGGGGAAAATACCTGGAACATAATTTAAGCTGGTAGCTTTTACCCTGAATTTAAAGAGTTCCAAGACCTTTGATGTAACTGCCTAGGGACTCTCAAGTGAAGGACCTTTAAATCCTTTTGGTCTGGTAGTAAAAACATGCATTTTAATGCTCAGAGCCTTAGGCTACTAAGGGAAGATTACATTTGCCTATTTCTAATAGGCTGGTGTGAAATAGATGCTTGGAACATGCATATGACAGGTCTCTGAATTTCAGTTGATCAGATATTGTTGAATTTATGAGCTGTAAATTAAATTTACAAAGCCTTTTCAAAGTATTTTCCTCACAATAGCTCTGCTGTTAGAACAGTTGCTTTTGTCTGTAATTTATGAGTACATATGAATGTTGCAGCTCAGAGGAGCTAAGTGACACCTCCAAGATCCTATAGTCCAAAGCAGAGCTAGGAATGGATTCCTATACTTCAAATCTTCTGTAGCCATATGGAGCCTGTTGAGGGGGGGGGGGGAGTAGGCTTCTATATACATTTACTAAAATATCCCCCTTGGGGTGCCTTGGTAGCTTAGTCAGTTAGGTGTCTGACTCCTGATTTTGGCTCAGGTCATGATCTCCAGGTCATGAAACTCAGGTTGGGTTCTGCAGTGGGCATCAAGCCTGCCTAAGATCCTCTCTTTTCTTTGGCCCCTTCCCCCTCCTTTTGATCTCTCTAAAAATAATAATAAAATAAATAAAAAAAATAAAATAACCTCCAATTTTTTGAAACAAGCATTAAACATTAACAAAAGCTCCATAATAACTTTTAGAACATGTAACTGTAAAGTCCTGCACTGCCCAATCTATTTGCGTGCCATTGTCATTCTTTATAAACCCAGCCATCGCAGGACCTGAAGGAGACCAGGGGGGGCTCTTGCCAACTGAGGAGAGCACGTCAGGCTGAGGGAACGACTCCTCCCATTGCGCAATAATGCAAGGTTGTAAAATAAACCAATTACCACCTGTCTATATTTAATGCTTTTATGTTTTATTCATTATGGGCTTTTTTTTTTTTTGCATTAATTGAAAAAATGGTTACAGGCTACTGAGCTTTTCCACACCCCTTTACATTTGCTCCAAAGGGTGCTCCTTACTTCCATTGCTCTAGCCCCAGCCAGCCATGCTGCGTAGCTCTCCCCACTGTACTGCACTGCAGGGGAGCTGCAGGAAGCAAAAGGGCCACAGACAGAAGCTGAGGGAATCAAGGGCAAAAAAATGTTTACGGTTGTTTTTGTTTTTAGAAGACCGTGAATAGTTCACAGACCATTCAGGTGTTCTCACTTGACCGTGCCTTTACTCTTGCCATTATATATATCTGACATATCTGCTTTCCTTTCATTTTAATGAATCCCAGTATTTTGTTTTTCATTTCCCAGAGCTATTTTCATATTCACACAAGATTAATTATTTGTGGCTCTCTGCTATATACCCAGGTCTCTGTATAGATCCTAACTGTTGAACTTACCAAATTGTATTACAGTTTTAAATGTCAGTCTCACTGTATCAGTTGTGAGACTTAACGCTGAGGCCTTGTCTCATCCGAGTGGGTAGCGTTAGCACCTACCATGGGGCCTGGCCTGCAGCCCCCGGGCGATGAATGGTCACCGAGGGGCAGAATGGTGAAGGGGGTCCGCCCCCAGAAATTACTCAACAGGCAGCATTTCTCTCTCCTTAGTTTAAGATGCATTCCAGAGAAAAAATTTCCAGGAATGGTTACTGAAATTTTAAGACCAAGACACCATAAAATTTTCTAGTAGAGAATTTTTAGGGTAGTTACCCCCCTGTACTACTCTGGCGCAGGACATGTTTACTTAATTTTTGACTGAACTATTAAAGCTTGGCCCCAAACAGTATTAAGTTTTCCTTAATTATGGCCCCATATATGATATATTCAATCTTGTTTTTGTTTTTTTCCAAATGAAGACACTGTTGCTCGAAATGTCATCATTTGTCTTGCTGCTCAGGGCCATGATCTTTTGTGCTCAAAGCCCTTAGGGCTTTTACATAGTCATCACTTTCAAATTCAAGGATATGTCCTATTCTATGGTTCTCTGATTCCTGGAGTGTCATATCCTTGGCTATGTGAGTAGGGTTTCAGGTGAATGGGTGTGTGGATAAATGGAGCAAACTGATGTTTTTTGAACATTTATTTATTTATTCATGAGACACCCAGAGAGACAGAGACAGAGACACAGGCAGAGGGAGAAGCACGCTCCATGTAGGGAGCCGGATGTGGGACTTGATCTCAGTATCCCGGATCACACCCTGAACCAAAGGCAGATGCTCAAGGGCTGAGCCACCCAGGCGTCCTGTAGCAAACTGATTTTAAGAACATTAAGTTTTTGTACTGTGTTCTTTCAGCTATAATTTTATTTATTTATTTATTTATTTATTTATTTATTTATTTATTTATTTATTTAAGATTTTGTTTATCCATGAGAGACACAGAGGCGGGGGCGGAGGGGGTGCGGTCACAGGCAGAGGGAGAAGCAGGCTCCATGCAGGGAGCCTGATGTGGGACTCCATCCCGGGCCTCCAGATCACAACCTGGGCTGAAGGCAGACACCCAACCGCTGAGCCACCCCGGGCTGCCCAGCTATAATTTTTACATTATAATCTATAAAATCAATAAATGAATAGCTATGGAAATTATAAACTCATTTTGCTATATAATGATACCAGCTTTTTATGTCGATATATATATATCGACATAAAAAAATATATATACACACACACACACTTTTTTTTTTTTTTTAAGAGAGGGAGAGAAAGAGAAGGGAGGAGAGGAGGGAGAGGGAGATAGGGAATCTCAAGCAGTCTCCACACCTGGCCTGGAGCCCCAGGCAAGGCTGAATTTCACAACTCCGAGATCATGACCTGAGCTAAGATTGTGACCTGGGCTGAAATCAAGTCAGATACTTAACTGACTGAGCCACCCAGTCACTCCACTGTGTGGAGCTTATTCTTGTTTAAAATGTGACATGCTTTACGACGGTAAATTTCACAGGTCAAATAGCTAATGGTAACAGTCTTTGAAAAGTGTGATTCTGAGATTTGGTATATGCATTTTACATGTGTTACTTATTTCATACCAAACAATTAAAAATAGGATGATGTGTCTAAGGGTGCAGTAAGGTCTAAGGTTAGCTTCCTGTTTTCTGCCTTGGTCCATAGACATCTTGGAGAATAAATGCAATGTATTTTAATCCCATATAGACAGACTTTCAGATGGTTCATTCATGTCAGAGATACTTAGGAGCTATTGTATTTTTCTTACATGAAGCAAAGAAATGTGCTCTACCCTTTTCCAAGCTAAAGAATTTGTTTTGTGCAGGCTTTCAAAAGACTAGCAGCTAAAATCGTTTCTACTCTCTTAAGTATAAAAGTAGAGCATGTCTGTTTTGAAAGAAAATATGGAATTTTCTGATAACAAATATATCAAGGATGAATAATTTGTTTCATTCATTCACCAGATATTGTTTGCCTACTCTGTGCCATCTTCACATTTATAGAAGAGAGGATTTTTCAAAAATATTGGTGGTAATTCTTAGAACAACCCTGTTTCCAGTGAATACTCTTAGATGGTCCAGAGGAATAAAATCTTGTATTTGTTTTTTCATCTTTTCTAATGTTGCCATCAAGTTCCAGCTACCTTCACAGAAGTCATTTTGCTTTTTGAACTAAATATTTGCATGTACAATTGACAAATTATTTTTATATAACATTTAAAATTTTAGTTTATGAAATCTTGCTAGAATATTTGCAGGTCAATCTAAACAACTTTATACAATTTCTTTCAGTCTTTAAGAGATCCTTAAATATGTTTTACTTTATTTTTTTTTTAATTTTGTGATAAAGATGATAATTTTACCTTTTGAATATTAACTTTTTGTAGGAAAGTTAAGTAAAATCATATGTCAAAACACTTAAAATGAAGCACCCTAAGAATTAGACACCTTGCTCGTATTCTTAACCATAATATCATCTTACTTTGTTTTAAAGCATGCTGGTCTTGCTACAAAATATACTAAAATGTGTTTTTCTTTCTGTAGTCTGGCAGTCATATCAGGAAATGTATGTGGGAGAGGGGAGGAAAAGAAAAGGGAGAAAAGCAAGGTGGGAAAAATGGAAGAGAGGGAGTCTATTTTGAATTCGTATTGTGTTATACTAGCATAGTAGATTCTTTTTTTTTTTTTTTTTTGCATAGTCGATTCTTATAGTATGTCTGCTCATTTCCTTCACATTATAGATTTAAGAAGTAACCATTTTTATCTCCATTATATGGATGAAGAAACTGAGGGCCATACAGTTTAAGTAACTTGTCCAAGATCCTATTGCCAGTAAATGGGAAAATCAGTTTAGAGATAGGTCTCCCTAGCCAGTGGTTTCAGGACATTAGCTCTTCTCAATATAATGGTCAACATGATAGTAGTTAGGACACATCACTCATTGTTATCCACTGTCAGCAAATTCTGCACCTCTATGAAATATGAGATGTAATCAAACACAACATACAGAACATGGATTTTTTTTTTAAGTTTACTACTTTCAGAGAAATCAATCTTATAAGCACTTAGAGATCAAACGGGATATGAGTGATTAAAGGTTTTCTTTGGATGTGTGCCATTTATTTAATAATTTTTGTGTGCAGAGCTATGCTAATGCTTTTTAGTTAGTGAATAATTAAATAGAACACATTATATGGGCTAGTTTAAGTGATCTAGTTTAAAAGTTCTACTTCATCTAACTAAAAAGAAGACTTGAAACCAAGACTTGTCTTCTTCCCTTTTTAGATTCTCTTTTACTTTTGATAGCCACACTTCTAAGCATTTTCAATTGATTGTACCTTTGGAATTCTTTAAGGGCACTCTAAGAGAGAAGAGTGCTTCCTTCCTCTGTCTCTTGAATTAAGATACTGCATGTTTCTGGTATTTGCGTTTCTCTTACTGATGCTTCAGCATTTGCCCCAGAATTTAAATGGTTATCTAGCCGTAGTATATTCCGTAGAAATAGTAATTTGGGATCTATGTGAGAGAGTAACACATAGCTTCACAGAGATATACAATAATAAAGGCCAATTACTGTCTAGTGCATAGAAGTGATATTTATGTAGTAAAAATGAGATGCTGGTTCTTGTACATAATATCTTTTGGTCTTCCTATAAAGATTTTATGTGGTTGAATATTCTTTCTCTTGACCTCAAAGACTAACCTGGAGCACTTGCCCTTTCTATGAGCTCTTCTATCAAAGCAAATCTGACTATTAAGAATGTACCAACCTAGAACATTAACATATAACTTTAAATTATTTTGTATTTTTCTTACAATCTCATAATTTAAAAAAATTATTTGAGAGAGAGAGAAAGAGAGCACACATGGGTGTTGAGGAGGGGAGAGGGAATCTCAAGCAGACTCCATGCTCATTGGGGAGCCTATCACAGGGTTTGATCCCAGGACTCTGAGATCATGACCAGAGCCAAAATCAAAAGCCAGACGCCCAACCAATTAAACTACCCAGATACCCACACCTCATCTTGTTAAATGTTCATGACTGAATGACCACTGATTATAATACATTAAATACAGTGTATTAGATTATAAAACAAAAGTTATAAACAGTTTTACCTAAATTGGTTTAACTTAATTCTTTATTTTGCTCCTCTTCCTGCCTTACTCCACCCATGAAAGATTTAAGATTCATTTGGTCTACATAAGCTAAAAAAACTACTCTGTTTACAAGCAAAGCAAAACACATGTCGAGGGAGCTAAAAAAAATGTATTAAGATTTTTTTTTAACAATTCACAAAATTTGTATTTATACTCTTCTTCGTTTACTCATTCACTTGTTCATTCATTCATTCATGTGTAAAACACTGATTTCAGGAATATTTATGGAAACTGTATAGCATATGCTGTAAAATGTGAGCAGGTTGGAATCTCCGGTGTAACTGGTGATGTGCCAATGCACTCCCTTCACCCTCACCTCCTTTATATCACCTTCCAGACATCTTTTTTCTGCCGAATTCAAATTCTTAAAAAGTAGTTTCCCTCTCCTCTGCATCTTAAAATAAATTCTAAAGAAAAATCACACTTATTTTTTCTTTAATTTAAATTCAATTTGCCAACATACAGTATATCACCCAGTGCTCATGTTTAAAAGGTAGACTACTTTAAAACATGCCATCAATTCTTTGATGTTATGGAATTTTGCACTCAGTGCATCTCAACTATGTCCTTGTTTACAGGCTTCCAGATTGAGTTTCAAAAACCTTAGTGTAACAGAGAAAATAATAAACCACTACCTCAAACTACAGTAGAACTCTTCCCTGAAATTTAGGGAAATTAGCATTATTTCTAAAAATACCAATATTTAGGGGCACCTGGATAACTCTGTCAGTAAAGTGCCCAACTCTTGGTATCGGTTCAGGTCATGATCTCAGGGTCATGGGATCCAGCCCTGCGAGTTGGGCTCCAGGCTTAGTGTGGAGTCAGCTTGTCCTCCCCCTTTGCTCCCCACTGCTGGCTCGTTCTCTCTCTCAAATAAATAAAATCTTCAAAAATAGCAATATTCAATATGTATATACTTAACAGGATGACTCCTATGCCTCTACTTAAAATGGGGTATATACTGATTTTTTTTTGCTAAGAACATTTATTTTTTTTAAGTTTTTATTTTAATTCCAGGTAGTTAACATACATTGTTGTGTTAGTTTCAGGTGTATAGTATAGTGACTCAGCAGCCGTACGTCACCCTTTGCTCATCACCCTTTGCTCATCGCAAGTGTACTCCTTAATCTCCTTCACCTATTTAACTCATTATAATGATCTTAAAATACCTCTTATTAGGCTAATTTCATAACTAAGTTATTCTCTCTGGTACATTTCAGCTCAAATACTAAAATACATAAATTCTTTGAATAAAATACCTAAATTTGACATTATTTTATTGCTCTGGTTTTTCTGATTGTAACAGAAAAAATAAAATTTAGAAAACACGTGAAATTATTTAACAAAAGAAAACTGGGCAGTGTATCATAATTGATTCCCTTGATGATGAAACTACTCTAAATACTGCTTATTTTCTTTATTCCTCACATTTATTCTGACATTCTGTACATATTTGTTACTTTCTGCATGTTTGCAAGTGTATATTTGTCTTTTTCACCTCACGAAGTTGTGTGGTAAACATTTCCTGTGGCATTAAAAACATTCTGTAAACTTTGGTACATAAATTTTTTATGTCAGTGTAGGGCAGTTTATTGTGGAGTCCTTAGCTTGCTTCTAGTTTGACTTTTTAAATAATACAGCTTTAAACTCTTGCGTGCCTTTTGCAGTGTTTCATTAAGAAAGGTTCTTATAATGAGAGAGTAAATCCAATTTATTAATGATACAGTTTCTCCATACCAGAGTTCTTTATTTGGATTTATTTCTTAGCCATTTGAAGTTGTTGTCAAGTCATTTTCCCCCATGAAAATCTGAGGTAGTTAGTAGTATACCATGGGTCTTTATTATATTGCACACTGTATTTCTCTTCCATCATAAAGGAATTATAACTCAGTTATTTATAGTTAGTTTTTAAATATCTCTTTTCTCTGAAAATACATCCAAGAAGGTAGGATTTAATGATATAGAAGGCTAATCTGATTTTGTGGCTGCAAATGTAATATGTATTTTAATAACTTCTGAAAAACAGGATGCTGCAATAATAATGTAAAAACAAGAAATCTAGGTGTACCTCTTTGCATTGATTTTTCTTAGAGTTCAGTGAACGCATCTGCATAATTTGGTCCTTTTTTGGCTTGAAAAAATATTGACAAATGTCTATGGTGATTACTCTTGTTCCATTTATTCTGAATTCATTCCTTGCACGACTTTGAGTTCTTTAATTCTGTTTTTTTATTTTTATTTGTATTTTTATTTATTTATTTTTTTAATTCAGCTGCATTCTTGTAAAGTTCTCGAATTCTTTAATGTTTATGTGGCTCTTTTCTGACATTGAGAGTTTATTTGTATAACTGCTTTATGGATTTCTCTCTTCCTTTCCTCACTCATCTTCCACTACCTATGGTGTAGTTTCATTTCTAGATCCTCCCCCCATATAAACATTTTGTAAAAGTGCATCAAAATCACCAGATCGTTTCCTAATTTTTTTCTGATTTTTTAATAAATCATTTTGACAGTATATTTTTCTTCTGTGTCTTCATAAGGATTTTGACCTCTCTTGTTTTCTTGTAGATTTTCATGGAGCCAAACTTTATTCACAAAGAAACAGAGCCCATATCCCCCCTTGGCCCTCTTTTAGCCATCTTTTAAATGAGGACTAGTCATTCCGTTTGTGATTCAAACTAATAAAATAAAGTCCTTGGATGACTGTGGGCTCCAAGAACTTGGCTATGCTGTTTGAATCCTTTCTAGAGTCTGAAATCAAAGTCCATGTGTAGTTTTGGCCAATCTCACAGTATCTAGTGGACTTGTCAGCTGAGCCAGCCCCAGGCCTCGGTACTTCTCATTTCAGTCTACCCTGTGTATCACTAAGTAATTTTCTTAATATTTACTTTCTTAATATTGCAGTGATTTCTTGGTTGGTTGACGATGACTTCCACATGCATGAACCTGGCATAAAAGTCCCCCTGTAACAGACCTAGTTCTCCAACATCATTTCGGTTCTGCACATGTGCCCTGTTCCAACTCTACTCCTTATCCAAACAATAACCTTACTTTGAAGCCAAAATCAAAAAGACACATTCTTTAATGGCCGAGACTTCTTTATTTGCTTCTTAGCATAGACTTACTAAATAAACAGAAGAGACTGGCATTTAAACCTGGCCATCAAAAAATAAGCAGTCCTCCTTATTCTTTCTGTTAAAACATTCACACGTGAACTGAGTTCTCAACAACAAATATATACTTTTAATCTCACTTCTTTCAACATTGTTTCTAATTTCAGGTTCCCATTTTCACACATATCTTTTGTCCCATTTCCCTCAGCTTAACATGTTTTATTTTATTTTATTTTGACATTTCCAGATCTTGGCAGCAGTGCTAATTCTTAGTCAGTCCATCTGTTGTTGGGCCTCTGATAGTGGGTGTCCAACCTTGTGCCATGTCCTTTTTACATGGGGAACTCAGTGAGCTAGTGGGAGGAACATCACCTGCCTCCCAATGTTGGGTTTTTCTACCCAGGCTGTGCACTTTCATGAAAACAAATTGGGAGCTGGTGCTTGGATGTTGCCAAGTTTCTGCATTTTTTTTAAGGAAATAGATATGAGGATGTGTCACATTTCAAAAAAAAAAAACAAAAAAAAGCCTGTGAAGAACAGTTGTGTGAAGGAAAGGTTTTTTAACCTTGGCCTTGGCCATGGGAAAAAGCGTATGTTCTTTAGGGTAAAATAAGAGAGCTATCATCTGGGACCTTTTCTAAAAACCTATATTGTTATGGGATAAAAACAAAAGGGACTAATTCATAACATGATAGAAGACTGTCATGTATTTCATTGCTAAGGAAATGGAAAGTTAAAGACTATGCATCATTTAGCTGCTTTAAGATGTGCATTTATGAGTAATACGTTATTTTTTATTTGACCTGATTTTCATTATAAAAATTTCCTAATGATATTTGTTAGAGTTATTGCCTGTACTATCTGTTATAGTAGGAAGCAGTATTTTATTCATAAAACCCATTGATATTTTTAACAGTAATTCTATTTGAAAGTTATTGTCTTATTTCAGAGATACAGAGTATTATGCTTTACGCATATTTTATAGAAATAGATGAGACTGTGTGGAACTTTGGAGAGTATATGGGCATAGAAAAGTAAAAAGAAAACTAGTATCAAGACCAGTTTCCACATGGAGAAGGGTAACTGGCCACCTGAAAATGTGGGGTGTTTTTGTTCTTTGTTTTTGTTATCTAGGACTAACATTGAAAGGCCAGAAATTAATCTTTACAGGGTCTAGAACTGGTGGGGATTGGGTGATAGTGATTTATGCCCATCTAAGGTCACAGACATATTTTGTATAAATTACAAAGTCAATTAATAAATGACATAACATATAATGTTAATAAGTTACTGTGAGAAGCAATGTAGTGTAGTATTTAAGAAAGATCAAAGACTTAGGAGTCAGATTGCCTGGACCTAAATCTTCTCCTAAGTGCATGATTTCTAGTAATTATTTCACCCCTCTCTGTCTTAGCTTCCTCATCTGCAAAATGAGGGTAATAACTGGGCATAGCTTATCAGGTGGCTATAATGCTTTAGAGTGAATTCAGGTGAAGCTTTTAGAACAGTGTCTGGCACATAGTAATTACTCAAAAAATGTTCCCTATTATAATTACTTTGCCTATGAGAAATGCAGCTGGAAAGGGCAGGGCAATCCTATCCTTTTTCTGGCGCTTTCCTCTCACTCTTGGGAAGCTATCAAGGAAGCTCTATGGTCCTGTTTGGTCTTTTAGGCAGAAAATTAGGACAAAGTTGTTAGTTACATAATTTGATTGTCTAGTGCATTTAGGAAGAGGTAGCTGGGTACATCTGCCTTCACGAATGGTGCCGTCTTGCCTCAGGAGACCCAATAGTCAGTCTGTGCACCAAGATTCTCCCCGGTTGGTGCTTAGATGAGCACTGCTGATTTTCTGCCTCTGTCCTCCTCTCTTTTCTATCTTCCAGTGCTGAATAGACATTCCCTTCCACTCCTCTATGACTCTGTGTGTATGTTACTTTCAGGCATTTTTGCCTTGAGAGCTTCATAGACCTACATTCATTGATCCATTATGTATTGATTTCATAGTTAGACTTTAGCAGGCATACTTACTTATTTCTACATTCTTAAGAGGAACTTATTTTTATCCTCCTATGTTCTTTATTTAATGCATATATATGTGTGTGTATATATATATATTCTTATATATAAGAATGTATATATAATATGTATATATATATAATAATATATATAAATAAACTTATTTTTAAGTTTAAGTAACTTATTTAAACTTATTTTGCATTAAACATTTTTATCGTCCTATGTTCTTTATTTAATGCATATTTATATTCTTATATATATACATATATATATATTCTTATAAATTCATGGCAACTGATAAGTATTTCTGCTAGATTTGGCAGTAGATTAGGCCAGATAAAGACCTTTCTTGGGTATGGCTTGATCTATTTATACCACTCATTCTGGGATTTGTTCATATGTGGACTTGATTTTTTATTTGCCTTGTGTGTCTCTTGCCTTCCAAGGAAGATAGCAAGTTTCTTAAGAGAAGGGGCATTTTAATATTAATGCCTTTGTTCTTCATACCAAACATAAAGCTGGACCTAGAATCGATGTTCAAAAAATGTTTGGTTGTCCTCTGTGAAACCGTGGGGTGGTTGTTTTCTCTTGCTTTGCAGGTGCAAGTGGTAGGAGATAGTATAATGCCAAGATGTTCATAAGAATTGCTATACTAAATGGATATGAGAACAACAACAAAAAAACCCAAAAGCTGGATTTTGTGTGTTTAACAATATAATATGAATACCTCACATAGGTTTTTTTTTAAAATAATTGTCCTGTAGTAATTATTATTCTGATATATCCAAAGACGTTAAGTGCCTTGCAGATTTCTTTATTCACACAAATGTTCCATTTTATCCATTATAAGACTCAAAGTGTGCAGTCTCAGAAATTTCATTAACATCTATTGCCTCTTTATTAGAGAGTTTGAAAATCCTTTTTTTTTTTTTTCTTTTTTAAATTTGGGTCAGTTAAAATCCAGACATGCAGACAAACTATCAGGGTCCCAATTTTGTGAACTCTTCTGGTGCCGGGATGTACCTTATTTAGATTGACATCTCTGGCATCAACCTTCCAGCTTCTACTCTAGAAAGCATCTAAAAAATCACTTACCTAATAATAAACAGATGCCGCATTTGTAGGTACTTTGCAAGACTTCTGTGTATTAGTAATTTTATCCTGGCAACAGTGAGAGAGCCATCATATCACTACTTTGCGTGGTGAAGAACCTTGGGCACATAGAGTTTAAAAATTAAGCTGCCCATGATCACATTGAGAATACTTTTCAGAGCAAATATTCTGAGTTTTCTTGGTGTTTTTAAGCTCCAGTAGGTTAAGTTTATCTTTGCCAAATTTGTTGTCTGCCATAATAAAAATTTCAGATATCTGATTTATTTACTTCTGCCAAATCTATTGGAAAGCATCAAATAGCTACATTAATTAGTGAAGATTAACTAGTGAAGACTGATTTTGTCTCTTCTGCTAGAAATTCCCTTTCTTTCTTTCTTTCTTTCTTTCTTTCTTTCTTTCTTTCTTTCTTTTTTTTAGAAATTCCATTTCTTGTATTTTCTTTCTGAGATCACGAACTTTCGACAAGTCAAATAAAGAACTTGAAGTTACAGAAATAAAATTTCTTGAGCTGATCTCTTTATTGAGATGAGGATGTGTTTAAGGTAATATTAGCCACTGAAATGTTTAGGGCTAATGTTTGGTCTAGTTCTGAAATGACAAAATTCTGTTTCTTCTTACCATAATGAAAAATCATGAAAGACTGCATTTTAATGGATTTCAGGTTAGCTGAGCTTTCTGAGTTATCTCCACCTTTGCTTGCCTTTGATTAGGCTGTTTTACGATTTTCAGAAGTAGAAGTGAAGTTGCCAAAACCTTTTAGTAATGTAAATAATTCCTTTCCGTAGAAACAAAAATTGTTTCCTGTAGCTCAGAATTTGTTTTCTTACTATAGATAATGATCAGCTCTGATGCATCAATATGTAAATCAATCTCGGTATCATTATCTGACTATAAATATATGGTTTGGTGCCTTGAGTTCTTTTGTGAACCAGTTGTAGCATCTATTGATTACTTCATTAATTAAAAGTTTAATTAAAATCCTTGATACATGTTCATTTTATGTCTTCATGATAATCATAATTGTGCCTTTTATTTTAAGAATTATCTTTGAACACTCTTTCTTTGCTGCATTTCCTTTCTGCCTCTTACCTTCATGTGTCTGATGACATACCATCTGTTAATCTTAGGGATTTGAGATTAGACATGTGTCAAGCCAGTTATCTTGACCAATGTTAGATTGAATTGCAGATCTTTTGGTGATTGACAACTACTGAGAGGTTATTAAGCAACAGAATGGTCTGGGGATGTAAGAGATTACTCAGGCAACCAAGACGTCAGTGTTACCAAAGTTCCTTAAGTCCACCGTATGCATATTTTAATAGAAGACACACACATATATGTATATATGAAAGATAATAGTATTTTAGATGGTGTAAGATTTCTTTTTATACTAATTTGTTATAAGGAGACAAAGCACTAAGTGAACATTATCAAGGAAGAAAAGGAAACAGTCCTAAAATTTGCCTCCCGATCAGAATCTGTCAGAGGCATATTGATTTCAGGAGACATTGGGTGATAATACATTGGTATACCACAGAGAATTTGCTGTTAAACTGAGAAATACTTTATTTTTATACATTTTGCCAGATTGGGAGGTAAAGCATTGTGTTTGAGTTCTCAGCTTCTATGAGACGCCTTCAAAAAATGCATTGTTATCATTATAGATTATTTCACAGGTGACTAATTTTTATTCTCATTGTAAATAGCATATTCATGTTTACTCATTTCTGATCTGGAAAGTATAGACAAACTCAAGATGGAGGAATAAGTGTCTGACTAGCAAGCTAAATAGTAGTAAGAGGAGGGAGATGTGGGATGAGGAATGAGCATTGAACTCATGCTAATTTAAAACTTATCACCTTCTGTCTCATGGGTCAGTGTGGGCAAGTTGACTTTCCTTCTGTGCCTTAGCTCAACTCCAGTAGAATCTATTAAGTTATAAAACTCATTGGTGGGGCATCGAAAGAAAATATATATAACTAAATAGATTTATGTTATTGTCTAAGACTAGAATTTAACCTAGAGGTTTTGATCTGGTGGCCCACAGGCCAGAACTAGTCAATGGGGGTATTCTCTTGAGCTCTACTGTCATGGCCCCACAGTGTTTTGTTTGATTTTTAGAGTGGTTATAATTGATTAGAAGTGTTTGAACCCTAAAGGATTTCATATGAAAATCTGGATTTTGGTCTTCTTAAAATTTATACTATCATGCAGCTCTGGGCTCCTGTTTCCTTAGGGTGACAATTAGTAGGCTCTCAGTAGTAATTTCCCGCGTTATAAAGAACACATACTGTCCAGTTCACAAGAGCCCATATCACTTCCTACTATGGACCTAAAAATACCCATAAAATTTATCATTATGCTGATGTGATGGTTTTTCCTTATCTGATTGGCTGTCCTTGTTTGTGTTTCCTGCCTGGCCCCTCTGACCTTTGGAGTGAACTGTGGTTTGTCAAGTGTGAATTTTTGAAGGTAGTGACTATGATGTGCTCACCTCCGAGACTCACTACCCAGCAGAGTCCGTCAGTCAGGAGACGCTTGGTGGTGTTGAAAGAATGCACTGATGAATTTTCATTGTACATTTATTTCAATCTAATCTAGAGGATAGTTAATCTAGAGAACTTTAAAGTATAAATCAACCAATCGTGATTTGTTGGATATTTGGATTTTCATCAGGCTTAAAGTACAATGAAACTTAGTCATGTTGGGTTTTAGGAAATCAAGTTTAAGAGAGGTGGGTCAGTAGTTTAAAACTAAATTTGGAAGATATTTCTTAAATTCTCTTGAACTTTTTTTTTCAGCTTTAATATAGAAAGATCACACTTTTACCTTGTTTTGTGAATTTATTTGCCTTGACTTTATGTTAGGGAGTTCCTCAAAATAAAATCACATAATAAGATTGGTAGGTAATTGAAATACTCTCCAATACTGGTGTTTTTGTTCTTTGAAGAATGTGTAAATTTCAGTCTATAGAGTTTATCCATATATCCAACAAGTATCTAACAGGTGCCAGATGAAAGAAACAAACAAAAAACCCCAAAATTTTAAATTAAAAAAATCATGTAAGATGGTTTAAAACGGCATGATATATTTGTAGATTTTTAGGAAAATTTGTAAAGTTTAGCTAGTACACAGTTGAGTATAAAACATGTATCTAGCTAATTTCTGTTAGTTAAAGATATTTCATTTTTAAATTGGATAGATTTTACATGGTAGTTTTGGGAAGAGAAGATAGATAAAATGATAAACATAAAAGTGATAAAGCAAATTAGGCTACTAGGAGGAAATTTCTAATGACTAAAAACTAAATATAGAATTTAGTTTTCTGACATAATTTAGTCAAAATTTTCTGACATAATGTAGTCAAAAAATAGAAACATATAGCTGGGAATATTTAGAAATTAAATTTTGTTGTAGGTTTGAAGATGAAGTATGACTTATTCTTAAAGTATTTAAATACATGTACATAGCAATCTTTAAAATTTTTTTTTTAATTTCCTTTTGTCTTTGTCTAACATTGCTTGAGTGACCAGAATGTGCTAGATACTATCCAGAAGTGCTGGGAGATCAGACTATAGGACAAATTCTTCATTATCTTCTGAGGGAGGTAAGAAAAGGAGAACAGAATATCATAGTCTTATAAGAACATATGCTCAGGGTATTAACAACAGTCAAAAGGGATCATAGTTCACTATGTGGAAGTAAGGGCAGGATCAGAGATAGTTTCACGGATCATATACTCAGACTGCCAGATACATAAGAATTGGGAATGAAGCCAGAGGGAAGAGTGTAGAAGACTGAAGTTGGAAAGAGAGAGTATTATGTTTGGGGGTATGGCAAGTGTTCAGGTGGGTCTAAAGCACAGTGTAAACTGAGAAAGTAGTGAGAGATGAGGCTAGATGAGATGTAGGGCAAATTCTTAAAAGATTTCTTGGGCCAAAATTTGTGGAGACTTACTCTTTGTATACAGAGGAAGGACATTTGTATATCATAGGCAGGGACTGATATAAGAATATTAGTGCTTTGGAAATATTTCTACCACAGTATGTGAAGGGTAGCTGGTTTGAATTGCAGATGTGTGATTAAGTAGAGGGGGTGACAAGATATAATTTTAGTAGTTTAAGAGTGAGAGATGAAGAATGGTATTGGCGGTACAAGTAAATCAGCATCTAGGAGGCAGAATTATGTTTGGTGGCCAAAATAATATTGTTGCTAAGTGAAGGATATTTTCTGTTTTCCCAGAACTGCATCATCCACCAGCTGGGACAGCTTTTTGTGGTATTCACTGTGCTTGAATTTGGGAGTTGGGAAGACTTTTGTTGTGGGGATTTTTAAGATAATCCATTTATTTGGGGGGCATGAAGAGTTGAGATGCCTAAAAAATATCCAGCTGGAGATATCAGGAGTTTTAAGTGTGAATTTGAAACTCAGGCTGTCAGTCAACAGAAGGGAAAGATACACCTCTTCACATGGCTCAAGGATTGAATTCTAGGAAACACTGGTATTGAAAGGCATGCAGGAGAGAATACCTATAGTAACAGAGCGAGCATTGTGTGATGGTCACTGCTTGAGCCCCGTGACAACCTGGTGGGGGGTAGGTGCAGACTTCATACCTTCGTGTAACACCGATCTAGCTGAGGTGCAAAGAGGCCGGCTAACTTGCCCAACAGAGAGAATGAATCCAGAATCCAGCTATGTCAAAAAAATAAAAAATAGATAGTAGTGTTCAGGACTTGTCATATTATAAATTGATGTACTTTTAAAAAAATAGTTTAATTGTGTACTTAGATAATACTTAGTACATATATGATTCTTAAATTACATTCTAATATTAAAACTTTGTGATTCTAGTATTTAAAAATGCTTTTAAACATCACATTTAGGTAATCCATATAGAACCAGTAGGTAACCCAATAGTATTTTTATTTTTCTGTAATAAAGCCTGACATAAAATTTTCTATTGTAATCAAGTCTTTACCTAAGAAATAAGTATTTATTTTGAATTTATATTATTTCAGTGCCGTGTAGTGGCTTCTATTGAGAAGGCTTTCAATTTGATAAAAGCTTTCTATTCTTTGTACATTACTAACTATTGTATTAATTAATCTTTTAGCATAGTACAGAAACTGGAAAAGATTTTATTACGTGCTTTCAGGTCATAGAATGAAAAATGCTCTTTGAAAAGCAAGCTATTATTTCTTTTCCATTACACTTAAACCATTTATCTAAAGTTTATAGAATTCATAATTAAATAGAAATTGGAAATCTTTGGCACAGATGGGCTAAATAACCCGCTCACAAATTACAGAGAAAACACACTGATTTCAGGCTGTCACTGTTCTCAGATGTTAATTTCACAGTACTGAAATTATTTGTTCACATAATTATTTTCTATCTTTATATTAAACATTGTGCCAGTGATTTCATTTGGTGCTAGTGGAATTAGTTATTCCTGAAAATGTTCATGTATTATATATTATTCTACGTCTGTGGTTGATCAGTTACTTACAAGTCAAGGACCTAAGCATGGAGGCAAGAAGGAACTAGTGGCCCTATTATATTTGGAATTTTTAAAATATGTCTTATAATATCCACTAAAAAGGCTATTTTTAAAAATTAAAATGAATTAAGATAAAGATGATTTTTGTCTATGGGATATTTCTGGATATAGGAATGGGTAGAGAGATTAACTGGGTTTGTTTAGTCTTTACATAAATATCTCTGTAGCCTGTCCTCCTCCCCTATCAGATTTTGAAATATAAAAATCTTAAGATTTAAAGTACTAGCTAATCCATTTCCTTAGTAAATGTAGGAACCTGTTGTAGATAACAGATCAGCAGCCATCTAGGTTCTGATTGAATACTTCCAGTGACAAGTCACTTTCTAAGGCAGCACTCTGTATTTAGTATATGTGCTGCCAAAGCAAGCACAGCAGCACTCTGTATTTAAGCTCGACATTATATATATATTTATATACATTTTGGGGGCCATATTTCTTATCTTCTTTTAAATAATTAAATTTTGTTGATTTCTCTCTCTCCCTTCTCTTTCTTGGTAGGGAATAAAGAAAGCAACAAATAATAAAAGTTCAGCAATTCTATAATATAAGGAAAACCACTAAAAACTAGGTAGATGTCAAAATCTTATTATATGTTCTTTGGATATGACTCTTGATTTGGCTCAGGTCATGATCTCAGGGTTGTGAGACTGAGCCCAATGTGGGGCTCAGTGCTCAGCAGGGAGTCTGCTTGGGATTCTCTCCCTCTCCCGGTGCCCCTCCCCCAGTCACGTGCGTGCTCGCACACACAGTCTCTCTCTAAAATAAAATAAATCTTTAAAAAAAAGTACACCTATCTTGAAATGTCTTTTGTGTATACATGTGTTTGTGCATGACTGTGTGTGCTAATTTGTTTATATATAGCTCTATATGATGTTTTATTAATTTTGAATTTTATTGTATTATGGTCAGATAACATCATTGCATGATGTGAGTTTATTGCTATTTATTGATATTTGCCTTATATCTTGATGGGTTACAAATGACCCATTCTGTTTTTTAAAAATACTAATTTTCTGGTTATTGAGTAAAGTTTCATATATATGACCATCAGATCACATTTGTTCAGTTTTTACTAATTCTTTGGTCAGCTTGAGCAATCAATAACTGAGAAATTAGTTACAATTCCTTCCCCATGATTGTGAATTTTTTCATCTCGGTATTTTGAAGTTTTGCTGTATATATTTTGAGTCTCTTGTTTAATCTACATGTAAATTTAAAATTGTTATTTCTTCAAAGCAAGATTTCTCTTATGTTAGTACATGTAATACCAGAAACAATAAGATTGTTTTTGAAATCTACTGCTGTAGCTTCACTGGCATTTGTTTGATATTTACTTGGTGTATATATGTTTTTATCCTTTGACCTTTATGCCATTTTATTTTGAGTGTATATCTAGCTATACTTGTCTGTCTATGTGTATGTATCAACAATGATAACAAGAGCAACTAATATTTATTGAACATTTCAATGAGTTAGAGATTCTGCTGTATGTTTTACATGGACTTTTATCACATAATCCTAATCACAACTCTCTAAAATAGATTCAGGTCCTCATTTTACAGATGTATGGACTAAAGCTTAGAGATGTACTACAAAGTTAAGTAATCTGCCATTGTTTTGTGTATTGTGATACAAAAGAGGTTCAAACACAGGCAGTCTGAATCCACAGACCCATACACGTAAATTCTATGCTAAATGACCTCTCCCAATAAGTATTTTAAGATACATATATTTTCTTTTCTTTTTTTTTTTAAGGATTTATTTATTTATTCAGAGAGAGATTGAGAGAGAGAGAGAGAGAGAGAGAGAGAGAGAGACAGGCAGAGGGAGAAGCAGGCTCCATGCAGGGAGCCAGATGTGGGTCTCGATCCCAGGTCTCCAGGATCACACCCCAGGCTGCAGGCGACGCTAAACCTCTGCGCCACCGGGGCTACCCCGATACATATATTTTCTTACCTTTTTTTCCACTTGCTGATAATAAAAGGTCCTCTCACCATTATGTACTTTTAAATTGCTACACAGTATTTCCTCTCCTTTGATGTGATTCCCAGAGTCATTCCCCTATTCTGAAAAATCAGTTGCTTTTTTTCACAGCTAAAAAAATGAATAATATGAATAATATCACCCATTTTTCAAAATTTTCCAACTTTTTTTTCCTGTGGAAAATGCTTTATTGTATCATGCCAGTCTACTACAAGGAATATTTCAAAGTAGTACAGAAGTAATCCACAGACTTGACTAAGTGGAGATCAACTGATACAATTTTTTTCCCTTAATTTTTCATAGTAATTGCCAGAAATCCAATAAGCTTATTTTTCCAAGAAAGATTAATCTCATAGCTTTGAGAGTTCAGTCCATGTGATGGTCCAATCAGGCTTGACTCCTTGTGTAAACTCCCTCTGAAGTTCATAGCTTGTGCTAAGACGTTGTTTAGTTTCCACATTCTGATCCCCCAGTTTACCTGGATTACACTCGTTCCCCTCAGAGTTTTACAGGGGATGTTAGTTCCCCCATATTGGTTGTTCATTGGTTAGATACCAAAAGCACATCGAGATGTTAACAAACTTCCTTCTTTTCTCATCATAGTAAATTACACTGTGACAGTAACTTGGACATGAGCAAAATAGGTTACAAATACGATCCCAATTTACACAGCTTTCAGCAGTATATTCAGTTGTCTCCCTAACTCGTTGCCAACACCCTGTATTGCCCTCCTGTATAATTTTCAGAGTGCTTTTTCACCGATACTTATTTTGCAGTGTTTACTTTCTCCCATTAAGAATTTCTTATTCATATGCCTTGACTGTTTTCACTTCCCCAGTTCTTAACTTCCTTACGTTCATTTGAATGAACGTAATTACTTCAACAAATATTTATTGAGGCCCTACTATTTGACAGACGGTGGTCAAGGATCTTGGGATACGCCTGCAAGCAAAATATACCAAAATATTCCCTCTCCTTGTGAAGTTTACAGCCTAGGGCATTGGGCAGACAATCAAGAAATTAATAAATGCATGTTAGAATGCTAGAAAAAAGAACCTATTAGAATACGGTAAGTGGCAAGGGAAAAAATAAAAAGCCAACCAGCAGAAGGGGTATTGTGAGGGCTAAGGATTGAGGAGGAGAGGGTAGTTTTCAATAGGTGATCATTAATGAGTAGCTGAGCACTGAGGAAAGACTGAAAAGACTTTGTATAGGGACACCTGGGTGGCTCAGTGGTTTAGCATCTGCCTTTGGCTCAGGGCATGATCCCACAATCCCGGGATCCAGTCCCACATCAGGCTCTCTGCATGGGGCCTGCTTCTCCCAATGCCTATGTCTCTGCCTCTCTGTGTGTGTGTCTCTCATGAATAAATAAATAGAATCTTAAAAAGAAGAAAAGGCTTTGTGTAGTGAAAACAAGTAGGGAAGACACAGAGGCTGCTTTAAAAACAAGTAGGGATGACACGGTGGCTGCTTATGGTTTTATAAACATCATGGGACTATTTGCAAGTCTAGTAGACCCATCTATCTATAATGTGTGATTCATTCAATCTCTCCTCCACACTGTGAGATTCATCTATATGGTACTATCCTTAGGAGTACCTCATTGAAACGAAAAGGATGAGGGTGCTCAACAAGCTAGATAAAAATAATACTTTATTTGTTTAAATTATATCTTATTATGTTTCCAGGGTCCAATGTGAAAATTAATTATCATTTTGCTGTGCAGCATATTTTATGAAACAGCACTTGTAGGAAAAGAACTGTAAATATTTTAACTTGTTGCTATACTACTTTTCAAGATAGTATATCTGTAAATTTCAAACTCATAAAAATCAATCTTTTTTCAAATAAAATTTGGAAAGTAAGCCTTAAAGTTACTCTTAACTTTACCAGGTTATGTGTTACATCTTCAGTTGCTGCCATTTTTATTGCTACTGTTGGTTTTATTATTATATTTAAAAGGCATAATTCTACTTTTGTTAGGCAGTATATTCTATAGGTTTAATATTTTTGATTTCTATCCTTGCTATTGACTCATTAATACCTCTTAAACTTTGCAGTCCATTGTAAATTTGATCTCATTTAAAATTGAATAAAAAAAATTATTTATAAAGTTGAAGCTCCTCTCCATCCAAAATTCCTGACTGATGTTGGTTTCAGCCCTCATCATCTGCATTTTCTAGTTAATACCAATGTCATATTTGTTTTTTCATTTGTTTTGTTTTTTAGATTTCACAAAGGAGTGAAATCACATGGTATTTGTCTTTTTCTCCCTGACTTATTTTGCCAAGACAAAAGAGCTTAATAAATAGATATGTTCATCATGTTTTCAAAGATACTTGTACTGATAACTTGGGGTAACATAGGGGACCTGGCCATGGGGTCCCCATGTAGAATGTTGTGGGAACATGCCCCCATGAGTCTCATCGCTCAGAATTCCAGTCTCTTTGTACTCCACACCAAAGTAAGTCACTGGGTAAGTGTCTTATTTTACAGATGCGAGATAGATAGGTAACTTACTTTATAGGTGCAGTTACTTTGGTGAATTGCACATCAGCAGTACCTGAGGCTTAATAAACATGTGTTTATTGGAATGCTCCTCAAAGGCTGCCAGAGGAGGCTGGAATGAAAGTCACTGTGGAGAGAAGGGTCCAGCCATCAGCTGGCATCATGCAGCAGGCATGTCCATGAGGCCTTCTGCACATCCCAGTCAACTCCCCAGCTGGAGCAGAAGCCTCACAAGGGGCCCCTGCCAGCACATAGGATCAGGAGAAATGCAGATGGTTGTTTCCTGAGCTACGAAGTTTGGGGAGGCTTGAAACTCCCAAAGTAGTTGTCTGATTTGGTCCCAACATTGTTTTTCAATTTGAGAGTGAAGGAAGATCCTCTGGACAGACTTAATTTTTTTCATCCTTTTGTTTTTTCCTTATTTTTCTCTGATGTATTAACAGTATCATTACTTAATGAGTTGTTTTCCTTTTATAACTATAACAGAAAGTCAGGGAAAGTGTGTGTTTGCCCAACTGTTCCAGAAGTTTTTTTGGGGGGGTAGGGAGCAGAAGTAAAGCCTCCTTGTTATCCCATCAATAAATAAGAATTGTTATTGTTAAGAAAAACTGCTGACATTCATTGTTTTAGGTCTATATTAAGACCCTTATCATGATTATTATACACAGTCGTACAGTATTTCTGTGATTCAGGTGTTACGCACCATTTTACAGATGAATAAACTGACAGGGAAGTTACACAACTCACTCAAGCTCACACAAAACATAGTAGAGACTGGAATTTGAAATCAAGATTTATCTGAATCCAGTGTCATTGCTCTTAACAGCTTTGCTCTCCTGTCTTTTCCACCGAATATACATATCACCCCTCCTCAAGGCAATCAGCTGCTTGATCCTGCATCATTATATTGGTGGATCCCTTGAGACAGGTACTTGTGGAAAATTAGTAAAAGGATATTTTACAGCATGGGACAGTACAAGTTCCCCTGGCTTTGAAATCATACTAACCATAGGTGATGAGTAATTTTATATCTTGCTTTGGCCAGGCCGCAGTACCAAAATATTTGGTCATGCACCAGTCTAGATATTTCTGTGAAAGTGATTTTTTGGATGAGATTAACATTAAAAGCAGTAGACTCTGAGTAAAGCAGCTTACTCTGCACAATATAGGAGAGCCATGCCCAATCATTTGAAAGCCTTAAGAAAAAGAGACTGAAGTTTCCCAAGGAAGAGGAAATTCTGCTTTTACACCACTGTGAGACTCCATTACAACATCAGCTCTTCCTGGGTCTCCAGCCTGCATATTTCAAACCTGCCAGCCCTCATAGTAGTGTGAGCCAGTTCTTTAAAATAAACCTCCCTCTCTCTCCTTCTCCCTCTCTCTGTATTCTTTCTCTCACTCTTTCCAACATACATACACACATACATGCATATAACATATATACATATAACACACACATACATCTTGTTGATTCTCATTGTTTGAAGAACTTAGGGATTTTTGAATGAGAGTATGATCATTCAGGCAATTCACTCTAATTATCTTACACACAAAAAGGAATTACAGATCTGCCTTGATGACTATAGGATTATGTTCTGATAAACCCATTGTAGGTTAAAGATAGCGTGAGTTAAAAATGCATTTAGTACACCTAACTTACCCGAATGTCATAGCTTAGACAAGCCTATCTTAAATGTGCTTAAAACACAGGAGCCCACTGTTGGAAAAATTGCTTAACACAAAGCCCGTTTTATAGTAAAGTGGTGAATATCCCATGTAATTTATCATGGCAAATATCCCATGAACATTGTACTTAACACAAAGCCTGTTTTATAGTAAAGTGGTGAATATCCCATGTAATTTATCATGGCAAATATCCCATGAACATTGTACTTAACACAAAGCCCGTTTTATAGTAAAGTGGTGAATATCCCATGTAATTTATCATGGTGAATATCCCATGAACATTGTACTTAACACAAAGCCCGTTTTATAGTAAAGTGGTGAATATCCCATGTAATTTATCATGGTGAATATCCCATGAACATTGTACTGAAAGTGAAAAAACAGAATGATCATATGGGTACAAGATGGTTGTGAGCATCTCTGTTGTTGACCTCATGATCATGTTAGGATCATGCTGGGCTGACTGGGAGTTGGCGCTCACTGCCAGCGCTTGGCATCCGTATCCCTCCTCTGCAAAAAGATCAAAATTCAAAGTAGAGTGTCTACTGAATGTGTATCTCTTCCACACCTTCGTAGTCGAAAAATCATAAGTCAAACCAGTGTAAGTCGGGGACTGTATCTGAGATTTTTGAGTAACTTAGTGCATGTGAAATTCTTATGCCAAACGTTATTGTATCAACTATGCAATACACGTCAGCTAATTTTTATTGTTGTTTCCCCCCTGCCACTTTAACAAGCCAATCTATTCTCTCTGTCTTGACTTCTAGAAAGATCAGGCAAATGTTTTATTGCTTAACTTGTGTTTATTATTTTCCATTCCTTTCCTTCCCCACGCATTTTTCATTTTTGTGTTTTGTCCTGTGTTAATTGTTCAGTTTTTATCACATTGTCATTTACCTAGGTAGCTTCTGTTTGGGATATAACAGGTGTACAAACACATACATAAACCCAAGCCTCTGCATGTATTTACAATCCAAATGACAGGCTAGAATGAGTTTAAACTGGTTCTGCTGACCACAGTTTCCTGCCTAGTCTCTTGACCAGTTTTACCAGAAATTGGAAGAGATCTCATCCGATTGACGAGGCAAGGCATTTGACTGATTTAGAAGTGTCATCTTTATAAACTTGTCTATGGTTTATCTTTATACCATGAAAATTTTTATTTTCATGACTCTTATAGTACTTTATAGACTTTTTGGGGAGTGGAGAGGAAGAATTTTTTGTACCTAATAATTGTAGTTATTGTTAGTGATTGATTATTATGAGTTACAGTCATGCTTGCTAAAAGAATTAAGATTCAAAGAATGTCAGTCATAAAGAGAAAGACAAAAGGATGTATTTTTTCAGGTTTTTTTTTTTCTGAACGTGAACAGAAAGAGTCTATGATAGTTGTAATTATCTTTGCATTAGTGAGAAAATGATATAAGCAGGTTATATATAAGCCACCAGCTAATGGCTTTATATTCAGTCTGGAGTGGATCCAGCAGAATTTGACCTTGTACTCTCCAGAGATAGCCTGTAACAGCTTTTCCTAAGAGATGGTTGCCATCTTCTTTACCTGTACCATGGTCATATCAGCTGGTCTACTTTTAGTCCCCCCGATTTAGTCTTGAGTATTGCTAGTGAGACAGCTCTTTTCATTGAAGGCTCAGGTGCAATTATCCGCTGAAGTGCAGTGATGACCCAAATGTGTTTGGTCTATGATTCCAACTTAGATTCTCAAGTCTAGACTTTCCTTTCTAAATCTTTTTACTTAAAATTAGTTCTAGTTTCTTTCTTGGACATAAATGAAAAAAGTTTTGGACTGTTCTTTTTTAACACTTCTTTTGAAAGCTTGAAACTTAACAAAATTTTCACAGAGCATTTAGTATCTTTATGTGTACCCTTCACCCATACCCATTTGCTTCACGTTTACTCAGCTTACTTAGGATGTATTGAGTTACATGTGTAGATAGAGAAATTGTGTGTGAGTGTGGGGGTGTATGCATGTGCACTTGATCTTGCATCCAAGTGGCTGAGAGTCTAGAGAAGATCTACACAAAGAGAAAATCATTATAGAATGGCATCACTATAGTGCGCTCTGGGTGCATTAGCTGACAAAACAGTGCTTTGAAAGACAGATAAAGTTGGCTAAGGGAGAAAGGAAAGGAAGGCCCTCTGGACCAATAAACCATGTGAAA
Source organism: Vulpes lagopus (assembly GCF_018345385.1). Lineage (NCBI taxonomy): Eukaryota > Metazoa > Chordata > Mammalia > Carnivora > Canidae > Vulpes > Vulpes lagopus. The sequence continues at coordinate 22,537,852 of NC_054834.1, read as the reverse complement.
AACATTAAGCCACAAGTCAGAAAGTGTATTCAGTGAACCCTCTACTGTGAATGCATCTGGCAAGGCTTCCAAGTGGACTATTTTATTCATAAGGAAGAAGAGTCACTCGAGGCGTTGGCTGTACCCAGATTTGCATTTTATGAAGATTATTTGCACAGCAGTATGTAGCTAACAAGATTTTTGCTTAAACTTCAGGGATTTGACTAGAAGAGGCTAGTGCTGACACAGTGGCCCAAGGTTGATGGGTTCAGTACTTCAGTATCTACTAAGTAGCTTTAGGTTCCTATCAAGCCCCAATTTGTAGACTTTCAGGCTCCAGAGAAAAATGTCTTTAAATTTTTAAACAGTATTTTTCACTTCCAAAAATAGTATTAGTGTTAATTGTGGAAAATTTAGGATGTGTGCTAGGGCACAGAAAATAAAATTGAAATACTCTAAACCCTACCACTCATAATTAGCTACTATCAATATTTTGACAAATATTTTTTGGTGTACATATATGATTTAGTATATATATCTATATATATGTGGTTTAGTATTTATATGATTTTCAACAAAATCAGGTCATAATAATATTAGTTTCCATTATTGTTGTTATTCTTTTCCCAACATAGTATGCAAAATTTTCATAACACTGTACATCTTCTTCTAAAGTAATATTTAGTATTTATTATAAAAGTGATATGTTCACTACAAAAATAGAATTTACTCTTAAGTAAACAGATGAGTAGAATGATTCTTAATCTCTCCTCCTAGAGATAAAGATAAATATAAATATATTTCACTTTCTTTTCCTATTTTTTTTTCCCAATTGACATTTGATTATAAGTTGAACAAAGTAATAACAAATACTTAAGTGTTTATTGTATACCAGGCCGGGTTCTAAGTACTCTACATATGTCAATTATTTTTTTCCCATAGTGTGATGAGGTAATTATTGTCACCAATTTTAAGATGAAGGAGGTGAGGCACAGAAAGATTAATTAACTTACGTAGGACCATAGAACTAGGAAGTAGGAGAGCCAGTGTTCAAACCCAGGCCACCTGCTGCCACATTTCATGGCCTTGAAAAGACTGCTATATTGGTTCCCTCTTAACATTATATTCATGTCATGCAATTGATTTGTTATCACCTACTCTTCCACAGCCACGTTTCTCTGAAGAGTTATTTATATGTTATGGTTGCATTTCCTCATATCCCAGCTACTCCATGACATACTTCCACCCAGAACTTTCTTATACGAATTTACCCAGACTATTAGTTTGTGCTAATATCGCTAATGAATCCCATCTGTATCTGGACACCCAACTTATTGGCACTGTCATCGCATCCAGGGCAAAGGCCTGTTCCATCTTCACTCACTGTATTTTGTGGGTTTCTGTGGTACCCCACATCCTTCCTCTGTCCCATCTGTGCTTTTGCTCACTCTTGCTGAGTCTCCTGTGTTAGACAGTTGTCTTCAACCTACCTTCCGGATGTTACACAGTGTCAGGGCTTGGCCATAGCTCCCCTTGCCTTTTCACCCTCCACACTTTCTTTCCCTTGGAGTCCATGAATTTCCATAAGCTTAAAATACGTATAGTCACTGTAGATCTCTGTATCCTCTCTTTCCTGAGCTTCCGACTGGTATATCCAGTTACCTCAGCATCATCACTTAATATCTTAAAGAACGCCTTTAAAAATATAGGATATCCAAATATCTTCTTCTCCGGTTTTTGCTGTCTTAGTAGATGACACAGCAATCCATTCAGAAATTTGAGCCAGTAATGGGGAGTAATCTTTACACTTCCTTCCTCGCTGTCCAGTCCTCAAATTCTGGGTTACATCAGTTGTAGTTTCTACTTTTCTTAGAAGAGGTCACTCTCCTACCTCTTCTGATCCCAGAACCTCATGCTCCCTTTCTCGTCTGGACTATTGCATCCATCTCACACACGTTTTTACTTCTCTCTAATCTGTGTCCCACACAGAGGGATATTTTCGAAGCAGGTAATGGATCAGGTCATCCCCTGGTTCAGCCCTCTTTGATGGCCACTTAACTGCTCTTGATACTCTGTTTAGGACCCTTCATACGCTGTGTAAGGCCCTGTGCTGGCGCCTCAGCCCCTCTTGCATGGTCATCTCCACCCGCAAATTCCGAGTTCCTCATGTAACCACCTTCCTCTGATCATTACCTAGTTGTTAACTCATCTGTCACTTCCTTGGGGAAGTCTTCTTACTCTAAGTTGCATATCCCTTTTCAAAACAGAGACAGACCTCTCGCTAACAGTATTCACAATTTACTTATTGAAGCTGTGGGTACCCCTTAGCAGCCCTCTCCTCCGCTGCACTGCAAGCCTCCCCAAGGTAGAAGCCTTTGGTCACTGCCTTACTACCTGGGTCGTGTTAGTTGGTACATAGTTATTGAATGACCAATGATACTTAAAGGACAGTTTGCTGTACTTTGAGACTTTGTATATTTCTTATGTTTTGCTCGGATTCTAAGATTATTGTTCAAATTATGTCTTGCTGTAAAACAGAATTTCCACTCATTTAAAAATGTCAGCAATTGATCTTTTTTTTTTTTTGTAATTTAACCTCACTTCAACCTCTATTTCCCAAGTTAGTGAGATATTATTGCATCAACCAAATAACTTTGCTAAGTCTTAATCCAAATTTTTTTCTTTTTTAATGTGTTTTTTTCTCATTACAACAAGACATAGTCTATTATATTTAATTAGTTTTTTAAATCTCATTTTACTGCTAAGTGAATTATTTCTTACCATTTTTTTCTATGAAAAAAGAGATGATTAGAGTGGTAAAATAATTACTCCAGATGAAACTACTAATATGTGTCAAAACTGGAATTCAGATTCAGAACTTTATAAACGACTGCATAGCCACTCCTCCTTCTTGATCTGCTCCTGCTATGAAACAAAGCAATTCTGCTAATAGCCTCAGCTTGGTAACTGTGTAGGAGACTCCGAGCAATAAGATATTCTGTAATTAGGAATATATTTATCTTAGACAGTGGAAGGTGTGTCCCTTTTTTTTAGACTCTATAGAAATTTATTGCATTTGCTGTATCGTCATACAAACTGTGTTTTTGAGTAAGATAGGTTAATAAATTTACTTAATGTCAACAATTCTCTATTGAGATTCAGTTACATGGAATATGTTTGATTATCTAAAGTTACAATCTAGTGGAGGGGGAAATTGCATACTTTAAATATTACGCAGTTAGAATTTCACCTGCATGGTAATATCAAATACCAACTTCAGCGAGTTTAAACATATGACTATATTATATAGAACCAGTACTAAGCACATTTCTTGATTACTAGATACATCATTAAGGTTAGGTATATTTAATCGTTTAAGTACCCCCCCCCCCCCACACACACTCCCCACAATGTATTTGGTATAGATACATTGATTACTAGATAATTCCTGTCCTACTTCAGGAGATTTTGGAATTTTCAAGTCATTTCTAAAGCAGTTTCTTTGTGACTCTGCTGTAAAAGAGTGACAGTCATATAGCTGTCCATATCATTTCTGAATTCACAAAATGTAAGGCATCAAGTTTTATGAAAGTGTTGTAATGCGTTCAGGTATGATGCCTGGTGTGGTGACTTAAAATACTTTGTGGACATGTTCTTTTATTTCAAAGCATTTTAGTAGACTCTTTGAAGACTTTTGCCTGCTTTCTCATCTCAGCTAACTACTGTTTTATTTGATATTAATTGTGGAGAGCAGCAGGCACCCGGACAATGGCCATTTATCTTCCTCCCCCTCCAGGACGTGGCTTTATGATCTTGGAGAGAAACAAGGAGGAAGAGCCTATGTCTTTCTTTGTCACTGTCTATGGAACGAAGGTCACAGATATTAAGACACATCGTTCTGATGGTATGGAGCCAACCTAGGTGATTAATCAGCTTAGCAGTTTAAGCACTCAGGCCAATAGAAGAAGCTCTTTTCCGTAGTAATTGTCATTATGCTTATGAAGGGACCATGCGGTGATTTTATTGAGATGAAGTGTTTTCTGATGTGGGCGGGAGATGCCTGTGTTCCTGAATTGGATAGTCCTACCTCTCTTACCAGCAGTAGTCTTTCATGTCAAATGCAGTTTGCAGAACTGTACCGAATAATGCCAGCAAACAGTTTAACATCTCAATAAGCATATATAGGGCAGAGGCCGGAAAGGATTGCTCTGTGAATCTAACTTAAGCAAGTGCTGGTAGGGAGAACATTTTTACATTTGCTTTATGCATTGCTGCCGCCGGGAAGAGACACCAGGACTTGTTACAGGGCAGTCTAATAATGGTGCAGTGCAGGTGATTGATATTTTGTTCTGACAGTGAATAGTGTTTTCTCTGAATAAGGCTATAACACACTACAAAGAAAGATTTTAAAATCACCATATGATGCCACAATGTTAGGATTTGCATGTATCTCTTATCCTACTGTATGTATCTTTGAAAAGTCACTTTAAAAATACCTAATAAAAATTATATATATATATATATATATATATATTAAAGATTTAATTTATTTATTCATGAGAGACACACAGAGAGAGGCAGAGGCAGGGACACAGGCAGAGGGAGAAGCAGCCTTCCCATGGGGCGCCTGAAGCAGGACTCTGTCCTGGTACCTGGGGATCACGCCCTGAGCCAAAGGCAGACACTCAACCACTGAGCCACCCAGGTGCCCCAATAAAAATGATATCTAACAATATTATAACAACAAGTGTGGTAGCCATGAGCAAAGACTAATTTGCATGGTTGCTGACAGCCAGCAAGAAGGAATGGTGGTTTCCAAACATCTAAACAGTAATTTGTCAAAACGGAAATGACTTTGGCCATTATACCATCAATTCAGGTTCTTGAAAGAAAATGAATTGTCATAGATGATAAATTTCTAAAATAATAAATGTACACTTTTTATGTTTATCAGAAATGTTGAGGAAAAGAATAAAAAGGGATATTAAGGCTATAATAATGTACGTTATAAAAAAGTTTGAGTTAATACGATATACATAAACCACTATAATTTGTGATCTTAAATTTTAAATTATTGCTGTTAACTTCATTGTTTTATGACACATTTTATTTATTTATTTATTTATTTATTTATTTATTTATTTATTTTTAATGACCAAATCTTTTCTTTTTTTAAAGATTTTATTTATTTATTCATGACACACACACACACACACACACACACACAGAGGCAGAGACACAGGCAGAGGGAGAAGCAGGCTCCATGCAGGGAGCCCCACGTGGGACTCCATCATGGGACTCCAGGATCACGCCCTGGGCCAAAGGCAGGCGCTAAACCGCGGAGCCACCCAGGGATCTCATATGACACATTTAAAATTTTTTTTTAATTTTTTTTTTAAATTTATTTATGATAGTCACAGAGAGAGAGAGAGGCAGAGTCACAGGCAGAAGGAGAAGCACCAGCAGCCCGATGTGGGATTCGATCCGGGGTCTCCAGGATCGCGCCCTGGCCCAACGGCAGGCGCCAAACCGCTGCGCCACCCAGGGACCCCTCATATAACACATTTTAAAACTACATCAGAAGTCTGAAGATATAGAATTTATACTATAAATGTACATATATTAACATATAAAAGTATAATATTACAATCGTATGGTAGCAATATGTGTAGATGATTGAAAGATACAGAGACACACAATTATCTGAGTGAAAAGGGAACACGTAACTCACATTTTATCCCCACTGCATAGTAAGAGTTCTTAGAACATTATTGTTCACAGTTATTTTTTATGAATAGTATTATTATTATTCACAAATGTTTATTGATTAATTAAATGAAACATAAATAATTGACTACTTTTTTGCAGAATTGGGGTAAATACTATTTCTGACCTATTAACAAGTACTAGCTGATTCTAAAATTAGTAAGCAAGAAATAAGTGATTATTGATTTTGAAAAACTTACAAATAGCTCATCATGCTTCATTTGATCATTTGCTTTATTGTTATGGACATGTGTGAATTTGGTGGTGATTTTGTCTATTGTACCATGGTGTGCTTTCCTAATAATTTTTCCCTTTTGATGTGATATAATTAATTGTATCAATGTTTAATGAATGTTTCTCCGAGAGCATTATCACATTTAGATATCATCTGGGGAGATAACATGTTTAATCAATAATAACACCAATCATGCAAACAGATCGTACATCATTATGCAAAATAAAGTCTTTCTTAAGTACATGATAGAGGGCAAAGTCTTTTCTATTTGCAGTAGTTGTGAATGACAATAGACAATCTCAGATGTGCAAGTAACAAGTTCCACTCAATTATTTATTTGTAACTAAAATCAAGTTCTATTTTGGACCTCATTTATTAAGTTGACGACAGCTTAATCTGAGTCAATTTGGAATCCCCCTATAGTTCGTACTGTGTACAAGATCCAGTGGATTTATAAAGAGTCATGGCAGGGATGTGATAATTATTACCTCTATGGTAATCAAGTCATAGGTAAATATTGAAAAATTCATCTTGTCTCTGGTCTTAGTCTACTCATTTTAGTGAGCCATCTCTTTTCAAATTTCCATGGTTTTCTTAGTTTTAGGAAGCCATAAAAAAGTCACAGAAACGTTGCTGCCCCTTTGGTGTAATTCTGGGGCATATAAAACTCCACCAGATACCTAGTGGTCCTGCACACCTGTACAATGACTCCAGTGACTCTGGGTCTTGCCCTCGATTCCCACAAATTTTCTGGGAAAGGATTTCTTCATGCCTCCTTATTTAAGTTTTCATAGAAAGTATAACTTAGGGCTCCCTCCCCCATCTCCTTTCACTATTCTCCATAAACTTCTTTCAATTTCTTTCATCATCTGAGCCTAAGAAATCTTTTTATAGTCACCAAGAAAGATTTTTTTGCTCTTGTTTTAATTTCTGCTGCCTGAGAGTTCTCCCTATATCATGCTGCAGATAGTCTCTTTAATGGGTTCAGATTTAGGAAAACACAGATGAAGAGACTACCAAGTAGTGAATTCTTTTAACCCTCTCATCATTCTTCCCCATGACTCTCAATACAGTATAAACCATCTGATGAAAATGAAAGGGGAAGCCGAAACTCCACAAGAAAAGGATATTCCAAAAATAGTATCATTCTATCTACAGAGAATATGTATCTGGTAACCTTATAAATGTTCTATCTTAAATGATTTGCAGGATTAGGGGATTTAAGATCAGATTAAAGACACGTGTTTAAATTCTATTTATTCAAAATCCTATGTAAAACTAAGTACCACAGTTAAAAGTTATTGGCTTTTTCTTTTTTATTGAGAATGTTATATTATCCTTCAAATATATTATATACTTTAAGGACCTAGAAGCACAGAAGCAAATCACTGGATTATAATAATTTTAAGTTCTTTAGGGAGTTTTAAAATGGATTTGATTTTAATGTATTACTTTTCTGCTTTTAAAGAGTTAAGAAAATGGTCGAACCTTTTTTCACTAGAGATATTTGATTAGGAAAGTCAAGTGCTTTATTTTTTAGTTTCTATACCTCATTGAATTGCTTTTTGCTCTAAAAAGGAAAAAAAAAAAACAGGTACTTCGTCAGATAGGAGCTAGCAGTAATCCTAGTTTTTATTTTTTCATTTAGAAGGATCTATATGTAATTTAGAAAGTCAGGCACTTGAGAAGCCAGTGCTGTAACGAGAAAACCCTGACTCGTCCAACTCCGTGTTACAAATGGATTTGTGATGACCCTCCAGACACGATTTAAAAGCTTCCTTAGTGAAAACTGGCAACATTTTAGTATGTAAAAATTTAAAAATGGCTAAATAATTTTTGTTTTGTTCAGACAATGGAATATTATATTGCTGTTTTCAAGAACAGAAGCAAATATATTAATAAGTAGCACCAAGTGTGGTCTATCATAAAGTTAAATGGAAGTCGTAGGAAAAATTGCATATATACCAAATGAATATGTAACTCCCACTGCACAGATGATTGATGGAGTAAATGAGTATTGTATGATGTCAGCTCTATTAAAATAGAAAATTGGAAAATTGGAATAAAAAATAGAATTAAAAATAGGAAAGCAGATTAGAATAAAATATAATAGGTCACAGATTTATGTCATTGTTTTTTCATCTTTCATTTTCTTGTTTTTTCATCTTTCATTTTCTTTTTTTTTTTTCAAGACACAATATGTTTTTATTGAGCCTTTTAGTTTACAACGTGAGGTAAAAGGAAAGTCATTTCACCTTAACTAATATTTTACACAGCTGTAGTAAAAATATCTCAAACTTTAGGGAATTATGATGGATTACACATATATTAAAAGTTGGGGATTGGGTAAACAATATCTGAGTTCTTGAATTTCCCAGTTGACTTTTCCCTTACAATAGTAACCAGCTCTAGTTACATAAGTTTCTTCAAGGCCATGTTTTATCATTGCTAATGTCTTTGTATCTGAAGCATTGCTATTTCAATCAATATCCCCTAATTCCACTTCAAAAATGAGTTTTGCATTTGGTGGAATTTTGGCGTCAGGCTGTCCTTTCTTTCCATAAGCCCATTCTGGTTCAATCTCTAGTCGAGCCTTTTCTCCTTTACTCATAGTTAAGAGTGCTTCATCCCATCCTCTGATAACTTTGCCTATTCCAACCTTAAAACTTAAAGGTTTGGCATTTTTCTTCTTCTTTGAACTGGTTTGAATATTATTTTTTTTTTTTATTATTTTTTTTATTTATTTATGATAGTCACAGAGAGAGAGAGAGAGAGAGGCAGAGACACAGGCAGAGGGAGAAGCAGGCTCCATGCACCGGGAGCCCGATGTGGGATTCGATCCTGGGTCTCCAGGATCGCGCCCTGGGCCAAAGGCAGGCGCCAAACCGCTGCGCCACCCAGGGATCCCTGGTTTGAATATTAGTATCAAAAACAGTCCCATCCTCTAGTTTTCCTGTATACCAGCAGTGAACAACATCTCACTTTCTGGGAAAGTTGGTTTTATCTCCTTTTTTAAGGACAGATTTTGTATATTTTGGTGGACCCTCATCCAGAGTCTCTTCATATTTGGTTTCTTTGAGTTTATCTTCATTAAGCTTTACATTTTTCACCTGCTCAGACACTTTGCTTATACTTTCAGTAACTTTGAAACACTTACTTTGAAAAAGATGGACGTTGGCTGTAACCAAATGGTCCTTGTTAGCTGTCTGGCCACATTTTTAATGTTTCCTAATAACTTATGTTCTGCAAGAAACAAATTTGAACTGTGGTCCTGTAGAAATTTGATAATGTCCTTCTTGGGTAGTTGTCGCTGTGCAGCTGCTCCACGGTCCAGGCCTGCTGTGGAAAGGCCGCCGCCATCTTCCCCCGCTGCCTCTGCTTTACTCTCATCTTTCATTTTCTATGTTTTCAATGATTCTTATTTTCTGCCTTTAAAATATCAAACAACATTTATGCTTTTTATTTAGTCTTCTGTCAGAATTGTTAATAAATTGAGAACCACCTTCAAACTTCTGAGAGCAAAGGAGTAGTAAAATAAGCGACCTTGATAACCCAAATGTTATATAAATTTCTGAATAGCAAAGAAAAAATGTATAAATGGCATTTTATACACACACACACACACACACACACACACACACACATATAGAAAGAGAATCTCCATGTTGTTGCTGTTATCTCTACCTCAGAAATGAAGATGAAAAATTGATTAATTTTTCAAAAGTCAAATAAATAGTATGTAGAAAAATGAAGATTTTACTTTGTCTTATCTATCTCAGTGCATTAGCCAGTTTGCTACAGTTCTCCTTGTATAACCCAGTTAAAATGTTAGTATCCTTGGATTTTCATCTGGAGAAGATGATAGTTTAAACTGGGCCACAAAAATACATGTATTTAATGTGGTCACTTCCTACAATGAGTTGTAAAATGCATTTAAATAAAATGGGATACTCCTTTCTAGATATAGGTATATAAATAATATAATTCCTTGGTGATAAAACATGGTATGTCAGGAATTTTTGGAAAATATCCCATATTAATCTCTTTAAATTATGTGTTCATAGAGATTATTCAAGTTTTTACATTTGAAAAGTAGCACATGGCCTTTGACTAACTCATCCCTATGTTACACAGAAGAAAACTGAACTTTAAACTTCCAGTTTTGTTTCTGAAATATTTAGCTTTAACTCATTTGTATGGATTTATAAGATAATCATAATGTATCAGCCCAAATCCAGTTGGGCTAAATGATATTAAAATACTTGGCTCCCCAATTTACGTGGCCTGCACAGAATAACTGCATTCCAGGTGCTTGTCACAGTATAATCTTGAATTAGCCTCGGGTCACATTTTTCTAAAGCTTGCTCAGAATAATTGTCCTGGAGGTTTGACTGAAGAATGTCATTCTGTTCATTCTTCTTGATTCTCTTAAGGGTACTCTAGAACTGAAGTAAAGCATCAGAAAGCCATTTACCTGGAGACTGTTATCTTGCCTGCCCTACCACCATCCCATTATATTTAACTCAGCATCTTGTGTTTGCTTTTGTTTAAGAAACTTCTGCTGAGGAGGCATATTATAATCTTGGTAGGTTATAGATGAAATTTGATGACAGATTTAAAGCAGACTGGCATTAGGTCTGCTTGCTTTTTTTTTTTATTTTAAATTTATTTTAGAGCATGTGTGAGAGAGATAAAGAGAGAGAGTAGGGGGAGGAGCAAAATGGAGGGTGAGGGAGGGGAGGGAGTCTCCAGCAGACTCTACACCCTGAGCACAGAGCCTGACACAGGGCTCAATCTCACAGCCCTGAGATCATGACCTGAGCTGAACTGACAGATGCTTAACCAACTGAGCCACATAAGCACCCCTAAATCTGCCTTTTAATATAATAGTAAGGACTGAAAAGTGGGTACATTAAAATAGGGTTTTATCTTAAATGAATACTTGAAATATGAAAAATTAAGAGAATCATTCTCTTCTGTGTCATTGAAGCTTTCCTCACTCAAATATAGTGTGATCTTTAAGGGAAAAAAAATCGGCTTGTTATTTTAGAATGAGCATATTTGGACTTAGAAAAATCCCCCATCTTGTTCATTATATGAGAGCATGTTCCTAATTTATTTTGGTGCATATTTAAAAATCTGTTTGAGAAGAAAGCTGTTACAAATCACATATGAATGAGGCCATCTGCTGAGGATGCATATAATAATCTTGGTAAGTTATGATGAAATTTGATGACAGGTTTAAAAACAAAGACAACCTATATATATATTTTTTTATTCTAGTGATTCTCTCAAAATTATTGTGAAGTTCTTATATTTTTTCTCATTCATCTTTCTTAAATATAATCATAATCTCAAATATGATATTGATTAATCTTATCAAAACAACATACTCTGAATTAAAATGTGTTAGTAACCATGATATAAAAATGTACATGAGAAATAAGGCACTGACTAAGCATTTATTTGATACTGTTTTTTTCTTAAAGGTATCAAAAAATGAACACTCTTTTCTAACTTTAATAGTCTTTATTCAGATATATAAAGATGTAAAAAAGTATACATGAGGATAGACAACGGTATTATTGTCCCTAATTTTTAAGCACATTGTTGAATGCAGACATTTTTAAATGACCATACTGGACATAACACAAGGTATATTTAGTGGCTAGAAAATATCAATTTTCTTCTGTTATCATTCTTACAATGAAGGACATTTTAATTTTTTTCCTATTCTGTAGATAATATTTTCAGCTCTTAGTAATATGTGCAGCTTTGGATTCATGTTGGTTTATTGCCACATGCACTGACAACTTTAATCCAATATTAACTGAAAATATTTTATGAGTTTGTGATAGACACTACAGAAAGCAAGCACAAAAAGACACAGCCTGCCCTGTTCAATATATCCCCTTGTTCTGCTATCATCATTCATAAGATGATACCGAAATATCAGTTGGACTCCCAGTTTGGCTAAAAAGGATTAAAATACATAGCTCCCCAACTAAGATGGGCTGTGCAGTGTGACTGCACTTCAGCTGTTGCTAATCTTGAATTAGCTTCAGATCAGATAAAGCTTTTCTAAAAAGGTTGGCCAAAATAAAGGTCACGGAGGTTTGCTTGCAGAATGTCCATTCTATTCATTCTTCTTGATTCTCTTAAATGTACCCTAGGACTGAAACAGCACCAGAAAGCCATCTACCTGAACACCATTATCTTGCCCGCCCT